>NW_006408771.1:973348-986347 GCF_000296735.1 Chrysochloris asiatica | reverse complement strand
TATTCATCAGACAATTTAGGTCACAGGGAAAACTTCTTGATATCTTCAGAGACAGTTGAATATCAAGTATCCTAGCTGAGGTCTGCTTACTTCAAGCAAAAGCTTCTAGAATCATACCTTTTTAGCAAGAGGTAAATGGTAATTTTAACCAATTTCTGTACATTCATTGTGAATTAGTAAGGAGAAACTTCTTACCAGAGTCCAGAGTTTTAGGAAGGTTCCCACAGTTTTGTTAGTTTTACCCTCAAAGTCTAACAGGGTTCTCATGGTGAGGCACCAAGAAAGGTACTTTCATGATGCTGGGAAACTTAACCATTTTAAAATCTGTTCAGAGGGTTCTCCAAAAGGATGGCATTGCTTCCTGAGGGAAAAGACCTTGCCAGAGTTTTATCATACTTAAGGAGTCCTGGTGGTGATGCGGGCTAGGCTTTAGGCTACTAAACACACAGATAACTGATGAAACCAGTAAGCTATTCTATGGAAGAAAGATTAGACTGTTTGCTCCCATAAAGATTGAAAGTCTCAGAAATGCTATCACAGTGAGTTGGAGCCAACTTAATGGCATTTGGCAACAACATGGTTCAGAATCAACTTGATGGAAGTAAATGTGATTTGGCGTTTAGTTTTCTAATATGGAGGGAAGAATGGAGTCCAGGTGTGGAGCTGTAGGATAAGCACTGAACTGCTAATCAAAGGTCAGTGGCTCAAATCAACCAGCTGCTCCATGGAAATCTTAAACAGGTTTGCACTGAGACAGAATTGACTCAATGGCACCTAACATCAAGAAGAGAAAGAACAACTAACCTAGTATATCCTCACGTAGCTTTCCTATCTCACTTAAAGTGGGTAAATAAAAGCTGGAAAACAATTATGAAAGTCACATTCAAAGTCGCATACAAGGGGTGTAGTCCAAGTATAATACTGAAGTTTAATCATTACTAAATGCTTACCCCATTCTGAATCCAGCATATCAAGAAAGCTTCAGTATAATAGCAGTAGACTACTGCTGAAAAATAAGCCAGATACAGATATTGTTTAGGAGGAATGCTAGGAAATCCCAAAGGCAACAGTGAAGACATAAACAAAAACACCCTAGGAATTTTAGTCTCTAGCACCTACAGCTATAGCAAACATGGTGGTGGCGGCGATCGTGGCATGCTATTGAGTTGGTTCTGACTCACAGTGACCCTCTATAGGGTTTCCAATGCTGTAAATCTTTACGGGATCAAAAGCTTCAGCTTTCTTCAACAGAACAACTGTTAGTTTCAAATTGCTGACTATGGGGTTAGCAGTCCAACTGGTAACAACTATGCTACCATGGCTCTTGATGGCAAATATATAAGGAACCTGCATGGAGTTTTCAAGAGTTTCTGGTGGGGTTGAACTGTCAACATTGCAATTAGCAGCCCAGTACTTATTCTACAGCATTACACCAGGGCCCACCATATACCAAAGCAAACTACAACCACATGAAATGAGTTTTCCCACAGTTGTCTCTGACTCATGGTGACTCCGTGTACGTGCAGTAGAACTATGCTTCATAGGGGTTTCAATAGTTGATTTTTCCAAACTAAAGAACCTGGTGTCTCTTCCAAGACATGCTTCAGTTAGTTCAATCTGCCAACCTTTGGTTACTTGAGCATTTAATTACTTGTGCCATCTAGGGACTCCTAAAAACCTCATACCAATGACCTTTACATGTTGTTGTTGTTAAGTGCCATCCTTCAGTTCTAACTCATAGTGACCCTGTATAGGGTTTCCAAGGAATAGCTGGTGAGTTTGAACCACTGACCTTGTGGTTCAAACTGACTTTGTGGTCCAGTGCTATATCCCACAGCACCAAACCAGGACCCTGTGTTGTTGTTAAGTGTCATTGAATTGGTTCTGACTTACAGCAACTCTGTCTAGGATTTTCCAAGAAGCGGCTAGTGAGTTTGAACCACTGACCTTGTGATTCAAACTGACCTTGTGGTCCAGTACATTATCTTGCATGCCAAAAGTCAAGAAAAAATACAATCTGAAGAGACAAATAAAATATTAGAGTCACATTCAGTTATGGCATAGATATTGAAATTACTAGGCAGGAAATGTTAAATCCTGTGATTGCTATGTTAAGAATGCTAATGAAATAATTACACAACATATAAGAACACAGAGAGATGGAAACTCTAAGAAGAAATCAAGAGTTGATTCTAGAAATTAAAAATACTGCAACAGAAATGAAGAATGTATCTGATGGGCTCATCAGTAGAGTGGACATGGCCAAGAAAGAATCTTTGTGAGCTTAAAGACAGAAACTTCTTTGAAAATTCTAAAGTTTTATTGAGCTTGCAAATAGAAACTTCCCAAACCAAAAAGTTAGAGGATATGAAAGAAAATAATAGAAAATAAATGGAAAAAAAACAAAAGAAAAGAAGCACAGAGAAAATCATCCAAGAACTGTGGGATAATATCAAAAGTTGTAACACATACTTGAATACAAGAAGTTTAAGGAAGAGTGGGAGGGGCAAGGAAGGCACTAAAACCGTATACATCTTTTAACTGATCTAAATGATAACTGTTAGTTTAAAGGAATGAAGAAATGACCAATGTATTTAGTGATTAAAACAGAAATATCAGAAGGGATGAGAAATAAGAATGGGTAATACTTTTATAAGGTACTTGTATTATATATGAAACTATATAATATTATTTAAGATGAACTTATATGTGTTGCAAATGTATATTTCAAATGTTAGGAAAATTCTAAAAATAGATATAAAAATAAGTAAAATTAATCTGCTAAGAGAGTAGGTGAAATGGAATATAAATAGTCGGATAAAACCATAGTATGTGGAAAAAGAGAAGAAGTAAAGGTAGGAAACAATGACAAAAAGTGTAGACATTATCCCAATTCATAAATCTCCCCAAACCCATTGCCACTGAGTCAATTTGACTCATAGCAACCCTGTTAGAACTGCCCCATAGTACATGTTAGAACTGCCTATAGCTGACAGAAAAAAAAAAGGTAATAAAAAGATTGGAGCAGAAATAAATGAAAAAACAGAGGGAAGCAAAGGAATGAAGAAGTTGGTTCACTGAAAGAATTAATAATGTTGGCAAACCACTGGCAAATCTAACAAAAGAAAAAAAAAAAGAGACTATGGAAATAACACAAATGAGAAATGAAACTGGCAGCATCACAACAGAAATAAATAAGATAACATAATACTATAAAGAAGTTCTGATGTGGTGCAATATGATAAACACTGGACTGCTCTCCAAAAGGTTGGCAGTGCAGTGTTTATCATATTGTGCCACATCAGAACATTTGTGTTATTTCCATGTTCTCCTTTTTTTTTTTTTCTTTTCTTAGATTTGCCAGTGGTTTGCCAACATTATTAATTCTTTCAATGAACCCACTTTGAGTAGAATTAGTGTCTGCTCTCTTCTGAATGTTTGGTAGAAGTAAAACCATGTAGGCCTGGAGTCTTTTTGTTGAAAGTGTTTCAAAGGTATGATCAATATCTTCTTTTGTAATGGATCTGATCAAATTTCCTACCTCACTAAATATTACTTTAGGTAGATAGTATGTTTCTAGACATTTGTCCATTTTTCAAGGTTTTCAAATTGTTGGAATACAGTTCTTTTTTTGGTTGTTGTTAAGTGCCATTGAGTTCATGCTCACTCATAGCAACTGTGTATATGGTTGCAAAGAGTGGCTGATGAGTTTCAGAAGAGAATAGACAGTAATTCTACTTAATTTATTCTTCTATAATGTAGGAAATTATGGAAAATATTCCTGAATTTATTTTTTTGAAGACAGCATAGCCCTGTTACCAAAATCAGGCAAAGACATCACTGAAAAAGAAAGTCATAGAACACAGAAAATCCCTCATCAATATAGATGCAAAAATTAGCAACAAAATCCTAACCAAGAGAATTCAAAACATAGATATATATTATTTAAAAAAAATAGTTTACGACCAAGTAAGATTCAGACCAGGTATGCAAGACAGGTTCAGCATAAGAAAAGTAATTGATATAGCCCACCATATTAATAAAACAAGGGAAAGGACTATATATTACATTGATCAACTAAGAAAAATTATTTTACAAAATGCAACAGTAAAAACAAAAAACAAAAAAGGAATAGAAGGAAATTTTCTGAACATAATTAAAGGCATATCTACAAAACCAATGTTCAGCATGATTTTCAATGGAGAGAAACTGAAAGCACTCCTCTACAAATGGAAAATGGACAAGGATGTCCTATATTGCCTCTTATTTGATACGGTGCTGGAAGTACTGCCATAGCTATAAGGCAAGAAAGGGAAAATAAAGGTATCCAAACATCCAGAGAATAAATTAAAACTTATTTGCAAATGATATGATCCTACACATAGAAAATCCCAAAGACTCAGCAGGAAAATTATTGGAAAATTGAAAGATTCAGAAGTTGCAGGGTACAAGATCAACATATAAAAATCAATGGGGTCCATGTTCCAGACAGACTCCAACCATCCACCACCAGCTGATTCCTCTCTAGTCATTCCCACAGGGAAGGTTAGCACTAGAAGCAGGCTACAACTACAGCCTCACCAACTCCATTTCCCTACAACCCTTAGGAGCAGCCCATTTAGCAACTTCCCTGTCACCATGGGAAAGAGCAGCACATGCAGACAGGCACCAACATTTCTTAACTTTACAAATTCAAAGATATATTAACCCTCAACGGTACTTAACAGCAACAGCAGTAGGGGTGCTTAGTGATCTTGTAGACAGGTTTCAGTGGAACTTCCAGACTAAGATCGACTAGAGAGAAAGGCCTGATTTTCCACGTTTCCTAATTTTAAACCAAGTGATGTTCCTAAGAGCACAATTCATGTGCTCTCTAAATTCAGGTATGATACAGTTAAGGTCATATTTTTACTTTAATGGACTCTGCAATGTTGTCCATGGCTTGTCATGATCCACACAAAATAAAACTTTGCATAGTCAGTAAAGTACAGGACAATTGTTCAGAATGTGTTTTTTGTTTGTAATTTCTGTGCAAACTGGGTGATTGATGTTCATTAAGGAGTCTCTGAGTCACACAAACTTAAGCTGTTGTTGTTGTTCTTGTTAGGTGCCATCAAGTCGGAACCGACTCATAGTGACCCCATGCACAGCAGAACAAAACAATGTCCTATCTTGGACCAACCTCACTACCGCTGCCACATATGACACCATCAATGATGCCACCTGGCCAATCCATCTCGTTGGGGGGGTCTTCCTCTTTTTCTCTGACCCTCCACCTTACCCAGCATGACATCCTTCTGCAGCAACTATTCCCTCCTGATAATATGTCCAAAGTATGAGAGACGGAGCTTAGCCATCCTGGCCTCCAAGGAGCACTCTGGCTGCACTTCTTCCAAAACAGATCTATTGGTTCTTTTGTCAGTCCATGGCACTTTTGGTATTCTCCTCCAACACCACAACTCAAAGGCATCAATTCTTCTATGGTCTTCCTTATTCATTGTCCAGCTTTCGCATCGATACAAGGTTATTGAAAATACCATGGCTTGGGTCAGACGCACCTTAGTCCTCAAGCTGACATCTCTGCTCTTCAACATTTATTCAACCTGTATGCTAAGCAAATAATACGAGAAGCTGGGTTCTATGAAGAAAAATGTGGCATCAGGATTGGAAGAAGTCTCATTAACAAACCTGCGATATGCAGATGATACAACCTTGCTTGCTAAAATGAAGAGGACTTGAAACATTTACTAATGAAGATCAAAGAGCACAGCCTTCGGTATGGGTTGCAACTCAATGTCAGGAAAACAAAAATCCTCACCACTGGACCAATAAACAACATTCTTATCAATGGAGAAAAGATTGAAGTTGTCAAGGACTTCATTCTTCTTGAATCAACTATCAACACTCGTGGAAGCAGTAGTCAAGAGATCAGATGACGTATTGCATTGGGCAAACCTGCTGCACAGGAACTTTTAAGGTGTTGCTAGAGGTAGCCGTTGGCAAAGTATAAATGAGCAATAAGTTATATAGCTGTCAAGGGGGTAAGCAATGCCAAGACAGATCTGTGAAAAATGCAGGAACCCCTGTGGATAATTAGAATGTCATAAGGAAGGTACATAATCAATGATTGAACTACAAGGAGTCAAGTGCAAGAGGAGCTTAAATCTCAGTAACTTGTGACATTGTAACCTAACTTGGCAGTCACATACTTGTGTAGTTGATATTTTTGCAATTTAGGAGAATGGACAAATAACCTCTACCTCAGAAACTTGCTCTATTCTCGCTAGGGTACACTTGATCTTTTTTTCTTTTGGTTTCTCATGCTTTGTTCCCCAGTCTCTGAGGCTTTGAAACCCCACACATTGTGAACTTCTGGCTTCTACTTCCTCACATCAGAATTTACAATTCCATGCAACTAATTCTGGAACTACTGTAGCCCTGTGGGAGAAGTACTAAACTGCTAACTTTAAGGTCGGTGGCTCAAACCCACCAGCTGCTCCTTGGAAGCCCTATACATTATTGTTAGGAGTCAGAACCAGCTAGATGGAACATAGCAACAACAACAACAATAATTTGGTAAGTATTGGATTCTGTTGGTCTCAGATCTTTTCTTTAGCTCCTTTACCTAATTTCTGTCTGGACAGAACTGACAGCAGAACTTGCATTTTCCTTTCCTGTTTATTGTCTCACAGTGCCTTTTTCTACATCAGCAAGAGGCAAATTAGGGGGAGAGCATATTCAGAACATATTGGGCATGACCCATGGATCTGAGTTGCTGATTATAAGCAGAACTCAGAGAAGACATAAGATTTCACTGATGTATGTAATAACTTATAAAAACAGCAAGAAGTGACAGAGCATATGCTTGGAACTTAAAAAAAACTAGTAGTTAAACAAAATATGTGCATGCTGCCAGCTTACTAAATGTGGAATGTCATCACATAGATTTCTGGCACCCTCAATACCCCTTCACTTCCATTTGCCAACATAATTTGAGTTCTGCAAATAATATATCTTGTTTCTTTTTCTATCCTAGCAAAACCAGTTCTCCTTGGAGTAAAGCTCAGGAACAGTTACCAAAAAGGAGGAGGAGGAAATATTTAAAGGGGACCCCAGCCACTCTCTGGATCTTTATAAGAAGGGTTAACAGCTGGTAGCAGACTCTTGCCTGTTTCAAGCTGACAGCTTCTGACACCACCAAGCCCCAAATTTGTTGTCTTTTCACAGGGAGGAACAATAATAGAAAGTGTTTCAAAGTTAACACAGACTGTTTATTGTCTCTCAGACATAAAAGAATCCAAGTTCAACTGCCAAGCTTCCAGGTGTGTAGGAAATTGATTCTGTCTTTTACTAGGAAAAGGTAAAAGACTACTTACCCTACTAAACAAGAGTCACTGCATATTTTGTTACATCTTATGTCTGTTCATTGGATTATATGAAGAGAATGTGGCATCAAGATTGGAGGAAGACTCATTAACATCCTGATACGCAGATGATACAACCTTGCTTGAAGAGGACTTAAAACACTTACTAATGAAGATCAAACACCACATCCTTCAATATGGGTTGCATCTCAAAATATCCTCACCACTGGACCAATACATAACATCATGATAAAAGCAGAGAAGATTGGACCCACCATCAACATTCATGGAAACAGCAGTCAAGAAATCAAATGACACATTGCATTAGGCAAATCTGTTGCACAAGACCTGTTTAAACAGTTCAAGAGAAAAAAATTGTCATTTGTAAGACTAAGGTGTACCTAACCCAAGACTTGGTATTTTCAGTAGCCTTATATGCGTGTGAAAGTTGGACAATGAGTAAAGAAAACCATAGAAGAATTGATGCATTTCAGTTATAGGTTGGAGAAGAGTATTAAAAGTCTCATAGACTGCCAGAAGAGCAAACAAACCTGTATTAAAAGACGTACAAGCCGAATACTTCTTAGAAGCTAGGATGGCAAGACTTCGTCTCCTATATTTTGGACAGTTTATCAGGAGGGACCAGTCCTTGGAGACAGACATCATGCTTGGTAAAGTGGAATGTCACTGAAAAAGTGGGAGACCTCCAAAGAGATGAGTTGGCAGTGTGACAGGAGCAATGGGCTCAGGCATAACAATGATTGTGAAGTTGGTAAAGAACCTGTCAGTATTTTGTTCTGTTGCACATGAGGTCACTAGGAGTCAGAACTGGCACCTAACAACAATGTCTATATTGTTTCAAATTTTCATAACATCCTTAACTTTTCCAGTCACTTCATGCCTCCAACTATCAAAACCTTCTTGGTAAGCCTCTTCCCATAGAGTAAAGCTAAAAATGTTTTGCTTTGGCAAAAAGAGTCCAAGCATGAGGAAACAGGTTATGAAGGATTTAACAGTAGAGAACAGTAGGGAATAATTGAAGAAATCTCCCCAAAAAAGATTCCAGTAATCCAGAACTGTCAGATCACTTGCATCCAAAGGGAACACTGTGACCTATCTTTCAGAAAAACAGAAACAGACACCTCAAGCAATATAGTTAATCTGATAACTGAAAGAATTTCTAGTGAACTCCTTTCCTAGACCCTCTTCTGAAACCAGTATCTGATTCATCATCAGCATTAAAAATTTGAGATGTTGTAACTCTCCCTTTCAAAAAGACCCAGAATTCCACATAATAATTGGTCCAATTCCATCCCAAAGCTGTGCTTTTTAGGATATATGTTAAATCACAGGAGAAAAACTTGGTTTTCAAAGAAATGTGTGAGAAATAGTACTTTGGGTGGTCCATCTTCAGGACTAAGGGGAATCTTGAGGGTAGCAGGCTAGCATAACAAAAGGAGCTCAGGGGAGAGGAAGAGACTAGTTTGACCACCTAGGAACTGTAAAATAAGAATATACCCATCAAGGAAATAGGGAAGTCTACTTCACAGTGAGGGGGCAAAACTAAGTTTAAATGAGAATGTTCCCAGTAAAGACTGGTAGACAACATTCAGGGAAGATTGTAAACTCCATATTACCCAGTGAACTGGAAGAGGTACTTTTTCAAGACAGGGAAATAAAACTGTTTGCAGGCCAGCCATGTAGCCCATCTGCCCCTGTCTACTGGTTTGGGTGCCCAATTTTGCAAAATCAAATAAAGAAAACCTCATTCTTGCTAAAATGAGTACAGGTTGGATGACTTGAGTGTTTGTCAGTATTGACAACGTTTCTCACAGAATTGAGGGAGGGAAAAAGGGGCTAGATCATGCACAGCCTTGCAGGCTTTTACTTTGAGCTAGGTGGGGAACCAGTGCATGAATTTGAATGGAGGATCCTGTTAATGCATGCAATGGACAATACCCAACAGGGATATGGACAGAAGTAGGGACAAAAATTAAGTAATCCAAGCAAGAAATCAGGATGATAGCAGTGCAGATTTTTGAAGAAGAGACACAAATTATAGTAATATAAGATGATTTAATATATAGAAATTTGGAGAGCAGTGCAGTTTTGAAGTAGTTAATTAATGGTATCTTTTGAAGATAAGACTTCCAGAAAATTATGTGTGAGAGCAAGTCAGAGAAGAGTCAGCAATATGAGTCTAAAATGCCTACTATAACATTAAGTAAAGATTTCTAAAAAGTACGTTATACATATGAGAGAAATAAAAAAAGAATTGATTTGGCTTATAGTTCATACATATATTGGGTTATTCCAAACAAAACAGAATTAAATACATTTCTGCAGTCATTGGATGGTTGTAGAGTAGTTATTTCCAGTAGTGCATTTGTCTTAGTCTCATTGTTGTTGTTGTTGTTAAGTGCCGTTGAGTGGATTCCAACCCATAATGACCCTGTACATGTTTTTCAAGGAGCATCTAGTGAGCTTGAACCACTGACCTTGCAGTTCAAACAACTTTGCAGTCTAATGCATTAGCCCATAGTGCCACACCAGGACTCCTTACTTTCCATAAATTAGGTCCTTCCAAAAATTAGGTCCATAGGCCAAATCAAAACAGTGACTTTACAAGGAATCTATTGGATCAGTTAAATTCAACACAGAGCAATCAGCTGATTTTAGATTTCAAAAAGGAAAATTTTGAAAGATGTTTTTTGTTATGAATCAAAGACAAATGTATTACTGGAGACAATTTGTCTGTAGTTGTCCACTGATTGCATAGATATGCTTAAATCTGTTTTGTTTGGAATAATTAGGTGCATGTAAGAAGTGCAACACTAACCACAATACTTTTTGATGTACCTTCCTCATATGTGGTTGCTAAGTGCAGTCAAGTCTGTTTCAACTCGTAGCTACCCTGTGTAGGGTTTCAGAGGAATGAATGGCTAGTGGATTTGAACAGTCAGTGTGACTGTTAGCAGTCCAGTGTTCATCTTATAGTGCCACACCAGGACTCCTGCCCTTGTACATGTGTATACATACATATAGAGAAAGAAGAAAGACATTTCAAAATTTGAGCATTAGAAGCATAAAAAAAGAAAAAAAGAAGAGAATACATAAATCACAGCAGATGGAAATAAAGGGGTTAAACAGTGAAGTGGATGAGATGCCAACAGATTGTAGATCATGCTGTGCTAAAAACCCAAAGGCATCTGGAATACATTGAGATACTATTATATAAAAAATACCATAAGATATTTTTGGTTGAACTTCTCTAAGCTATAAATTCTTCACCAGTAAAACGTTCGGTATAATATGTACATCAGAAATAAATGATGCCACGTATATGGAAAGCTGAATATGATGTCCCAAACATACCAGATCCTATTCCTTATAATCTGTAAATGCTGTTTTATTTAGATAAACAATCTTTGCAGATAAGATTAAATTAAAGATCTTACAATGAGGAGATAATCTTGGATTATCCAGTTGGGCCCTACAGGCAAGGACAAATGTTTTTATAAATGAAAGGCAAAGGGAAATTTAATATAGACACATAGAGGAGAAAGTTATGTAAAAATAGAAATGAGAGAGATTTTAAAAGACTGGTTTTGAAGACTAGAATTATGTGGATACACCCAAGAATTGCTGACAGCCACCAGAAGTTGACAAAGACTCCCCCAGAGTCTTTGGAGGGAACACAGTCTTGCTAATACCTTATTTTCATGCCAGCGATGCAAATTTCAGACTTCTGGGCTCCAGAACTGTAAGATAATACATTCTGGGTTTTTGTTTGTTTGTTTTAACCCACCAAGTTTGTGGTAATTTATACAGCAATTGTGGGAAATGAATATAACTTGCAACAAACTGAATATAACTATAGACCTTCATTGTGTGTCAGTTCTACATACACTATTAAATAAGACAGAAGATATAAGTAAACCTAAAGACTTCAAATGTGAAATTTACCACCTGCTAGGCTTACCACCCCAGTACTCTCTGCTATACCTGTAAATATTTAGCATCTAAAATGGATGAGTAACTGAATTTCTATACCAATGAACATATATATACATTTACTCTCAACCCACCCAACTATCTTCTCCATTTCCTGCCCTCCCCACCCATTGCTCATTCCTTTTCTCTTTTCCTTTCCCTTTCCTTCCCCTTCTCAGATCTTTCCATAACTCTCCTCCCACTACCCCTCCCTCAGATTTCCCCTTTTTCATGGTTGGAAAAAATAACACATTTGTACCCCCACCCCTTTCTTAAACATTATTTACAGAGGAATCACAGCTATCAGTTTTGAAAAGTGGCAATACATCTTTGGAATGTATCTGTGGGGTGAAATAAAGATCTCAAGAAGGTGACTAAATCTGCAGCAGAATCTTTAGTCAATTTTTACTGTTAGCAGCATTCCCCAGCATAAATCTCACCCAGCTGGGATTGCTTATACAAAACAAAACAAGTTCTACCTTGGTAAGGTGAGACCATTGGGGATTGGTGGCTATGGTTCTATGCATTTAAAGAACGATCCTTGCAAGAATAACTTATTTTAGAAGGATCAGCACAAGGCTAATGATATCCTAATGTCTGACTTTTCCAAGATTCTATGTTGTCGTTAATATGTTGTTAATGTGTTGATTCTATGTTGACTCATAGCAGCCCCACAGAGGGTTCCCAAGGCTGTAAATCTGTACAGGAGCAGAAAGTCTCATTCTTCTCCCACAAAACAGTTGGTAGTTTCAAACTGCTGACCTTGAGGTTATCAGCCCCACTCACAACAACTATGCTACCAGAGCTCCTTAAGACTTTGTTGTTGTGATGTGAAGTGTCTTCGAGTCGGTCCCGACCCATAGCGACCCTGTACAGGGTTTCCGAGGGTGTAAATCCTTACGGGAGTAGAAAGCCTCATCTTTCTCCCGCGGAGCGGCTGGTAGTTTCAAACCACTGACCTTAAGGTTTGCAGCCCGATTTGTAACCACTACCCTACCAGAGCTCCTTTATACCACTCCATAATCTTTAATATCAACCACCAGTCCTTCTGTCAGTATTCTACCTCAAGTCCCAGGGCTCTGCAACTCAAGAACTATCAAGGAAATGGCTCATGCAGTTATGGAGTTTGTTGTTGTTGTTGTTATGTGCCATGGAGTTGGTTCCAACTTATAGCGACCCTGCACAGGGTTTCTGAGGCTGTAAATCATTACAGGAGCAGAAAGCCTCATCTTTCTCCCACGGAACAGCTGGTAGTTTATAACAGCTGACCTTGAGGTTCGCAGCCCGATTCATAACCACCAGGCTACCAGAGCCCAAATTTGCCCTTCAGGAGGTTTATCCTCACACATGTGGTTACAGGGGTTGAAGAATGCAAATGTGGAAGCTGGTGGATAAATCAAGTCATCAAAAGGTTGCAAATACTCAAAACTGGAGATGAGATGGAGATAAGCAAGATGCAGGGGTCAGAGCAAAAGTATGAACTTTGACAAAAAATTCCTATTTATTGGATGAAGATCACAACCCAAAAAAACACCCCCATAGGGTGGTAGTGAATCTTTCAATAGCGAAAGTCGAGGCTTGAATTTTTTCTTCAGTTCCCCCAGCTTGAGAAATACTGACCGTGTTCTTCCCTTTTGGTTTT
>NW_006408771.1:948706-957976 GCF_000296735.1 Chrysochloris asiatica | reverse complement strand
AAAAAAAAAAAGAAAGAATGGGTATTGGACTTTTCCAAATTCCTTTGCTGCATCAATCAATATGATCATGTGGTTTTCCTTTTTTAATTTATATTGGATTATGTTTACTGCTTTTCTAATATTGAATCATCCTTGCATCACTGGTATGAATTACACTTGGCCATTATGTATTTTATATATTTTTTGGGATAGGATTTTGTTGAAAATTTTTGCATGTTCATGAGGAATACTGGTCTATAATTTTCTTTTTTAGTGATGTCCTTCCCAGTTTTGGTATGAGGATTATGCATGCTTCACTAACATTTTAGGAAGCTTTCCATCCTTTTCTATATTCTGGAATGTTGTTGTTTTACCTACTCATAGTGACCTTGTGGAGAGCAGAATGAAACACTGCCCAATCCTGGACCAACCTTACTATTGTTGCAATGCTTGAGCCCATTGATGCTGCCACTTTGCCAATCCATCTTGCTGGGGTTCTTCCTCTTTTTGTCTGATTCCCCACCTTACCAAACATGATATCCTTCTGCAAAAACTGGTTCCTCCTGACAATATGTCCAAAGTATGAGAAACGAAGTTTGGCCATCCTGGCCTCCAAGGAGCACTCTGGAATTGTTTGAGTAAAATTGATAACAGCTCTTCTCTGAATATTTGGTAAAATTCACCAGTAAAGACATCTGGGCCAGGAGTTTTTGTTGGGGGTTTTTGATGACCTGATCTTCTAATGTTTTAGGTCAGTCCTAGTCTATCTACTTCATTCTGTATAAATTTATGTAGGTCATGTTTTTCTAAAAATGTTTCCATTTCCTCTAGATTTTCAAATTGTTGGAATGCAACTCTTCATAGTATTTATGTAAATACCAAGTAGAAGAATTACTGGATCATAAGGTATTTCTATTTCCAACCTTCTAAGGAAATATTTCGATTCTTTAAGCCTTGCTGTTTGCCAACACCTTCAGTGCACCTTGGACTTCTTCCTTCAGTACCTTTGGCTCTTGATCATATGCTACCTTTTGAAATGGTGGAACATTGACCATTTATTTTTTAGTATATCGATTCTGTGTATTTCTTCCATCTTTTTTTTAGGCTTTCTGCATCATTTCATATTTTGCCCATAGAATCCTTCAATATTGTAAATTAAAGTTTTTTTTTTTCACTTCTTGAGAAATGCAGAGCATGTACTTATGTTCTGATATTTATTTTTATATACATATTTATTTATATAAATATGTGAATATAAATCTCTATCACCTTTGGTTGGTAACATAGTTATTTTAACACCATTAAAATGTGTCTGTGTATTGTTTAATGATCACTTCTTTGTCTATGACAGCCTGATCTGAACCTATGGAGACTGTATTTTAAATTATTGATCTTTACTTATATATGTTTTTCTTCATATTCACATATATTTTTTAGAAAATTTACCCCCCCCCAGATTTTTGCCTTCTTTTGTAGTTATTGCTGCTGTTAATATTATTTTAAGATGATGTTAAATCACCAAAGGCATATTTATAACTATATGAATTTTTTTTAGTCATCAGGCCTCTGTTGTTATAGCAAACCTGTATAGGATTTCTGAAGAGTGGCTTGTGAGTTCAAGTAACCTTGCAAACCAGTGCTTATCCTATAGTGCTACACCAGGACATCGAACCTCTAGGCAAGCATTTAGTTAATTTGAGGATTTTTATTTGAACACAGTTACTTCCATTTACCTCTAATTATCCTAACTACCTCCTCCCCATTTCCCCAAATCTGAGTTGCCATCTTCAACAGTACACCCCCACCTACCTTTTTATACTACTCCAATAGTTCAAGAGAGAGCTTCTCTCGTGGTTTTCTGTTTAGTGTTTGCTCACTTCAGATGTTCCTTACAAAATGCTGTCAAGTGCTATCGAGTCGGTTGTGACCCATAGCGATCCTGTACAGGGGTTCCGAGGCTGTAAATCTTTACGGGAGTAGAAAACCTCATCTTTCTCCCTCAGAACCGCTGGTAGTTTAAAACTGCTGACCTTGAGGTTAGCAGCTCGACCCAGAACCACTATGCTACCAGAGCTCCTTACCAAGTTTGATACAGACCCCAAAACATTTATAAAAAGAATGCCTGGCTTTCTTTCCTGACTCTCTGTAACCCTCAAATTTGAGCTCACCATTAGCTGTTCGTTAGTGCTTGATATACTGTTTACTATAAATGCTAGATACTCTTCCTCTAGTGTATTTTCACCTAGAGTCAGCAAAGGGTTTTCTTGCAACACCAAGTATAACAAGATTCTACTGTAACTATTTTGCTTTGATAAAAATGCTTTGCCAGGAATAGAGGCAGAAATGATGATGTGGAGAGAAGGAACACCTGGGGACTCTGGACTCAGGGAGGGAGAGAGGCTGTGTGCTGACAGCCCAGGGCAGGGAAAGGAGGCACAGGCTTATGGGGTATACCCATTGGTTGTTTGATGATGCATGCAGGGGATTGTAATCATTGCAATGAAACGAAATATGAAAAGATGAATGTAAGGATACTGGATAATGTTTTCCCATGTAAACTAACATATAATTCACAATAAAAACTTTAAAAAAATAAAATGCTTTGCTAGAAGTAAGCAGAATGGTTTATCATGAATACCAGGAACACTCCAGAAATTCAGCTTCCAACTGCTCTCTCTAGAACAAATATGAAGACCCCATACATTCTGAAGCAAAGAGGCTTTTCTTTTTCTATTAGAGGCAATAATCATAAAAGCTGGGGAATTAGGGACATGACCTTGGACTACATTGTCTCTCACAAATACTTGCATTAGGACACAAAAGGGTCTTAACTCATCTTTTTGGGGACACAGAGACATTGAGGTCATCAGTACCCCTTTCCCTGATCAGGGAAGACACAAAGGTGCCCTCAATTCAGTGGCCAGAATGTGTGTTTTCTGGCAAAAGAGCTGTAAGAGTGAAAGAAGAGAACAATACTCAGTTGTTGTTGTTGTTGTTAAGTGTCACGAGTGATTCTGACCCATAACGACCCTGTATAAGGTTTCCAAGAAGCAGTTGGTGAGCTTCAACCGCTGACCTTGCAGTTCAAACAGCTTTGCAGTATAGCACATTAACCCACAGAGCTACACCAGGACTCAGTAGTGGGCCAGAAAAAAGACACTCAGGTAAGGTTCCTCATGACACTGTGATTGAATTGATCCCCACTTTGAACCTGTGGGGATCCTGTAGAATAAAAGGATAACTTGGAGGAGAAGGGTCTGCAGCTGGTTAGAGAATGACTAAGCAATCACTCTTATCTTATTGAATTCACAGAAGACACTGAAAAGAAAATTTTAAACAAAACAACACAGAAAACCCTAAAGCAATGCTTTCATGCCCATGTGCCTCCCACAGACTGCTCCCATACTACCCCTTTTATGTACTTCTGCATCAACCCAGGTCTCCCAGTCTTCATTAAAGTGATAGCAGTAGGAACCATGGACACTGGTGCCTTCTGGGCAGCTAATCTGGGCAGAGGGAAGCTCTATATGTGCATCCAGACCTGCAAAATAACGATGATGAAGGAAAGTCACAGGGCAGGGTGAAACCCGATATGTGAGGGAACAGCTCATGAGGCTCCATAAAAGGAACATAAAGCTAGACACAGAATGGGCATGGAGTCATTGATTACTCCTTCTCCCCTACCCACTTGCTCTTCTCCCACAGGCTTCATTTGTTCTAGACCATCTTACCAAGTGAACTAAGCAGTGCAATGTACCTCATACCCCCTTCTCTTTCTGGATCTTTTCTCGTCGTTAGATATTACTCAAGCTTCTCTTGGCTTCTCCTGTACACATTTCTCCATCATGTTGCTGAATTTCTGGGTTCTACATTCCCCAAATCTGCTAACAGGTCTAGATTTAATCAGAAAAAAAAACTTCACCTTCAATGGTCAAGAGCAAAGGGTATTTTTAAAGTCCATCTCAAACTCCCTTGTGAGTGAGGACACATTTCGGTGGAGTTAGAAAAGCAATAACTATCAACAGACAAACACTATCAGTTCCTGAGCTCCAAACTGTGTGTGTGTGTGTGTGTGTGTGTGTGTGTAACATCCACATCCAAAAATTCTTCTCTTGTGAGTCTAGATATTGTACATGCCCAGGTACCCAAAGCTAGAGTTTAGTCCTCAGGAAGTATAAATACTGCTAGAATCTCTGGCCAAGGAAACCACCCTCTACCTTCCCTCTAGATGTGAAGACAATCTTATAATACCAGCCACTCACCCCACTGGCTGTATTAGGGATGGTTATGACACCAGACAGTAACAAGGCCTTTATAACAGGATCTGAGTGAGGCATTCCAGCATGTAATCAAGGGGAGGGCCAACGGGACAAGTTCAGGGGCCCCAGAGATATAACTGAAAGCACTGACTGCACAAAGTCCCCATCCCAGAGGGGTCTATTCCTAGTACATACTGAGAATGATCAAGATACAACCTCTTGCCGCAACCATATCTGCAAGCTGTCCAAGGCAAAAGTATGATTTTGCCGTTTCCACAGATATACCAGATACCCACTTCTTATGACCTGAGCAGCAGGGAAGGATCAGAAATCTCAAAGAATCATGAGGGTTGATGAGAAGAGGAGAGAAAAAAGTTTACAGTCAGGGAGTAAGATCACTTGTGGAACACAGGAACAAGTGGCAGAGAGTATCCTTGCTTGCGTAGAGGAAAA
The DNA here is from genome assembly GCF_000296735.1 of Chrysochloris asiatica. Classification (NCBI taxonomy): domain Eukaryota; kingdom Metazoa; phylum Chordata; class Mammalia; order Afrosoricida; family Chrysochloridae; genus Chrysochloris; species Chrysochloris asiatica. Next base: position 953,285 of record NW_006408771.1, on the reverse strand, counting down.
AAGGAAAACATAAAATGACTTTCTTAGCCTCCTCATATCATTCTCTTTGTAGACTTCCTTTCCTGGCCATGACTAACTACTCTAGAAAAAATACTGCTGTTAGGCCCCCTAGTGGCCTGGTCTGGTAGGAGACCCCGAAAAGATTACCAGGACTCGAGTTCGATGCAACAGCAAGAGGTTTATTTGCCAATGCACTGGGGTCGACCTTCACCCACAAAAGCAGGAGAGAAAGGCGACCCCCCTTTACAGCACCAGCTAGTTTTTATAAGGTTTTAGGGAGCAGATTTGTGCAACAGCATATGTACAGTTTTTGATTGGTTACTTATTCATAATCTATATTTCTATTGGTTTTTGGCTTGAAGCAGGCAGCTTTGGCAAGGGATGATACAGTTAATCGCAAATGTAGCTAGGATGTTTTCCTAAGGCAGTTATTTACAGCTGTTGTACTCTCAACTGTCTGGGTCAGTTTCATCGTTAGAAACTTCTCAAGGATTATTTTGATTTTTAGGTTTGGAGAACTGGCCTTGTCCTTGGAGGGAACTGGGGAACTGAAGCCTAGTCTATTTGGAATGCTTCTTGGAGCCTGACTAAAGTTTGGTCAAGTAGTTAGGCTAAATCCGTTAGGGCCTTACACTGCCATTGGAAGGAGCTGAACACGAAGACTAGGGATTATGCATTACTCCTCCTTGCTATACATTTAATAAGTTATTTCTAACGCTACATCAGAATTGCTGTCAGATGATGATAATCCATTCTGTTAGCAAACTTTTAAAATTTCTAACTATACATTTTTCTTTCTTCCTAGCACTTGATATTGATAAAGCATTCAAAGACATCATTTCCTTGTTATGTTCTATTGAGTCCGTTTTGACTTACAGCAACACTTGGATTTCCAAAGCTATAAATATTTACATGAGCAGAAAGCTTCATCTCTCTCCTGCAGAGTGACCGGTTGATTTAAATTACTGACCTTGAGGTTAGCAGTCCAGCTGTGAATCCACTAGGCTTCCAGCTCCTTAGATACTATAACTAGCTTTAACAATTGATTTGGAAATTCTTTTGACTTTTTTATGGTAACAATATACCATATACAAATAATGATAATTCTGTTTACTATTTTTCTCCTTTAAAATATTTTTTTCCTTGTCTTAGTGCCCATTCAGTGCCATTATCGAATATAATTACTGAATGTGGACTACATTTCATGTCTCAGATCCATATGAAAATATCTTTAGCATTTTATTTTTCAATCTCTGTAGTTTCTATGTATTTTAAGGATTTCCCTATCTATTCTTTCCTTATTAAAAATTTTTACTAGTGAATGGTATAAAACATGTATTTTTACTTTTAAAATTCTGTTTTTTTCTCTCTAAGTTCCTCAATATGAGAATTATATTAGTAAATCCTCATAATAAATTGACATTTCTGGGAACAAATCTACTTTCTCTTAATTTTCTTGATATCTTGGTAGAGTCTGGTTCATTTAATGGTTTGTTCAGGTATTCTGTATCTATTTTCTTGACTTAGATTCATCTTAAATATTATTTTTCATGTTGGTCTTCAATTTGTCCTTATTCTAAAATTTTTCCCAATATTTCTTACAAAAAAAATATTTTTTTGTGTTACAAAAATGTATTTTTTAATCCCACAAGGGAATAATGCAATGAATGCCATTATATTGATCATTTACCTAAAACAATCAATTCCAGCCCACTCTTGTTTATCTATATTCTTTCTTTAGTTATATCATACTACATTATTTTGAAATGAATCCTAGTGTACATATTATTCCCTCTTCAAGTAAGTTATTATGTATCTCTAAATGTTAGAATCACTCTCCCATCTAAAAACAATAAAGGATCTTAAAATTATCAAATGTACACTTTCATCTAGTTTCTCTAACACTTACATTCTTTTTCACATTTAGTCTGTTTTATTCAAGTCCTCCACCACTCATCTCTCAGTTTGATGCACTGTGGTAGCTTGCATGTTGCTGGAAGCTATGCCTCCGGTATTTTGAATGTTGGCAGCATCACCTATGATGAACAGGTTTCTGCTGAGCTTCCAGGCTAAGACAGACTTGGAAGGAGAGACAGAATGCTTCTGAATTTTTAGCCACAGAAACCCTTATGAATATCAATGAAATACTGTCATATAGCACCAAAACATTGAATATTGAAACATGATGAATAGCACCAGGACATTGAGAGATAATAGTGCCAGAAGATGAAGCACACAGCATAGAAAGTATTCAAACACAACAGGGAAAAGTGTTGCCTCCTCAAAGTAGAGTTGACCGTCATGATACAAGTGGAGTAAATATTTGCCGATGGGGCACAACTCAAAATGAGAAAAAAGAACTGCAAACATCCATTAATAATTGGAACATGGACTGTATGACATACGAATCTAGGAAAATTGGAAGTTGTCAAAATTTAAATGGAATATATTAAAATTGATATCCTAGGAATTAATGAGCTGAAATGGAATGGTATTGGCCATTTTGAATCTGGTGATAGCATGTTTTATTACACCAGGAAGGAAAAACTGAAGAGAAATGATGCTGTTTTCATCATCAAAAATACATTTTAACTTCTATCTTGAAATAAAATGCTGTTATGGAATAACAGCCATATGTATACAAGGAAGACCAGTTAATACCTGTATTATTTAATTTAGCTACCAACCACTAAAATCAGTGATGATGAAATGAAAGGATTCTACCAATTTCTTCAGTCTGAAATTAATCAAACATACAATCAAAATGCATTTATAATTATTAGTGATTGGAATGCAAAGATTGGAAATATGATCTCCAGTGTAGAGATGCTAAAGCAAATGGTAAACTTGAGGTAGTAAAAGAGCTGAAAAGAACATTTTAAAAGGGCAGCTTGAGAAGACAAAGTCAAATATTACAATGAAATGTGCAAAGATCTGTCGTTAGAAAACCAAAAGGGAAGAACATGCTCCACATTTCTCAAGCTGAAAAAACAGAGGAACAAATTCAAGCCTCAACATGAAATACAGAAGGATTCTTTGGCCAAAATACTGAATGATGCAGAAAACATGAAAGGATGATGGAAAGAATACACAGAGTCACTGTACCAAACAGAAATGGTCACTATTCAACCATTTCAAGAGGTGGCATGTGATCAAGAGCCAATGGTACTGAAGGAAGAAGTCCTAGGTGCGCTGAAGGCATAGACAACGAACAAGGCTCTGGGAATTGATTGAATACAAATTGAAATCTTTCAACAAACTGGTGCAGCATTTGAGGCAGTCATTTATTTATTTAAGAAATTTGGAAGACTGCTACCTGACCAATTGATTGTAAGAGATCCTAATTTATGTCTATTCCAGAGAGAGGTAACCCAATGGAATACAGAAATCATTGGGTAATATTATTAATATCACATACAAGTAAAATTTTGCTAAAGGTAATTCAAAAATGGTTGCAACAGCTCATTGATATGGAACTGCCAGTGGTTCAAGCCAGATTTGGATGAGGACATGGAACCTGCTGACGTCAGGTGGATCCTGATTGAAAGCAGAGAATACCAGAAAGATGTTTACATATGCTTTATTGACTACAGAAAGACTTTCAACTGTATGGATTATGATAGGTCATGGGCAAAACTTCAGAAAATGAATATTCTGGAACACTTAATTATGCTCAAGTAGAATGTGTACATTGACCAAGAGGCAATTCTTTGAACAGAACAAAGGGACACTGAATGGTTTAAAACTAAATAATAAAAAAAGGTGTTTTCCATGGTTGTATTCTTTTTTCATACTTATTCAAGCTGTATGCTAAGCAAATGCATGAAACTGAATTATATTTAGAAGAATGTGATATCAGGATTGGATAAAGGCTCATTAACAACCTTTGATAGGCAGATGATGCAATGTTACTTGCTGAAAGCAAAGAGTACTTAAAATACTTACTGGTGAAGATCAATGAACACAGCCTTCAGTATGGATTGTGTCTCAGTATAAAGAAAACAAAATTCCTCACGACTGGACCAATTAATAACATCAAAATAAATTGAAAAAGTTTAAAACTGTCACACTTCATTTTGCTTGGATCCACCATCACGACTCAATGGAAGCATAAGTCAAGAAAATGATATATTGCATTAAGGCAAATCTGCTGCACAAGACCTCTGAAAGGTGTTCATGAGCAAAAATGTCAGTTTGAGGAATAAAGTGTGCCTGACCCAAGTCATGGTATTTTCAATAGCCTCATATGCTTGTGAAAGTTGGACAGTAAAGACCATAGAAGAATTGATGTATTTGAGATATGGTGCTGGAGAAGAAAATTAAAGTGACCATGGACTGCCAGAAAAACAAACAAATCTGTGTTGGATACAGTACAACAAGAATGCTCCTTAGAATCCAGGATGACAAGACTTCATGTCTCACACTTTAGACATTTTATGCATGACCAGTTCCTAGAGAATAATATCATGTTTGGTAAAGTGGAAATTCAGTGAGAATGAGGGATACACCCAATGAGGGGCTTTTGCACAGTGGCAGCAACAATGAACTCTGGTAGCGTAGTGGTTACGAATCGGGCTGC
>NW_006408771.1:936732-947611 GCF_000296735.1 Chrysochloris asiatica | reverse complement strand
AAGATGGAGGGTCAGAGAAAAAGAGGAAGACCCCCAACGAGATGGATTGGCCAGGTGGCATCATTGATGGCGTCAAGTGTGGCAACGGTAGTGAGATTGGCCCAGAGTCTTAGGACTCTTGTACTCTTATTAAGGACCCCAAAGAAGTTTTGTACATGTGGGTTATATTTACTGGCGTTTTCAATGCTAGGAATTTAAAAAATATTTTTAAAGCATATATTATTAACAAACTTTGACTATTTTTAATGCTAAGCTAATAGCAATGCACAAATAATCAAAGTGTGTTTAGTAGTCAGTCCATCAAATAAAAATGGTATGTCATAAAAACAGTGGAATACAACTGAATGTTAGAAACACTTTTCCTCAAAAACTAAAAATAAAATGACTTTGGTATACAGACGATGATTTTATTTGGGCTTCACATTTTGTTATATAGCATATTAAGAGAGATGTATTCAAGTGTTGAGAATTTCTGAAATTAATCACCCTCATTCCTTATCAAAGAAATGTTTAAGTGTAAATGTCCTTTTTTTTGCTGCAAATGCATTAGTATGAAGTATAAAATTTGATGTCACTAACACTGTTCATTAAACAATGGACTCCTAACTGCAAGGTCTGTGGTTCAAACTCACCATCTGCTCCTCAAAAACTTTCTACAAGGTGGCTGTGAATTGGAACTGCCACAACAGCACTTAACAATAACAATAGCCTTGATTAATTATAAGGTACCAGATGTATTACTCACCATAGCTTCTACACCATCAGTACAAGTATCAACACAGTTAAAAGCTACATGACATTTTAGAACAATTATAAAAATGACAATTTCATGCCACCCCACCACCACCAAACGAATTTGAAGACTCCCATTGTTGAACAGACAACATTCTGAGAGAGTGGTTCTGAGGTATCAAATTGCCAGTTCTGATTTACACTGAACTATTTCTCAGTTTCCCCTCAAGAGCCAACTAGTCTATTCAAACCCATAGCAACCCTGTATAGGATTTCCAAGGAGCAGCTGGATCTAGTCACATGACAGATTTTAAATGAGCCTATCTGCTCCTTGGAAACCCTATACAGAGTCGTTATGAGTCAGAAGCAACTTGACAGCACTTAACAACAATAACATGTGAAACATGCAGGGAGCTGTGAGCAGTACAATAGAGAGTTCTATATGAAGTGTAGGCTCAAGTTTGCCCTCTTCTATCATTGGATATAAGGAGCTCTGGAGCCTAGTGGTTAGGAAATGGGGGCAGGGGGTGGGTGCTAGCCTCAATGTCAGCAGGTGGAAACCACCAGCTGTTCCATGGGAAAAAGGTGAGGTTTTCTGCTCCTGCAAAGATTAAAGCTTCAGAAACCCTAAGCAGGCTCACTATGAGTCCGAACCGATTCCATGGCACACCACCACCATCGCTGGATATGGCTTTTCTCTATGTATGATACACACTTTTTTTTTTCTCCCTCAGCTCCTTTATTTTCTTCTCATCTTATCTCAGGGTCTTTATACATCCCTGGAATTTTATCTCCTATGTGAATGGGAGCCATTGTTTTGCACAATCTTGGTTCACCTATTAACTTAAAAGTTTGCTCTGTGTTTCTTTCACTGGAATTTTATCTCCTAGGTGAATGGGAGCCATTGTTCTGCACAATTGTGGTTTACCTATTAACTTAAAAGTTTGTTCTCTGTTTCTTTCACACCATGCTGTTATGTTGAAGCAGCAACTCTGAACTATTGCTCCTACTCTTGGCTTCAATTCTTTCTTCCATTCAATTAATACTTTCCCATCACAAGCTTTCAATTCTTCTTTATATATATATAACTTTTTAGTGTGAATTCAATGAAGCTTTACAGACAAGTTTATCAGTTTACATTCAACACTTTTTTTCTTCTCAATGATTGCAATGCATTCTATACAACAAGAGTTATCCCACTTCCTCCCTCCTTCCCATCCCTTTTCAATTTTGTCCTTCAGTAAATATTGCCCTTAGGTAAATGACTGACTATTCCCTGATGAGCATACCTTATTATTGTTGTTCCCCTATATGCCTTTCTACACTTGGTTGAAAATTGGGCCAACAAGGTGAGTTACATTCCAGAGTTGGTAGCTGGTCTTAGTCTCAGGTGGTTGAAGGCTATAGTCTCAGGTTCCTCCAGTGTCTTTCTGACCAGTAAACCCATTCTTTTTTAATATAATATTAATTTTTGTTTTACATTTCCTGCCTCCCTATTGGGGACATTCTGATGTGATCCCTTTCAGAGCAGTTGTTTGTGTTAGCTGGGTACCAGCTAGTTCTTCTGGGTTCAGAGTTATGGTGATACATGTTGAACGGCTCCATTTAATTTTCATCACTCTTCTTGCTTCTGCACATGGAGAGACCAATAGTTGTACCTTTGTTGTTGTTGTTGTGTGCCGTGGAGTCGATTCCGACTCATAGCGACCCTGTACTGGGTTTCTGAGGCTGTAAATATTTACAGTAGCAGAAAGCCTCATCTTTCTCCTGCGGAACAGCTGGTAGTTTTGAACTACTGACCTTGTGGTTCACAGCCTGATTCATAACCACTACGCTACCAGTTGTACCTTAGATGGCTGTTAATAAAGCTCTTCAATAATTGTGTCAATCTTAGTTTATTTATTACCTGGTGTTTCTTTAATCTTAGTGGGAAAAGTAAGAAGAAAATCATAGTATGTCAACAGGAGTTAGTTCTTATATTGTTGTTAAATGCTGTTGAATCACTACTGATCCATGTTGTTGTTAGGTGCCATCAAGTCGGTATCAACTCATAGCAACCCTATGTACAACAGAATGAAACACTGCACGGTCCTGGGCAACCCTCACTATTGTTACCACGCTTGAACCCATTGCTTTGCTAATGCACCTCATTGGAGGTCTTCCACTTTTTCTTTGACCCTCCACTTTACCAAACATGATATCCTTCTCCAGTGATTGGTCCCTCCTGACAATATGTCTGAAGTATGAGAGACAAAGTTTGGCCATCCTGGCCTCCAAAGAGTACTCTAACTGCTGTACTTCTTCCAACACAGATCTGTTGGTTCTTTTGGCAGCTTATGGCACTTTGAATATTCTCCTCCAACACCATAACGCAAAATCATCAATTCTTCTATGGTTTTCCTTGTTCGCTATCCTGCTTTTGCATATATATGAGGTTATTGAAAATACCACGGCTTCGGTCAGGCGCACCTTAGTCCTCAAGCTGACATCTTTACTCTTCAACACTTTAAAAAAAGGTCTTGCGCAGCAGATTTACCTAATGCAATACATCATTTGATTTCTTAATTGCTGCTTCCATGAGTGTTAATAGTTGATCCAAGAAGACTGAAGTCCTTGAGAATTTCAGCCTTTTCTCCATTGATAAGAATGTTGTTTATTGGTCCAATAGTGAAGCTTTCTGTTTTCTTTACATTGATATGCAATCTGTACCAAAGGCTGTGGTCTTTGATCTTCATCGGTAAGTATTTTAAGTCCTCTTTGCTTTCAGCAAGCAAGGTTGTATCATCTGCTTATCACAGGTTGTTAGTGAGTCTTCCTCCAATCTTGATGCCATGTTTTTCTTCCTATAACACACCTTCTTAGATTAGTTTTTCAGCATATAAATTAAATAAGTATGGTGAAAGAATATAACCCTGTCACACACCTTTCTAAATGTTAAACCACTCAGTATTTTCATGTTCTGTTCGAACAACTGCCTCTTGGTCCAGGTACAGATTCCTCATGAGCACAATTAAGTGTTCCAGCATACTCATATTTCACAATGTTGTCCATAACTTGTCATGATTCACATAATCAAAAGCCTTTGTGTAGTCAATAAAGCACAGGTAAACATCTTTCTGATATTCTCTGCTTTCAGCCATGATCCATAGTAACGATATCCCTCATTCCGTGACCTCTTCTGAATCCAGCTTAAACCTCTGGAAGTTCTCTGTCAGTGAATGCTTGCAGCCATTTCTGTATTACCTTTAGTAAAACTTTACTTGCATGGGATATCAAAGAGATTGTCCAATGATTTCTGCATTCCATTGGGTTACCTTTCTTTGGAATGGGCACAATCTGTCAGCCAGATAGTCGTCTTCCAAATTTCTTGGCATAGGTGAGTGAGTACCTCCAGTGCCACTTCATTTTCTTGAAAGATTTCAATTATTATTCCATCAATTCCTGGTGCCTTGTTCTTTGCCAATTCCTTCAATGTACCTTGGACTTCCTTCTTCAGTATCATTGGCTCTTGATCATATGCTACCTCTTGAAATGGTCGAACATCAACCATTTCCTTTTGGCACAGTGACTCTGTGTATTCATTCCATTTTATTTTGATGCTTTCTGCATCATTCAATAATTTGCCCAGAGTGACCTTGTATAGAGTTTTTGAGGAGAAATTGGTGAGCTTGAACTATGAACTTTTTGGTTCAATCCGACTTTACAGTCAGTCCAGTGTGTTAACCCACAGGCACACCAGGATTCCTAGTTCTTCACTGATTAAAAAAGTTAAGTATATTTCTTTTGATTCTTTTTCTTAAGTAGCCATGGCTACAATTTTCTTTTACGTATTTAACACAGTAGAATTTATACCAAATGGCCACCATAATTCCTCTGATGTCTCAAAACAGAGCCTTTGGGGGAGCCTGGGAACATGGAAAAATTCAGCTCTCCTTGGGGAATGTGCTGGCATATTACCAGGAAATAGACAGTATCTGTGTGATTTCCAGTCTCTGCTAAGAAGTATCTCCTCCCTATGGCAGGGATTTCTTTGATCCTATGCCAAATCCATACCCATAACTGCTGTATCACCTACACAATTCCTGGTATTGATTTCAATGCCACTCCCTAAGGTCCTCCTATAAAAGTCCAGGATTATCTGACCAGACAAATCATCCCACTGTCCTGCAAGACAGGTAAGTTGGAGCTGCTGGAAGATGGGACCCAAATCAGGGGTTTTCTGTCACACACTATAGAAGATCTAGGGACACCAGTCTTCATAGAATAGAAGTTCAGACTCAGCAAAGAGATCTATTAGGGTCATTAGTAATATAGGGTCCTCAGTTTTCTCTAGAGCTACAGAAATAATGGATGTCACCAGAGTCCATTTATTTCTAGAAGCTGAAAGTAAAAGTCAAAAGGTATGGAGGGAAAGTCTCTGCATGATCTCTGATCAACCTTCCTTTAGTGATCTCTAATTGCTTCCTGACACACAGATGTGATGTTGCCTCCCATGACCCTCTCCAGCATGTTTTGGATGTTGCTTTCTTGTTTAATGTTCCTATCCCAAGTAAAAGGTAAGATTTTTCTGCCTACTGTAGCACTGGCTTCAGAACCAAGAAGAGGAGAAATCTACCTGTGTGACACATATGGCAGTGGTGAGGTATATTCCCACATCATCAAGTAGTCTACAATTCCCTCATCATCACTACTTTCTCCAGAAAAGTAATTGTGGGAGGAATTTGAGTGGTTCAATATCAATGGAGAAGATGGTTTTCCATTTGTCAATGGATGCATTTATTGTGGGACATTCAACATATAAATTATGAAGAGTCAGTCATGAGTTATAGATAGCGTTCAGTGTAGGGATAGTCATAAGGAAGAGTTGGGCATTGAAGAATGGGGGAGAGTAAAAAGAAGGGAGATGGTATATTATATAGAAGGTTTGCTTCAAGAACAAGAAATTCTCAGTTGACAAAGGTAAAAGTTGGTCAGGAGTGTGGCACCATTCTCCATGCTGTCCTCATAGCCACGCCTCCCTATTTTCTCCTCTCCAAGCACTACACTTCATCTCATTGTGTTCCTCTGTTTTCCTTCTACCCCCAGGAGAAGATTCCCATAAGGAACAACTCTCTACACGGATCAGCTGTCCCAGAGGCTCCAAAGCATATCACTCTTCCTGCTATGCCTTATTTCTAATGCCAAAAACCTGGACTGAAGCATATGTATGCACTGTGATATACGGTTGGGAGTCATAGTACAAAACACTCAAGAAAGAGATCAAAGGAGGGAGGGAGAGGCCTCCATTTTCCAATGTGTTTTTGAGTAGGCATGCGCTTCTACATCTATCTCATACTACCCTTCTCACCTACCTCTTTCTCCCAGTAGTCCCCATTTTCCCTCTGTCTCTACTTCCCCACACAGATAGCCTGCCAGAAGCGTTCCTCAGGACACCTCGTGTCTGTGCTTAATGCAAATGAAGGTTTATTTGTGGCCTCCCTGGTGAAGACAGTATCAAGCGCTTATGCATATGTCTGGATAGGACTCCATGACCCCACACTGGTGAGACTGAATTCTCTCCTATGCCTCATCTCTAAAATGACTGCTGTCACACAAATTCAGTCTCCATCTACTGTTCCTTACCATGAAGAACTCCATGTAGTCCTAGAGCTCAAGGATTCTGGAGAATATTTGGGGGAGGGGAGGGCATTGATACCTGCTGGAGAGCTGAGTTCTGTGAAGGTTCTGGTCTACAGTTTAAATTCATCTGCCTCTTTTTAAACTTTTTACACAATTCATGAGTCCTTGAAATTCAGTTTTCTGAGCTTTACAGGTCTGTGTAAACGATGTTGTTATTGGTGGTGGTGGTGGTGTGTCTTGCAGTTGGTCCTCATTCATAGCAACCCTGCAAAGGGTTTTCAAAGCTGTAAATCTTTATGGGAGCAGAAAGCCTCATCTTTCTCCCACAAAACTACTGGTAGTTTCGAACTGCTGACCATGAGATTAGCAGCCTGTCTCATAACCACTACACTACCAGAGCTCTTTAAACTGTGTTGAAGGGATCCTAAATGACAGTATTTTTTGTCTCCTGTAGACTTGACATGGGGTCTTGGTATGGTGCTGTAGGATAAGCACTGGACTGCTAACCTCAAGGTCATTGGTTCAAACCCACAAGTCACTCCTCAGAAACTCAGTACAGTGTCACTGAGTCAGAACTGACTTGACAGCATTCAACAGTAACAGTAACAACAACAACAATAACAACAAACTAGACATGGACTTTAGGACTCAAAGGGTAATTATTAACAATGCACCAGGATCAGATGCTTAACCAGTGACATGCTACTTTGGGAGAATCTTTTGGTTAAAATTTGTCAAAAGGAGAAAAAGTAGTTAAGATAGTGCTTCCTAGAAGGTATGGCTCTGATGGATGCAGTATCTGGAAAAGTAAACCAATTCCATGTTGCTGGAGTGGGGATCAAGTATTCCAGCTAGTGGATCATGCAAAAGAGAGTTGAGGCAGTTCCCTTACCTGCCTCCATATTCTACGCCATAGGGCTTACAACCCAATGCAGGTGGATGGGAGTGGATTAACGGTGATGTGCTAAATTACTTATCCTGGGAGAGACATCCTTCCACCATATCAAAGCCTGGTCATTGTGGGACCCTCTCTAGAAGCACAGGTAATAAATATAGGAGTCATTTTGTGCCCAGCCTTCCCATCCCCTCTTTTCTCTTATCTTGGTTTAATCTCCAAAAATTCTTCTAAGCTAGTAAAGTCCATTCTGTTTTGTTTTGTTTTATTTTCCACATCCCCTCATTTTGTTACTTTCCTTGTGCATCCCTCACCTGTAGTTGGATGTGGTGTGGATGTGGCTTTGAATCCTAGGCTTGGGTCTGGAATGCCTCCCCACTGAGCTCACAATCTCCAACAGCTTCATCACTTCACCTTTCTCTCTCCAGGATTCCTGAAATGGAAAGATTATAACTGTGAACAGAGGTTACCCTATGTTTGCAAGTTCAAAAACTAGGACACGATTTGAAACTTTATTGTGAAGACCAAACCAAGAAGGGGATATTCTCCTCCACAACCTCAGATTGATTCTTCTCCTGTCTTCTCTTCCTCCCAGTCCTTATTTTAGGGTTTTCTGTGACCAAACTCCTCAGAGACAAATAAAGAGAAATCTAATCTATAATTGTTTGTCTTGTGTGCTTCGTTCTCTCAGCCATGCCCTGAGGAAGAGAAATGGTTGAAGAAGGAAATTGGTACATCTTGTCTGTTTCTAATTTCTATCAGGCCTTGGGGAAAATAACAACACATAAATTCCTGCCAGTGTGTTTGTGATGAGCATGTGAATACTGCATGAATTTGGAGGATTTAAGTTATGGGCAGACATTCCTCTCCTACCTACTCTACCTACATCCCCCAGCCCAGATCTGCTGGTCTAACATAACATGCCTTAGGGGACCCTGGTAATGTATACAGCAGTGTTTCTCAAACTTTCAAGGGTAAAGGGACACCTTAATTATTTTTCTGACTTTAATTCCCAATCCTCATTAGACTGGTGGTGGTTATGTGCCATGGAGTCGGTTCTGACTCATAGTGACCCTGTACAGGATTTCTGAGGCTATAAACCTTTATGGGAGCAGAAAGCCTCATCTTTCTCCCACAGAACAGCTGATAGTTTCAAACTGCTGACCCTGAGGTTAGCAGCCTGGTTCGTAATCACTATGCTACCAGAGCTCCTTCTCATTAGACTAATACATTTTAAAGTACATAAAAAATTAATTCATTGGAATTCCACTGTTAGCTGTCATATGTAAAGTACTTGGAAGTTGTCACTCTCTTTCTTAAAATAAGGAAAAGGCTGAACAAAATGAAAATTCACAATTTTCCTTCTATTCATCAGAGAATTTGGGTCACAGGACAAACATTTTGATATCTTCAGAGACAGGTTAATAGAGAACATCCAGCTGAGGTCTACTTCCCTGAAGGAAAAGTCTCTAGAGTCATACATTTTTAGGGACAGTTAAATGGTAATTTTGAAAATTTTCTGGATGCTAAATGTGGATTTGTATTCAGAGTGATAAATCCCTGGAGCCTACAGTCTTTGTGAGACTCTTAAGTTTCAATGGCTTTACCTTCAGTGTCCCTCAGGGTTTTTATGGCGAGGAGCCAAGAAAGGTCTGTTCATGATTCTGGCAGGGGAAAGGGGAAATGTAACCATTTAGAAATCTGACCAGAAGGTTCTCCATAAAAAGTGGTGTGCTTCTCAGAGAGAAAAGGCTTACCAGAAGTTTATTCCTCCTAGGTGGAAGAGAATTTAGACAAATCCATCCCTGTCAAACTTACTCATGTCACCCATTGTTAAGTGCCATTGAGTTGGCTCTGACTCATATATGACTCATATAGAGACCCTGTATTGCGTTTCCAAGGAGAGGCTGGTGAACTTGAACCACTGACCTTGTGGCTCAAACTAACCTTGCAATCCAGTATGTATCCTATAATGTCAAGCCAGTACTCCCCATCTCATCTAGGTAGATAAATAAAAAATGAAAATCACTTATGAAGATCCCAGATCAGGGATACAGGCTTACTATAAAACTAAAGTTTAATCATAAGATTATTGAATGCTTCATCTCTCTGACATCACCATACTAACTAAGGTCCAAGGTCAGTTTTAGCCACAAGGTCAGCAGTTCAAACCCACCAGCTGATCCTTGGAAACCCTATACAGTGTGACTATGAGTCTGAACTGACTCGATGGCATTTAACAACAGCACCAGGGTAATAAAAATAGATAATAGCTTAAAGAGAAGTAAGATGGAGTTATTATTTAGGAGACATTCTTAGGAAAGCCCAAAGGCAACAGGCAAGACGTGAGCAAAAACACAAAAGTAATTTTAAGTCTCTCACACCTACAGATAGGAAACATACTCATAAGCAAACCAAGCCAAATTAAACCAGTTGTTAAAAAGGTGACTCTGACTTTGGTGGTTCCATGTGTGTCAAAGTACAACTGTGTTGCAAAAGGGTTTTAATGGCTGATTTTCAGACGTAGACTGGCAGGCCTTTGTCCCAAGTCATCTCTCAATGGGTTCAGAAGGCCTATTTGGTAATTAGCTGAGTGCTTAACCATTTATGCCATCTAAGGGCTCCAAAACAGGTGAACATAAAACAACTAATAACCCTTGTTGTTGTTGTAAAGTGCCGTCAGGTCGGTTCCAACCCATAACTACATAGGGTTTCTGAGAAGCAGCTGGTGAGCTTGAACTGCCAACTTTGTAGTTCAAACAGCTTGCAGTCTGGTGCATTAACCTACAGTGTCACACCAAGACTCCCACTTTACCAATATACAATATGTGACTTTCAAAAAAAAATTATTGACATCCTAAAGGTTGTCAAAAATAGATAAATAAAATCTGAAGAGATAACAAAAGCATTATAATCACATTCAGGTATGGCATAGATATTGGTATTACCAGACAGGAAATTTAAAGTCATGTGATTAGCATGTCAAGAATACTAATGAAATAATTACACAATATATAAAAATACACAGAGAAGGAAAATCTAAGAAAAAATCAAAAGTTAATGCTAAAAATTAAAAATACTGTAACAGGTATAATGAATGCCACTGATGGCTGATCAGTAGAATGGACATAGCCAAGGAAAGAACCTTAGCAAACAGAGCAAAAAATACGTATATTAGAAGCAATGTTGTTTTTATTTGGTGCTGTTGAGTCTATTATGATTCGTAGTGATTCTATGCACAACAGAATTAAACACTGTCTCATCCTGCAGAGTCCTCATAAATTTTGTTATAGTTGAGCCCACTGTTGCTGCCACTGTAACAATCAATCTCACTGGGTGTCTTTCTCTTTTTCACTGATACTCCATTTTACCCTCCACTCACCAGTCTCCAGGTACTGATAACATATTCTGGTAACATTTCTGATAACATATTCAAAGTTTGAGAAGTTGTCTATGTACTGGTTACTCTTGAGCACAATTAAGTGTTCTGGAATACCTAATCTTTATAATGTTATCCACGGCTTCTTATGATCCACTTAGTGGAAATCCATGACATAATCTACAGAGCACAAGTAAACTTCCTATTGGTTTTCTCTGCTTTCAGCCAAGATACATCTGATGTCAGCGATGATA
>NW_006408771.1:924671-933373 GCF_000296735.1 Chrysochloris asiatica | reverse complement strand
CTATGGGTCGGAACCGACTCGACGGCACTTAACAACAACAACACTATTGTTACAGAGACAGAATAACCAGATAAAATAGACACCCAGTGAAATTTGTATTTCAAATGAAAAACAAGTAACTTCTTAGTATATATCCACAATATCACAGCTTTGCTCCATGTAACAAATACCACCTATTTGCTTAATCTGGCAACACTACATATAGGAATTTTCATTCTCAAATAAGTAGATGAGTTGAATGGTCAGTGTCTAGTTTTTTTTTAAATTGTTTTTCTAATTTTTTTTTTTGAATTTTGAATTGAGTGAAGGTTTACAGAGCAAATCATCAGTTTTATTATCAACAAATCAAATGCTCTGTTTCATTTCTATTATTACAATCCTCTCCATGGATTATCATGGAGCATTTACCTCTATTCCCTTAAGGTCTTTCACTTCTTCCTGTGTCCTCCCCTTTCTTCACATTCTCCTGCCCACCACCCTCTTGTTGCCATTCATGACACTAATGTTAACATGTGCCTACCCTCTAGCCAGTGAATAATTCTCCTTTCTCTCTAGCCTCTTTTAACCATCATAGAAAATTTCTTTTAACATGAAAACATTTTCTTGACTTTTTACAATAGTGGTTTCATATACTATCTATCCTTTTGTGATTGACCAATTTCATTCAGCGTAATGTCCTCCAGGTTCACTGGCTAGAGGGTAGGCATGTGTTAATATTAGTAACTTGAATAGCAACAAGTAGGTGGTGGGCAGGATAATGTGAAGAGAAGGGAAGACATGGGAGAAGTGCAAAGGCTAAGAAGTACATGTTGTAAAGTGGTTTGCATATTAGTCTTTATTCTTCAAATGTTGTGTTATATTCCACTGTGTGTATGTACCATTTGTTTGTTTAACCATTCTTCTGTTGATCAGCATGTAGGCTGTCTGCATCTTATTGCTAATGTAAATAATGCTATAGTGAACATAGGTGTGGATATATCTGTGTGTGTCACTGCTCCTAATACTTGAAGATGCATACCAGGTAGAGAGATTGCTGGATCATATAGCGTTTCTATTTCCACACTTTTAAGAAAGTGCTATATAACATTTGCCACAGTGATTGTACCGCTATAGGATCAGCAGTGGACTGAAAATTACAAGGTGAGTGATTCAAACCTACCAGCTATTCTTTAGAAACCCAAAATAGTGTTGCTATGAGTCAGAACTGAGACTATGGCACATAACAACAACTGGCAGTGTAGAATAGCCCCAGTATCTCCACACCCTTGATAGTATTTGTTATTTTCTATTTTTTGTTTTGTTTTGTTTTAATTTGCTACCAATGTTGGGGTAAGGTAAAAGAGCTAAACCTTCATTTCAAACGGCAGCTCAAGGACACAAAGTCACAAGCTATAATGAAATGTGCAAAGACCTGGAGTTGAAAAATCAAAGGGAAGAGCACGCTTAGCATTTCTCAAGTTGAAAAACTGAAAAAAAAATTCAAGCCTCAACTTGAAATATTGAAGAATTCTGTGGGCAAAGATTGAATGTTGCAGAAAGCATCAAAAGAAGATGGAAGGGATACAGAGTCATTGTACCAAAAAGAAATGGTTGATGTACCACCATTTCAAGAGGTAGCATATGATCAAGACAAAAGAGTGCTGAAAGAATCCCAAGGGGCACTGAAGTCATTGGCAAAGAACAACATACTGGGGATTTATGGAATAAAAATTTAAATCTTTTAGCAAACTGATACAATGCTGAAGGAACTCACTTATCTTTGCCAGCAAATTTGGAAAAAAGCTATCTGGTCTAATTTGAAGAGATCCATATTTTTGCACTTTATAAAGAAAAGCATCACAATGGAATGCCGAAATTGTGAGACAACATCATTGATATCATGTTCAAGTAAAAGTTTGCTAAAGATAGTATGACACTGACAAATCTTCTGCAAAAGACCTCTTTAAAGTGTTAAAGAACAAAGATATCACTTGTTTTTCAATTCTCTCTTATGCATGTGAAAGTTGTGCAAAGAATAAGGAAGATCAGAGAAAAATCTATGCATTTGAATTATGGTGTTGGCAAAGAATATGACATTGGCAAACAATACCATGGTCAGCCAGAAGAACAAATAAATCTATTTTTGAAGAAGTATAGCCAGAATGCTCCTTGGAAGGAAGGAGGTCAAGACTTCACCTTACATACATGTACTTTAAACACGTTATCAGGAGGGATCAGTCCCTGGAAAAAGTGCATCATGCTTGAGGGCCAGTGAAAAAGAGAAAAACCCCACAAAAAAAGTGAATTGACACAGTGGCTTCAAAAATGAATTCAACCCTAATAATTGTATGATGTTGCAGGACTAGACAGTGTTTCATTCTGTTGTATATGGGGTTGCTATGAGTCAAAACTGACTCTAGGGCACCTAACAACAACAACAACAAGAATCTTTTAATAGAGCAAATTACCAAGTTTTTCTCACCCAAAGCTTTTGGACAAGTTTGAATCACCAACCTTTTAGTTAGCAGTTCATTGTTTAGGCTGTGCTATCAGCGAAGTGCTACATATAAACAATGTAGTCCATGCAATGATGTTTTTGAATGCTTTGTGCAATGTATAGAAAGTTAAACTTCATGGTTGAATTGCCAATATCAAGTGCCTAGAAGAATGACAAATGTATACTTAACAATTTTTAAAGCTTGATAAGCAATGTATCACTAACATCATCATCTGATAATTTTTAAGTGACTCAGAATTGATGTATTAAATTTGGAGCAGAAATCAGCAAGACAAAATCACAAATCTTTTCCTTCCCCCTCTTCTACTTACATTACTGTTTCTATAGCATATTCATAACAAGGACAGGAAGTCTCCACAGCAAATATGTAGGCAGACCTTGAAAGTCATTCAGTCTCTTTTTTCCTTTTCAGGAAGTAAGAATGTTCTACACCTTAACACACTGACCTTTTTCCCTGTGTACTAATAATCTAGGCTCAAACATTTCATCCCTCTTCTCTCTTTGCCCTCCTCTTCCTACAAATCGTCAGTATTCCTGAATGTTCTCTGCTCCTTTCTTGGCTGCTTCCATGGGAACTGAACATCTGAGTGTACCTACAAAAAGGGCAAAGTGCACCTTAGCCTTGAACAAGTTTACAGGAAGAGGCTTTCACTATGGCCACTCCCTGTAAATGCCAGGAAGAGGCCCCTCCAATGACCGAAATATCTGGTTACTTTGGCCTCAGTTTCTCTTGGAGTGTCTGACCTTGTCCCCTTGACACCTCCCCTCCCACCACAGCTTGATTACATGTTGGGCCTCACTTTGGACCTGATATAAAGGACTGGTGACTACCTGTTCTGATAAGCATCCCATACCCAGTGAGTTGGTGAGTGCTTAGTACAGGAGGAGGATCGCTGACTTAAGAACTAGCCTCACATTTTGGGTTGATTCCATGGAAATTTTCTGTTGTAGAGATTCTAGCAGTAACGAGGCCTAAACAGGAGGCAAAGATGCCCTGGGGAAATGGGCCCAAAGTATCAAGTGAAGTATTTGAACACATGGATGTTTTAGTAGAGCGTTCTGCCTCTCAGGATCTCAGGGAAAGAGAACAGTAAGGAAGGTAAACAAAATGGTACTGTCCATTTCTCTGAATTCACTTCTGTTTTCTTACAGACATTTCTGATTGTGCCTTCATCAAAAGATTTTCTACTGTTCAGAATGGCATGTGCCAGTTCATGCTTGATTCTAAGCTCCTTCCTGATGCTCCTGTCTCTGAGCCAAGGTGAGATCTTCCCATCACATCCCTTAATACTCAAACCTTTGCCCACTCCCAGTGCACACTAGTACACTTGGGAAAAGGCAGCTTAAACAGCAGAGTGATTTAGGGTTGTTTGGTGATGAATATTGCTGCTCAAATTCCATTGATATATATCTTCACCTCACTGGGAAATCTGAGATGATATTTAAAACTAAGGTATCTCAATACTAAGGTTGAAGTTATTCATCTGGTTAAATTTAGACTTCCTTGTTAGTTTTGGGAGGGGAATACAAAAAGGCCAGTAATTAAATGGAGAATGTGGAAAGCAGTGTGTGCTTGAGAAGTCAAAAGAAGCTTGAGAAAAGCAAAGGCTTGAACCATAAAAGATGACAAAGTGCTCCCAAAGGAAAAGAGAAATATGGAAATAATTGTACATCTTAAATTATTGAATCAGCTCAACTCAAGCAAAGGAACCATTAGATAGAGAAACCAGGTCATAGGAAGGCAGAAGCATGCAATGACTCCTTGCCCAAGCTGTATCTATATGTTGCTATAATGGATTCTCATTGGCTACTTTCTCATCCTCCAGGCTTCACACTGTTCTGTCACACACCATTATTGTCCTTCCTTTCCAGGTCAAGAGGCCAAGACAGAGCTTCCCAATGCCCTGATCAGATGCCCAGAAGGCACCAATAACTACGGCTCCCATTGCTACTACCTAAATCAAGACCAGGAAACCTGGTTTGATGCAAATGTGCGTGAGGGGAGCAGTATGGAAACAATCCCTGAGTGGCACATACTCATCCAAGCAGCTGTTACTTTGCAGTGGGCTCAGTGAAATGTGATCCATTGATACCTATTCTTTCAACATTGCTAGAACCATCCCTTCAATATCAATCTTTCATTTTTCACAGTCACATAAGAAATCATAATAGTCGATGATAATCTCATCAGGAATAATCCCTTAGCTATCCTTTTCCTACTGCGTTCCCTGAGAAGTCCTACTTTCTTCTAACCTCCTTGTCAATTGAGTGTTGTTCTCTTCTTGTCCCCTGGACAGCTCTCCTGCCAGAACACGCATTCCGGACACTTGGTGTCTCTGCTAAACCAGGCTGAGGGCACTTTTGTTGCTTCACTGATTAAGGAAACTAGCACTGACAACCTCAATGTCTGGACTGGCCTCCATGACCCCAAAATGGTGAGTCTTATGTTTCTTTATTTTCTAATGCATAGATATGTGAGAAAAGCAGAAAGTGTAAATTCATACAACCAAAACAAAGCCTTTGTGATTATTGATCATAAAATAAACCACTCTATAGGTCTCACCATGTACAGAAACTTAATCACGCAAGAGAAAGTCAGCAAGATAAATACCCTGTGTTGTTGACATTCACAGATAAACATGCTGTCCATTTCTAGCAAAACATTTTAATGCACCAATACTTATTGAGTCTTATTATTCTTGTGTTATAAAAGAGTCTTGTGAATACTATCTGGGAAAGTAGATCTGAGAAAGAGAGCTTAATGTTGGCATTTATACGAATTAATATATCAAGAACAGCTTGTGGTGTGTTCACTTGTGAGGGTTGTGGGAACTCAGAAAAGAAGAATTAGTCACTGCTTTGTCTAATGGGCTGTTTTGGAGCTGTTCTATCAAGTTCATAACCCAAATTATTTGCTTGGAAAAGAACAGGGGTTTAGCAGTTCAGCATTCCTTGAATTGGGAAACTGAAAGTTGAAATAGAGACTGAAGAGGAATTGTGTCCAAAGGCCACAAAGTTTGTTCTTTTTGTATGCCTTGACCTGTTTCTGAATGTGCACATGGAATGAGTATTTCACTCTCTCTCTCTGAGTGGCCTCTACAACTCCTCTCCCCCTCTAGAATCGCCGCTGGCAGTGGAGCAGTGGATCTGTGGTCTCATACAAAGCCTGGGCACAGGGAGCCCCAAGCAGTACCAATCCTGGCTACTGTGCAAGCCTGACTTCAAACTCAGGTAAGACACAGAGAACCCATGCCCACAAAACTGATACCATCATCTCTTACTCCAGCCCTAGATAGGAACCTGGGGATGGGGGTAATGGAGAAGCAAGAAGCTCACATAGGAAATCAAAAGGGTATCTTACATTTCATGTCCTAAATCCTAGCTCTCACAGCACCACACTGCTTTCTGTCTTCTTAGTCTAACGCTTTCCATTGGCTCACAGGATTCGAGCAATGGAAGGATGAACATTGTGAAAAGAAGTTGCACTTTGTCTGCAAGTTCAAAATCTAGCTGAAGACTGGATATCTAGAAATGTTACTGCAATTATTATGGAATTAAAAATCAGAGTGGATCATCTTTCCAATTCCACTCTGGACCATTTCAATCTCCACTGAATTTCAATCTCACTTTCATGTCTCTATACTCACCCCACCCCTGGATCAGTAACCAATCAGAATAAACACATTTTTCCCTATTGTGGTGTCTACTACAACCATTATTTCCTGGAGTATTTGGGGTGGGAGTGATAGAACCACTTTGAAAAGCACTTCCTGCTTGGACACTGCCACTTTTTAACACTTTACTTATTTGCATATTAAAATCCTCTGGTAGCTTAATGACTACGAGTCTGGCTGCTAACCTCAAGGTCAGCAGTTCAAAACTATCAGCTATTCCATGGGACCAAGATGAGGCTTTCTGCTCTGGTAAAGATTTCCAAACTCAGAAAATCTGTGCAAGATTGCTATGAGTCAGAACTGACTCCATGGCACACCACCACCACCATTAGAATCCAGGATTTATGAACATGAGGTAGAACATAAAATTGCCAGAAGTAAGAATATAAAAAAAAAAATTTATGGACACTATGAATTATAAAAATATTAGATTCTTGGAGTTGAGATGAGTGGGTCTTTGGTGGTCTCTAAGAATTCACAAACTAGGGATCTGAAAAGGGCATATATTAGTCAGGTAAGTTGAAGCTGCAACAGAATGTTAATTGAAGGTGATTTTTTATGTCTAGTGTGCTGAATGGAAAGGCAGTAGAGTGACTAGAGGCTTGGAAGTTAGCAAAGTGTCTTATATAATATTCCTTGAATGAAATAATAAGTAAATTATAAATTAGAATAAATAAAATATCCATGTACAAATGAAACTGTTAAAGAACTTTGTTTATTCAAGTCAAGTAAATTTCCATACATATATGAACTCCAACTAATTTCATCACCATCAAGACCAATCCTTCAATCATCTCTATAGTCGTATTCAGGACAGAGTAATAATGGAATTAGTGATGAAGGAAGAATCCAGTGCAATATTCATCTAAAAAGATCAACTGCTAACTGAGTCAAAAGTCAGAAATGTTTTATTCATCCCATTTCTGAAGACTTTGTTCATAAGAATTGAGTGGGCATTGCATTTTTTTGATTCAGGTTCACTTTTCTTAAGAACAAGAAGAATTCTTTGTCTAAAGACTTACGGTCCCATATGTATAATTTTTTTTTTTTCAGTTGGATTCTTTACCTTGTAATTCAAACTAAAAAAGATAACTTCTTTTCAATAATTAGGGCTGCAGAGTAAATGTATATCCAGTGAGGGAAAATCAAAATTAGATGAAAGTTGAAGGCTAGAAGAAATATATATTTATGAAAAACAAAATAGCTTAGTCAGAGATATGAAGGATAAGCAGTGGACTGATAACTGCCAGTTTTCAGTTCAAACCCACTAGCTCCTCCTTGGAAACCTTATTCTGGGTCACTTTGAGCCAGAACTAGCTGGTCAGCACTTAATAACAACAATAAACAGTATAGCTTGGTCAAAGAGAATGAAGACAATTACTATGCATAAAAACACATGCTCCACTCTTAAAAATATGAATCTGCACATACTCCAGTCATGCAAACATATAGAAGGGAAAGGAAGGAAAGGAATCAGTGGATGAAGAAGCAAGGAAGTGAGACAAAATAAAAAGAGGGAGAAAAAGGCCACTTGCTGAGGAAGACAAAGTACCTGACCTTTGATACACTGTTCTTTTGGGAGAGGTATATTTCAAATCTAGTGAAGGATGATGTTGTAATGTTAGAGGTAGGTAAGAATACAGTTAAAGGAAAAATTAACTATATGGTAGAACATGACAAAGAATTTTGCAATGAATCCTTGACTGCCAGAAGAACAAGCAAGTCTACCTTAGAGGAAGTACAGTCAGAATGCTCCTTAGAAACAAGGGTGGCAAGACTTCATCTCTCATACTTTGGACACATTATCAGGAGGAATCAGTACCTGTAGGACACCGTGCTTGGAAAAGTGGAGGGTCATCAAAAAAGAAGAAATCTCCCAACAAGGTGGATCAGTGTAGTGTCAGCAACAATGGGCTCAAACATTGCATAACTTGTGAGGATGGTGCAGCACCAGGCAGTGTTTGATTCTGTTAGGAATTGGGCTGCTGTGAGTAGAAGCTATCACCATAGCATCTAACAACATCAAATGAATTGATTACTGTCAGTTTGTTATGTGTGTGCTTTGTGGTTCTGCTGATTTCTATGTTCCACATAATTTTCTATGCTGAGTTGAATTTGTGTGTTTTCTTCACTGCTTTTGTATTAATGTTTACAAAACCTTTATGGTTTCCACTTTTTTTTTCTTTAATGTGAAGGTTTATTAATTTTCTTTGAGGTTATACTGTAATTTGTCAATTTATTCCACAGTTTAAAACTGTCTGATTTTTCTTGAAATTTATTTGCTTTCCTCACCATTCATAAGTTTCTTTCATTCTGTAACTATGATATTCTTCCCTCTTTTTGCTCTGTAGTTATCTTCACTATAACTTGATATCTCTGGTTCCCTATTTTCAGTCTTGTAGATTTTGCTTTACATTGGATACTTTTATATCTAGATTGAGTTCTGGGTGGAGTTGCCATGTATGCTAATTTGAGTTTATTATCAACTGTTGGTTCTCAGTCCATAGAACTCCCTTTAGTTGTTTTATATA
>NW_006408771.1:923432-924571 GCF_000296735.1 Chrysochloris asiatica | reverse complement strand
AGTATTATTTGTTATTGAGATGGCTGAACATCAACCAATTATTTTTGGTACAATTACTCTGTATAGTCTTTACATTTTCTTGTGATGATTCTTTCATCATTAATATTTTGTTCATAGATCCTTCAAAATTGCATCTTGAAGTTTGAATTTCACTTCAATTATTTATTTTAACTTGAGAAAAGCTTAATGCTTCTTCCTGTTGATTTTCTAAGTTCATCTTTGTACATTTCATCATAAAGCTTTACTTTGTCTTCTTGAACTACCTTTTGAAATTTTCTTTTCAGCTCTTTTATGTCATCATTTCTTCCAGGTGCTTCAGCTTGTCAACATTTAAGAGCATGTTTTAGAGTCTCTTCTGACAACCATGTTGATCTTTTCTTTTTTTCCTGTCTTTTAAACGTCTGTTGTTATTCATTGATGATGTTCTTGTCTTCAGTCACTAATGTCTAATGTATCAAATATGTTCTTGAGATGTTTTCAAAATTCAGGTAGAATATATTCAACATCATATTTTGGCTCTGATAGACTTTGTTTTACATTTCTTCAGCTTCAACCTGAACTTACACATAAGTAATTGAAGGTCTGTTCCACAGTCTGCTCTGGCCTCATTTTAACTGATGATATGTCGTCTCTTTCAACGATGTTGTTGATTTGAATCCTGTGTATCCTATCTAGTGATGTTCTTGTGCACAGTCACAATTTATGTTGTTTTAAGAAGTAATTTCAGTGACTAAGTCATGGGTCTTGCTAAATACTATCATGCAATTTCCAGAATTGTACTCATCATCACCACATTTTCGAACTACAGGTCTTTTTTTTAATCAATTATTTAATGAGGTTCTTTCTTTGCAAGAAATCTAGAATATTAATTTGTGAGGATAAATTCCATTTGTGAGAGCAAACACAGCACGCAGGTAACCTTGGAGCTGGGGAATGGCTTTGATTTTGGGCATAATTTGTGAGTCCACAGCTTTCTGATGCACTTTGTGTTGCTCTGTAACCTCGTATTTCTCTTTCTCTGTGCTGAAGAGCTTGCCTTCTTGTAGCCTGGGCTACTGCAGCATCTTCTTCTTGAAGTAAGCATCCGTGATGTTTGGGGATCTTCACATCACTGATATCAATTTTGGTAGAGGTGACAA
>NW_006408771.1:891148-915772 GCF_000296735.1 Chrysochloris asiatica | reverse complement strand
ATATATAAAGTTACTCTGGTTATTATAAATGTCTTTAATTTCTGTTAATCTGAAATTGTTCTAAATTAATTATTTGAGAGATAGTTTTGCTGTATACATGTTCTTGTTTGGCAATTTTGTTTCATTCACAGTCTTGTATATGTCTTCCCATTGCCTTCCTATCTGTCAGTATTTTTCTGAGAAATCTGAGTTTAGTTCTATTGATTTTCCTTTGTAGGTGGTTTTTCATTTTCCCCAGATGCTCTCAGGATTCTTTTCATGTATTAAATTTTGGAGTGTGATTATGATATACCTTAGTGATGTTCTTTGGGGGTCTATCTTACTTGGGGTTAATTCAGTTTATTGAATGCTTATCTTCTCATCTTTTGTAATGTTAGGGAAATTTTCTTCCAATAGCACTTTGACAATTATTTCAGTGCTTTTCTTTGTTTTGTCCTGTTCTGAATTCTGATCATCATATGATATTTCTTTTTCTCCTACCTCACATAAATCTTAGGCTTTCTTCAGATTTTCTCCTTTTTTTTTTTCTGATTGCTCTTCTGGCATAATAGTATAGAATGATTTATCTTCTAGCGCTGTAATTCAGTCTTCCATCGATTCAAGTCTACTCTTTTTCTCTTTCAATGTATTGTTTGTTTCTGAAATCTTAGTATGCAAATATGCAAAAAGAAGTCTTCTGGATTTCTTTTTGCATATTTTGAATTGCAATAATTTTTTCATTTCTTTTGTCTATTTGTTCTTGTAATTTTTTCTTACCATGTTTTCTTGAATTCTTCTAGTTTTTTTCTGTGTTCTTAAACAATTCCTTGAAGGTACCTCAATATCATTATTTTAAATTATTTCTCCTTAAATTCCATTATCTTTTATTCTTCAGAATCTAGATTAGACACTTTTCGGCTCTGAATCTTTCTCATTTGTTCGAAGCATTCTCTCTTGTATTTTCATGTAAACTGAAATTGTGTGTTGTCTGTAAGTCTTTGTGGTATCATTGTGCTTGTATTTAACTGATTATTGTATTTTGGTGTTTTCTCAGGCTCTCACTAACTAATTCCTGTTGTGTATTAGAAGCATCTGCACAGCTCTCCATTCACCTTTCATGCATCTCAGTTTAGGTTGGGTTTGGCTCCTGTTGGCTACTGTTGATCATTGACCATGTGAATTAGGAGGTACTATTGGCTCTTGTCCTGTGGGTGGAGCTGAAGAAGGTATGACTGGTCTGGGCTCTATGGACATGATTTCTCTCTTCCTTCAGGTTGGGCAAGATGCAAAAGCAAAAACACAAGAAAATAAAACAAACCAAGCAAACAACAGTGGAAAAAATAAAATAATGAAGGAGAAAAAAAGATAAATAGAATATAATAACTGAAAAGAGAAATGAGGCAAAGGAAAATAGAGCTATGAAGTTAAAAAATAAGAGAAAATTAATAGAAGAAAAATCACTAAACAAAACTAGGAAGAAGGAAGATAATAAGAGGAAGCGACTAGAATTTATTAAAGAAAACCAAGAGAAAGAGAAGAAGTAGAGGAGAAGAGAAATAGAAAATAGAAGAAAAAAGTGAAAGCAGAGATATAAAAGGTAAAAAAATAAGACAATGGAGGAAAAAGAAGAAAGAACAAACAAACATAACTAAAGGAAAAAATAAACAGAGTAGAATTGATCTATAGTATTTTGTGATCCCTATTTTTTGTGAAAGCAAATCACCTTTCTTTCATGGCAACTCTGGGTGAATTCAAACCACCAGTATTTTGGTTTGTAGCTGAGCATAAAAGTTAAGGAGTAACTTATGAAAACTTACTTTTGCTCTAATGGACAGATGAAAGCAAAGATCACTGTACACTTGCTGAGCTATGGAAACAATCTGGAGTGGCAGCATTGGATTCATCTGATTGTAGCAATGCACCATAGATCTCTTTCCACACATTTAGTTTATTCCAAAACGGAGACTATGATAACCGAGTTTGTTATTGGAGCCCTGGTATGGCACTGTGGTTTACTGTTATGGACTGCAAAGTTGGTTTTAACTGGATGGTAAGTGGTTCAAGCTCACCAGCTCCTGCTTGAAAACCTTATACAGGGTCACTATGGGTCAGAACCAACTCGGTGGCAGTTAAAAACAACTACAAAAGATTGTTCTTAAGTTGAATTATCAGCTCAACCACTTTTCTTAAATTACAAATCAAAACATTCCCAGTAGAATGTAACATCCATGTGAGAACCAGGAGACAGAAAGGGGAAGTTTTAGATATCACAGGTAAACATTTGTCCTCTATAAATTTCATTTTATTTGATTACTAACAAATGTGCATAGAAACAACAGTCAAGAAATCAAACTTCATATTGCATTAAGCAAATATGTAACAAAATATTTCTTTAAAGTATTCAAAAGTAAAAAGAAGAGACTCTGAAACTTGCTTTTCAGTGCAGAGAAGCTACCAAGATTGGAGGAAATGAGGGAATGAAGTAGAATCTAGGAATATTGAAAGTCATCAAAAATGAAAACAGAATGCATAAAGTCATATAAATATATAGCCATATATTTTATGAAAAAACAAATTTTCAAAGGAAGCTCCAGAAGACAAGTTAAGTATTATAATATAATGTGCTAAAAGCTGGAATCAAAAAAAAGAAAAAAAGGAAAAAACATGCCCAGCAATTCTCAAGCTGAGAACTAAAGAAAACGTTCAAGATTCTATTTGAAATATTGAAGGATTCTACTATAGACAACTATCTGGCCAACTAATTGGAAGAGATCCATATTTGTGCCCATTCCAAAGAGAGGTGACCCAACGGAATGCAGAAATCATTGGACAATATCTTTGCTATCCCATGCGAGTATAGTTTTACTAAAGATTAATATAGAAATGACTGCAAGCATACATTGACAGAGAACTTCCAGAGGTTCAAGCAGGATTCAGAAGAGGACATAGAACAAAGGTTCTATGCTGATGTCTGATGGATCTTGGCTGAAAGTGGAAAATATCAGGAAGATGTTTGCCTGTGCTTTATTGACTACACAAAGGCTTTAGATTGTGTGGATCACGGCAAGCTATGGACAACAATATGAAGCATGAGTGTTTCTGAACACTTAACTGTGCTCATTAGGAATTTGTACCTGAACCAAGAGGGAGTTGTTCTAACAGAATATGGGAACAATGAATGGTTTAAAATTAAGAAAGGTGTGCTACAGGGTTGTATTATTTCACCATACTTATTCAATCTACATGCTAAGCAAATAATCCAAGAAACTGGGTTCTATGAAGGAAAACGTGGCATCAGGATTCGAGGAAGACTCTTTAACAACCTGTGATACGCAGATGATACAACCTTGCTTGCTGAAAGTGAAGAGGACTTAAACTACTTAATGATGATGATCAAAGAGCAAAGCCTTCGATATGGATTACATCTCAATTTCAAGAAAACAAAAATCCTCACCACTGGTCCAATAAACAACATTCATATCAACAGAGAAAAGATTGAAGTTGTCAAGGACTTCATTCTTCTTGGATCAACTATTAACACTCATGGAAGCAGCAGTCAAGAAATCAAACAACATATTGCATTAGGCAAATCTGCTGTACAAGACCTTTTAAAAGTGTTCAAGAGCAAAGATGTCAGCTTGAGGACTAAGGTGCACCTGACCCAAGCCATGGTATTTTCAATAACCTCATATGGATGCAACAACAGGACAGTGAATAAGGAAGACCAGAAAAGAATTGATGCTTTTGAGTTATGCTGTTGGAGGAGAATATTGGAAGTGCCATGGGCTGCCAAAATAACTGACAGATCTGTGTTGGAAGACGTGCAGCAGTGAGAGTGCTCTTTGGAGGCCATGATGGCCAAACTTCATTTCTCATACTTCGGATATATTGTCAGGAAGGACCAGCTGCTGGAAGAGGATATCATGTTTGGTAAGGCGGAGGGTCAGAGAAAAAGAGGAATACCTCAAGCGAGATGGATTGGCAGAGTGACAGAATCAATGTCAAGCATGGCAACAATTGTGAGGTTGGCCCAGGACTGGGCAATGTTTTGTTCTGTTGTTCATAGGGTCACCATGCGTCGGTACTGACTCAATGGCACTAACAACAACAACTAGAGCACTGTGTAGTCCAGATGTGATGCTATAGAATGTCATTGTACTGCTAAGCACTAGGTCAGCAGTTCAGGTCCACCAGTCACCCTATACAGGATCATTATGAATTGGAGCCAACTTGAAGATACTTAACAACAACAACAAGAACCTTCTTGTCCATGAATAATTTTCCCTCCTCCTATTCCCCATTAGCCATCATTGGTAGTTTCTTTAATTAAGAAAACCTTTTCTTACCTTTTATAACATTGCTTTGGATCTACTCCTTTGTCCTTTCAATATATTGTCCATTTCTGAAATCTTTGTATTCATTTTCTGGATTTATAATTGCAGGGTTTGTATTATTTTTAAGTAAAATTTGCATTTATTTTGTCTGTCTGTCCTGTGTTTTCTTACATTATTCTAAAGTTTTTTATATATTCTGCTTGCTTTACTTGATGTTTCTGTCAATCCTTATGTTGTTGTTAAGTGCTGTCGAGTCAGTTTCATCCTATAGCAACCATGTATAGGGTTTCCAAGAAGTGATGGTGGGTTTGAAACACTGACCTTGTGATTCACAGTGACCTTGCAGTCTAGAGCATTATTCTTATAAGATACCTAAATACTATTCTTTTGAATTAATTTTTAGCTAATTCTACTACCTTTTCTTCCTCAGAAACCTTTCTGGCTCTGCATGTTGGTCATCTGTTGAACCATTCTTTCTTGTTTCTTCATGTGAGATAAAGTTGTCTATTGTTTCTGGGGTATTGTGGGTTTCTTGTATTTGTAATTTTCTGATGATTGTGAGTTGATGTGTTCTTAGGCTCTAACCAACTATCTCCCTTGGGAATAGTTAGAGAACAGAAGCATGTAGACCATTCTCATTCACTTCAATTTAGGGTGGATTTGGCTGGTGTTGGTTAATGTGTTTTGATGATCAGGTGGTATAGAAACTGACATTAGCTCTTACCCAGTGGGTGGAGCTGCAGAGGGTATGGCTGTGGTTTGGCTGTATGGGCAATGTTGCTGTCTCCTGTTGGGTGGGAAAGAAACCACCTGCTCCCCACCCCACCCCCCAAAAAAATAACATACACAGAAACAGAAAACAAGACAAACAAGGAAGCACCAATGAAAAAAGAAAAAATAAACAAAAAGAGGCAGCAACCAGAAAAAAAAGAATAAATATAAAGACAAAAGAGGGGCAAGGAAATGGAGCTATAGAAGAGAAAAATAATAGAAAAAATAAAAGAAAGAAATTTTTTAAAACCGCACATTTAATAAAATGAAAGAAGAAAAGCGAGATAGTAAAATGGATTTACCAGAGATAAAAGAAGAGAGGAAATAAAAGGTTTAAAAAAAAAAAATTTGGAAAACCAGAGAGAGGAACGATTGAAATAGAGTAGAGTAGTAAGGAAAGATCAAAAGGTGAAAAAAAGAAGAGGGATGATGAGAAACAGAAGAGAAGAAGGAAAAACAAAACTGGAGCTATAAAGGATAAAATTCAAGGGAATACAAAGAGGAAAAGGAGGATAAAGTGTAAATAAACCAAACCAATGAAACAACAAAAGGAAAAAATACCTAATCCAAACACAAAAACAAAGTGCAGTTGTTGGACCCAGAGAGAAGAAAACTCTAGGGCTCCTGCAAATCCAGGAGCTCAAAAGGTGGACTTGTGAGGGATGTGACAGGAGAGTTCCTAGCCCTAGATGAAATTCCTATTGTCCTCAGTGTTATTTATGTTCAGGACACTCAGTTAGAAGTAGTCTGTGTCATCCCTTGATGAAGCTGAGCTGGTTTCAGGACCACAGGACAGTTGCGGACAGAGTGACTGGTTAAAAGCTGGTTTGGTGACTCTGAACATTCTGTAGGTCTACAGCTGATCCACCTCAATTTAAGCACAAAAGGGGTGCAGCTGCCCCCCCCCCCCCACCTCACACTGACATAGCTCTCAACCACCTGGTTCTGAACTCTCAGAAGGCAGAGTCTATACTAGGGGTGGATGAAAATGGGAGTTGGCCACACCTCTGGTCACCAGGGGAGGATGGGGACTAAGAAGGAATTTCACCCTTCCCATCTCCTGTGTAAAATCTGCTTTGCAAGGCCTCCTTCTGTCGCCAAAGCTGCTCACAACATGGTTGTGCTGTGTCTGGCTGGCTACTCAAGAGTCAGACTCTCTCTCTCACTGTCCCTGCTCAGCTTTTTCTCCCAGCAAACACTCAATCCACTTCTCTAACCTTTCCTCTGAAGTTCAGGGTACTAGAATTTCCAACTATATCTGTTTCATTTCATCTCTCATATCTTAGTTGCTGAGGGTCCATGTTGTGCAGACCTGCCATCATGTTGGAAGTTCCCTCAGGGTTTGGATATGATGTCAAATTTATAATTTTGTTGCTGTTGTTAAGTGCCATCAAATTGGTTCTGACTCATTACGACCATCTAAAAGGATTTCCAAAACTTTAAATCTTTGTTGTAGTAGAAAACCTCATCTTTCTCCTGAAAAGCAGCTATTGTGCCTGAACAGCCAGCCTTGTGGTTCACAGTCCAGTGCTTATCCTACATAAAAATAAACTAGGAAGGCTTTTTCTTTTACAGGTTTTGCTGTGGTTTCGGTGATATTTGGAATAACTGTTCCTTGAATGTTTGTTTAATCTTCCAACCCACAAATCACCAAAACAATGTAGATATTTCACATACATAATAGCTATAAATCTTTTAAGTTTTCTACTTTTCTTGAGTTCATTTGGTAAGCACATAATTCAAGGAAATAGTCTATCCTCTTTAAATTTCACAAAATGGAAGAAATTGTTCATAAATAGGAAGACAACATTATTAAAATGTCAATACTACCCAAAGCAATCTACAGATATAACACAATCCCCATCCAGATTCCAGCAACATTCTTTAAAGAGATGGAAAAAAAATGATTACAGACATGGAAAGGAAAGAGACCTCAGATAAGCAAAGCACTGCTTAAGAAGAACAACGAGGTAGACCTCTCACACCCTAATCTCAAAATCTACTACATAGCCACAGTGGTCAAAATGCCTGTACTGGAACAGTGAAACATACATAGATCACTGGAACAGAATTGAGAGCCCATAAGTAAATCCATCCACATACAGTCAAATAAACTTTAACAAACAGTCCAAACACATTAAATGGGAAAAAGATAATTTCTTCAGCTAATGACACTGGAAGATATGGAAATCAATTTGCAAAATAATGAAATAAGACACATATCTCACACCTTATACAAAAACTAACTCAACATGGATTAAAGACCTAACTGTAAATCCCAGAATTAAAACTATTACCAAGGAAAAATTAGAGACAATGAAAATATTAGGGGCTCTAGTACATGGCATAAGCTATCAAACATTGCAAAAAACACACAAACAAAAGAAGGCAAAATAAATGACTGAGCCAGTAAAAATTAGAAATTTATGCATATCAAAATATTTCACCAAAAGAGTAAAAAGGGAGCTGAGAGGCTGGTAAAAAAAAATTTGCAACAACTTATCAGACATGGGACTAATCTCTAAAATTTATTCAAAAGTACAACACCTTTACAACAAAAAGACAAACAATCCAATTAAAATATGGACAAAAGACATGAACAGACACTTCACCAAAGAAAACACTCAGGTAGCTATCAAACATATGAAGGAATGTTCATAATCATTAGCCATTAGAGAGATGCAAATCAAAACAACAATGAGATATTATCTTACATAAGCACTATAGTGAAGTTCAAAAAAAAGAAAAGAAAAGAAATTCTGGTGAGGGTGTGGAAACACTGGGACCCTTCAACAGTGCTGGTGGTACTATGAAATGATTCAACCACTCTGGAAAATGGTATGGCTCTTCCTCAGAAAGTTGAAAATAGAAATACCTTATGACCCAATAATCTCTCAATTTAATATATATCCACAAGAAATATGAACCAGGACACAAGTAGATATATGCACACCACTGTTCACTAAAGCACTATTTACAATAGTAAAAAGATGGAGACAGCTTAAGTTACCATTAATGGAAGAATGATTAAACAAACTTTGGTACATGCATACAATGGAACACTGTGCTACCTTGAAGAATAACACTGAGGCTTCAAAACACTTATTAACATGGATGAACCTTGAGGACATTATGCTGAGTGAAATTAGTCAATCAAAAAATGACAAATATTGCATGAGACCATTATAGTAAAAGTTTAAGAAAAGATTTCCATACTAAAAGAAACATTCTTTAAGGGTTTCCAAGAGTGGGAGGGAGGGGAGAATAACTCACAGGCTTGGGGTAGACATATGTTAGAGTGATGGGGATGACAGTATAGAAAATACACAAGAAGAGGAAGGGTGGCAAAGTAACAATGAAGACAGGGGAAAAATTAAGAGCATATGCATGGGATAAATAGGACAGAGGTAAATAGTGATTCATACAAAACCTTGGTTCAGTACTGTCCTGTGATACAGGGATCAAGACACAGTCTGAGTGGGTAAAGGAGGGTGGAAATGTTTAGGTGATTGACTGTCTTGTGGATATTGCTTTTCCCTATGTACTATTGTAAAATAGACATTTAAGAGTGATCAAAATGAATATTGGTAATTATGATTACATAACGCTTATAATCCTGTCTTCAGCCTACAACTGATTGGATTAGCTAAAAGGGGAATTAGTATTTGCCCAGGGAAATAGGCTTCTTGTTAAGTGTTTATAGATTATGGGGATCTAGGTGGAATCCTAAACATCACTCAGAATCCTCTGAGGTGGAATATTACCACTTGAAAAGACATGCAGACCAACACATAACAGCTGGGAGAACATAAGATTCTTATTGAAAGAAAGACATGCAGAAAGAAAAAAATATCAGACAGTTTGGCTGGAAAAATATCAAGCAAGTTGTTTGCTTTGGAGCCATCAAGGCAAGAAAAGTCAGCCCATCAGGGAAAACCCCCTTCTAAACCTGGAACTCAAAGGGAACCCTCAAGACATCTAGTATGCTTGCTGGTGACTACCCTGGTCTTCTTGTGAGTGCAAATGAGGAAATGCAGTAATGAACACATGTGCTGAAAATAGCCATATTCCATTGACACCCTTGACCTCGAGATGAGAGAGAGAAGAGAAAGAGCTGACTGGTGTGAAGTTCAGGGAAATGTGTGAACTCCCAAGTTCATGGGCACTAACATAGCCACTGGGGACTAGAGCTGAAAGTGAAGCAGCCAACTGTTCTAAAGTGCTGGGAGGCACAAATGAACTCCCAAATTTCCACCTAGTACTATTTGAGCTAGTTTGGATGGCCAGCTGGCCAGAACTCGACAAGATGAAGATACAGATGCATGGCACTGTGAGCAAATTTAAATTGCTGCACTTTGATGAACAGGACCTTTGCTTATGGATGCAGTTGCTTAAAATTCTAAAAGAAATATTTTCATATCAAGGATCAGGCTTGTTTTCTCAGTGCACTAGGTTGATAAGGACAGACAATTTAGACATTGGCTATTAAAAATGGGGGCACTATAAAGGCACGAAGTGACTGGCTTACAAGCTTTCATGAATATGCTTAGTTTCAGAATTAGTGTAAGGTAGAATCCCCACTGAATAGGTTTCCTCTTTTCCAGATGGATCTGGGGGAAGGGGATGGGAGATAATGATGTTAGGATTTTATGATTCAATTGTGAGTAATTCTTAGCAAGAATCATTGTGAACGTCACAACTATAATTGTAGAAGATGTATAACTAAAAGGGGGCAGTAGTTTATCTTTTGTTGTAGGAACAGATGATCCCAGGACCATCAAGAAGGAAAAGCATGGGCATAAAGTTATATTCTGTCAAAGAACACACAGTAGTTCTAGGCTTCAGCAAGAATCATCCCTTGTTGTTAAGTGCCATGGAGTCAGTTCTGACCCATAGCAATCCTGTATAGGGTGTTCAAGCAGCAGCTGGTAGGTTTGAACTGCCAACTTTGTGGCTTGTAATCCAGTGCTGATCCTACAGCACCACACCAAGAGTCCAGAGTCACCCCTTCTCTTGGAAAAATGAGTGGTTTTTGCTTCTACACAC
Organism: Chrysochloris asiatica; assembly: GCF_000296735.1. Taxonomy (NCBI): domain Eukaryota; kingdom Metazoa; phylum Chordata; class Mammalia; order Afrosoricida; family Chrysochloridae; genus Chrysochloris; species Chrysochloris asiatica. Next base: position 905,642 of record NW_006408771.1, on the reverse strand, counting down.
TCTGCAATCTGTTAGGAAGACAGATTTGTGGTGCTTAACAGAGACTTTTTCGCTTTAAAAATTTAGGTAGAAGGAGCATAAGAAAGGAGAGTGGAGTATCTGTTGCCTCATCTTGTGACTGCGCATTTAGTGTTGTTGTTTTTAAGTTTTGTTTTGTCCACTGTAGAGAGCTCACCTTTGCTATCTTAGAAAGAAACACATAGCAGCCCCTATGACTTGCTTTAGTTGGACTGTGTTGCTGACCTCCCACTAACTGCTCAAGGATCAGATTCTAAGTGAGCTTTACCTAACTCCAACCCTAACAGTTCACTGACTTATGGAACTGGGTGATCATTTTTCTAATTAATTTGAGGATATTATTGGGGTCAGAGTTGACTAGAGGCACACGGAAGTTCTAAAATTATGGGGAAGTGAGGAAAGAAAGCTGAGGCTGTGAGAAACATCCAAGGAGCTATTTCACTTAGCTGGATCTTGTGTGATCTTATATCTAGCACTAATAATTCTAAGAACAAAGAAAAGCAGAAATTGGCATTGTCCCTTAAAAATCTATCTCTAGAAACAAAAGCCAGGCATAGGCTTATGAGGCCAAAGTTACCCAAACCTCTGATCCATTGCCCATATTGTTCCATATCCTCCTGTCCAGGGGTACCTGACAAAGCTCTCATCCACACAAATAATCTGCCCAGAAGGTTCTGATGCCTATAATTCCTTCTGCTGCTACTCTAATGAAGACCATGATAATTCATTTGTTATGAATGTACATGAGGTAAGCAGAATGAAAACAATCCCAACTAGGGACTTGGAGATGAGAATGATTATTATCACTAAGGTTCTTTCTGGACCCATTAAGATGATGTAACAAGGGTACCTGGTGCTCCCACCACCAAGTTGAGTCCCTTATCTTCCAGCTTATACTCTCTTTCTATTCAATCTCAGGCACAAAGAACCTAGTGGTTGTTGACACATCTCCCAGGAAACTGTCCCTGTGTTGTCTTTATTCTCCCTTTCCTAGAGAGATTTGGGATCATTTTTAGGCCTTCAATTCTTGATGAATATCTCCTTCATCTCTCAGAACAAGTAATTTGACCATCTGGTAACTGAGTTCAACAACTCTGAGGCCAACTTCATGGCATCTGTGATCAAGAACAGACTGGGAACCTCAATGCCTGGGTTTGTCTCCAAAATTCTAAAACAATGAACTAGTCTGCTCTCTCCGTCCTTTACTTCGGTCCGCATTTAGGGAGTGACTGAGGTAACAGAGGTGTGAGACTCAAAATCTAGCATACTAGCCTTCTATTCTCTTGTCACTGTCTCTCACAGATCACATAAGAAATTGGATCTCGAAAATAACCATTGTAAATTGAAGGGCTTAATTTCATTGTTGTACATGGGTTTCCTTGGCTGAAATCTACTTTCAAAAGTTGTTTATGGAAAAAAAAAAAAAAAAGTTGTTTATGTACCACCTCCCAAAGAAACTTAGGATTCAGTTTTACCTATTGAAAGTCCCTGAATCCTTTGATTACTTTATAGAAGATGGTTTAGGGAAAAAGAGACTTTTTTTTTCATGGTTTATGAAATTTGCAATGCTTCTAGAAACTACGAACTCAAATAAATTGAATAGCTGGTGAAGGAGCCCTGATTGTTCAGTGTTTAAGCATTCAGCTGGTAACCAAAAGCTCAGAAGGTCAAACCCATGAGTCACTGCATGGAAGAAAGATATGACAGTCTGCTTCTGCAAAGATTTACAGCCTTGGAAACCATATAGGACAGCTCTACTCTGTCCTATAGTGTTAACTATGAGTTCGAATCAGAATCGATGTAGCAGCAATGGGTGGTTGAATAAATAGTTGATGGTACAGTATATTATGCATTTCTGTGATTCAAGGGGTAAGATTTAGAAGAGGATGAGATCATTAATGGTTTCCTATAACAACTGATTCTAAGTCTCAGAATGTAATCAGGAAACTATGATTGAATAAAAGAGTTCTGATGTAGCTCCACAGCACTTAACCTCAAGGTCGGTTTGAACAACAAGGTTGGAGGTTCAAACTCACCAGCCAATGCTTGGAAACCCTACACAGGGTTGGTATGAGTCAGAAATGACTCAGCAGCACTTAACACCAACAAAACCATAGTTGAATGGGTAGTAGGGAGGAGAGAGATAGTTGAACCTTCCAGGCAACAAAGAAGCCAAAGCAGAAGAGTCATCAGATTCTGAGCAGGGAGGCAAAAGAAAGGGTTGGTTCCTACTGTATTCCATGGATACAAGCATAGCATATTTCCTGATCTATGTGAATTTCTTCCCCTGCCTAATCATTGGAGTCCTGGTGTGGCACTGAAGGATAAACACTTGACTGTTAACCATAAGCTCAATGTTCAAACTCACCAGTCATCTCTCAGAAACCCTATGCTAAGTTGCTCTACATTGGAACCCACTCAATGGCACTTAATAGCAACAACAGCTTCCATCATTTTGCTAACATCCCTCTTATTATATATTGTCTTCACCTTCACCAAAGTTAACATGTGTCTGTTGTGGTGCTGCAGGCTAATGCTCTGGACTGCAAGATTGTTTTGCAACCATAAGATTGGCAGTTCAAGCTCAATCCTATACAGGGTCACTGTGGGTTGGAACTGATTTGACGACACTTAACAACAAAATTCCTCATTGCCTGAAAGCTCTTTTGTTTTCTTTCTTTTTCAGTGACCTACAGTCAGGAGACCTGGTTGTGCTGTGGGTTCGGGTGTTGGGCTGCTAACCACAGGTTGGTCTTTTTTAACTCACCCTTATCAGGGAGAGAAAAATGAGGCTGTCTGGTCTTCGTGGAAGAGGGTCTTTTGTTTTCTTTTTTCTTTTCCAGCGACCTAGAGTCAGGAGGCCTAGTAGTGCTGTGGGTTAAGTGTTGGCCTACTTACCACAAAGATTGCCTTTCAAACACTAAGTGGGAGAAAGTTGAGGCTGTCTGCTCTGGAAAACATTTACAGTCTTGGAACGGTTACACTGAGTCACTATGAGTTAGAATGGATTCAGTGGCATTGGGTTTAGGAGGATTTAAAGTCAGGAAGTGGCAAAGCCTCTCTCTGTCTCTTCTCAGTTTGATTTATTCCATTAAGCTATAAAAATAAATAAATAACAAAAACAAAATCCAATAATAATACAAAAACAGTTGCTCTGAAATCAATTCCAACTCATGGTGATCCCATGTGTCAGAATAGAACTGTGCTCCTTAGGGTTGTGAATGCTGGTATTTCAGATGGAGAGTGCCATGTCTCTCTTCTGAGGTTCTCCTGGGTGGACTCAAACCTCAAGCCATTTGTTTAGTAGTGGAGGGTGTTAACCATTTGTATCACTCAGGACTTTTCCCAATGGTTTTTAGAATTCTAAAAATGTAAGGTTGAGACCAAGTTTTCATTTACTTGAAAATTCAAAACCTAAAGGAAGCTGTTGGCCAATGGAGCTGGCCCTGAAGGTGCTTCTGAAAGTTGAATTGAAAAAGACTTTTTTCTTATTTCACAAACATGAATTTTTCTCTTCTGTTCTGCTCTCACTTCCTTCACCTGTTCCTGCCTCTCCTGTATGTACCTCAATCTTGTAACCTGAACAATACGAATAAGTGCTATTTTTCACTCTGTTTCCATGGCCACACACTAACGCCAAGCAGCATTAGAAGAGCAATGGTTAAGAGCTCATCTACTAACTGAAAGATTACGGCTTCAAACCCACCAGCTGCTTTGAGGGAAAAGATGTAGTCGTCTACTTACTAAGAAATGACAACATTGTGTACCCTAGGGAGCTATTCTTCTCTAGCCTACAACATTGCCACGAGGCCGAATTGACTCTATGGCCATGAATTAAGACACTGAGACAGGAGAAAGAGAGAGGTAGGACCCCATACTAGCTCAATGCCCTTTTTAGAATCCATCCAATATCAAGTTTATCTGATCCCTTTTGTGTTTGTAACCATGGGTGGGGTTTGCTTAAATCTCTGCTGAGATAATGAAGAACAGCCTTCTACCTTCCCCACACTCGTGTTGTTGTTGTTGTTAGGTGCCATCAAGTCGGTATCAACTCATAGCAACCTTATGCACAGCAGAACGAAACACTGGCTGATCCTGCCAACCTCACTATTGCTGCCATGCTTGAGTCCATTGATGCTGCCACTGGGCCAATCCATCTCACTGGGTTCTTTCTCTTTTTAATATTGGTCTATGTATATAAAAGACAAACTTATATTGTATGTCAAGATAACGTTATTTTACTATACTATGTTTACTAATTAGCCATAGTCAAGATCAAAATGGGTAATTTAATTACATCATTTAGGCCTGAGTACTGGATGGGTTGGATGTGGAGATTCTAAAAGGAGAGAATAAGTTTTCTTGGGTTAAAGAAATGACACTGAAGCAAAACTGGGTTTGAATCCCACTCTAAAAGTTAGCAGCTCTCTGGCCTTCCTTTCCTTTATTTATTAAACAAGGATAATAATTGTTGTTACATGCTGTCGCATTGGTTATAACTCATAGTGATCCTATATTGGGTTTCAAAGGCTGTAAAAGTTTACGGAGCAGAAAGCCTAATATTACTCATCTGGATTCCTATAGATTTGAATTGCTGACCTTGCAGTTTGCAGCCCAATGAATTACTCACTATGTACCAGGGCTCCTTATATATTATCAGTATGTAGGGATTAAATGGGGTGCTATCTGTAAAGCATTTAAAATAATGCCTGGCACACATAATGCACAATAAAAATGTATGTTAAAAAACGAGACCTTTTCTTTGAAATAGAAAAGCTGAGTATTATTATACCTGCAGAACACTGCTATTAAGAGCCCTAGGTCTTCTTTATCCTACTTTGTCCTCTGTAACTCCCAGACTAATTTTTCAGACAGATGCTTGTTCATGTTAATGCTGAGGATTAAAACATGAGATAAATAAATGATTTCTCTATTGAAAAAAATGGCCATTCAATTGACTGATTCATGAACACCTCATGCCTATCAGAAGAAAAATCCTCCAGTGAATTTTCAAAGGTAATGATCTTTTAGGAATAGATCATAAGGCCTTGATCCTGAATTACCACAGGTTGAACTCAAACCTCTAAAATTTTGGTTAGCCCCTGAGAACCCTTACCATTTGCCCCACTCAGGGAATTCTGAATTCTCCACAGCAAATCTAAACTAACTATTGCTTGTGTGGATTTTAACGATAGCTACTGAAAGATACTTAACAGCACCACAAATCAGTCTTAGACTAAAAACTAACCTGAGCTTGAGAGGCGGTTTTGCAAGAAATTGATCCCCTTGGTGATTAACAGAGCTATCTAGGAGACTGGCTGCAATTTCTCAGAAGATTTCCAGAAGCAATATACCTGGAGGAATCTGAGATAATTTCCTATAAACCCTATAAATTTTGGTCAGAGGGCAGAACCTTGAGGTTTCTAAAGGTAAGAAGACGAATATTGAAGGGATGAGAAATAAAGCTTCCTCAAGAAAGGTTATCACTCTGAAACCAAAGCAGCTGCCAGCAAAAGTCCTCAATTTTATTACCATCCATATGGAATTTGGTCAGCCATATATGTCAGCAATGAAAGTAACTATCTCCAAGGGAATACAGTCACTGTCGGCATTAAAGCAGCTTTATTTTGTTTTGTTTGGGACAATAAAGTTTTGATGAGATACCTGAGCCAATTGGTATTTATTTTAGATCTATGTATTTTTATTTTGTGTTAGTTTCCTATTTTATATCATGCTTAAAAAAAAAAAAAAAAACCCAAGCTTATTGTCATTGATTTGATTCAAGTTCAATTCATAATGACACTATAGGATAGAGAGAGAGTGGGGTTTATATTACAGAAATGGCTTACACAGTTGTAGTCTGGAAATGAGGTGTCAGACCCAAGGCTTTTTCTGACTCATGTGACTGCAGAAGCTGATGAATTTAAGATCACTGGTAATAAACAGGCTTATGGCTGCATAGTCATGCAAATGAAGTCAAAGTCAACAGGTAAGATGGCAGGCTACCCACGACTCCCAGGATCAGTAGGCAATAAATACTACAGGTCACTGGCTCAAGTCCAAAGAACAGGAAATCACATGAAAAGCCAGATGTAGGATCCAAACCCAATAAAAAGCAGACAAGCTTTCTCTCAAGTGTTCAATATATTGGAGCAGGCCACAACTCTGAAAAAAATTCCTTTCAATTGATCGTCTGCTCATAGCAGATTGCATCATGGAGTTATATTAGATCTCATCATGGGATATTACTACATCATAACTGCTAAACCACTAAGATTTCTGGATCAGTCAAGTTGACTCAATACCTTGAGTATCAGAGAAGAGGAGAATTATCACCATTAACCCAATTCCATTTACTACGAGTGAGAAGTCAGACATGTCTGTACTCTCCAAAATTCCTTACCCTATTCTGACAACGATCCCTTCCATGGCACTCCTCTGCTAGGTTCAATCATCCTTTGTAATGCCCACACAAGCAATACTCAAAATTATGGAATTCATTAGGAAAGTTACAGGATCATAAAAGTTATAAGATAATAAAAACAGCAGTTCTCTTCTCAGCTGTACTGTGGACATGTATCTCTCTGGTTGTCCTTCTCTCAGCCACACTACCCCTTGGACTCTACTCTGCTTTGGCAAGTGCTGCAAGCTCCTTTAGCACTGCTGATAAAAACCCAAGAGTCATTCCACTCTGCAAGTCAACCTCCTGCTCAAAGACATTCTGTTTTACTAGGTCCGTGGGCTATGAAGCTGCTCTGTCTTTTCCTGCCACTGCCTCTGCTGCCACCTCTATTCCCATCACTTCTCTGCACAGCGATCAAAGGACATGCTCCACATAGGACTTTTCTTTCTTGATGGTCTTGAGTGTCCCTTTCCTGCTTTGACATAGCTCATTATAAACTCAGAGGAATGGCCAAACCAGCCAATCCCTGTGCTAACACATGTACCCTACTTGCATGGTCCTGCCTGATCATTTTGGAGTCTTGGTGTGGTGTTGTAGGCTAAGCACTGAACTGCTAACCAAAAGGTCAATGGTTCAAACCCACCAACCATTCCTTGGAAAAATTGTACAGGGTAACTATGAGTCAGACCTGACTCAACAGCACTTAACAACAAAAATATCAACCTGGTCATTTGGTGGGAGTTAAAAAGGTTACGCTGAAAACAACATATTAATAATTCTCTATAATTCATACTCAAACATTACTGAAAATGGTTGTCTAAAGCTATAGAAATAGTTGCCCTTGCCTCCCGAAGTAAATATTGAGAGTTCTGAGCCTGAAAGTAATTAAGGAACTAGCCAAAGCCAGTAACTAGTTGTCAATTAATTGATTCTGACTAATAGTGCAGGGAGTCCATGTGTGGCACTGTGGGCTAATGCGTCAGACTCCAAAGTCATTTGAACTGCAAGGTCAGTGGTTCAAGCTCACCATCTTCTCCTTGGAAACCCCATACAGGATCACTATGGGTTGGAATCGACTTGACGGCACTTAACAACAACAATGGTGCTGCAGAAGAATTATACCTCATAGAGATTTCAGTGGCCGAGGTTTTTGGAAGTAAATCACTCGACCTTTTCTTCTGAGGCACATCAGGTGGACTCGAACCACCAATCTTTTGATTAATTGTTGAGTGACTCCAACTTGCACAACCCAGGAACTAGGACCAGCATACTGTGTTTAATCCTTTGGCCTCAGCCAACTCCTTCCCTGCCCCTATCAAAACCTAACACCAAAGAAAGGGCTCCATATTTCTGTGAAGCAGAAGGGCAGCTACTGATTTACTATTGGTGGGAGAGTAGATAAAGAGGAAGATAGCATTGAATGAAATGTAGCAGCATCTGGGTCTATGGAACTCAGGGCTATTTCTATAAAAATACAGTAATAACTTCACATTCCCATTGGTCTCCACTTATAAAGTGGGACCTAATTTTCTTTTGCATAAACAACCCCAGCTGAGTATGAATTTTATTAGAGGATGCTAGTAGGACTGTAAGCTTTCTAAAGATTCACCTTCATGAGAGTTTTTTTGTTTTTGTTTTTGTTTTTATTTAACTTCATGAATACATTTCAAAGATTTTCTGCCTCTTACAAAACATATAGCTGTGTATGAACCATGGTATGTTCTTCCCATCTGAGACACGGTCTTCGTAGAGGAAGGGATACATTCATTGGTGTAGAAATTCTGGATGTACATGCCCCACACATTTTGGATGTTATTTCAGTTCTAACAGATAGAAGTCTGAAGTGGAGACCGAAACAGATGGTTAATTTCACCTTTGGATCTTTAGTTTTATTGTCCAATACCCTTGGTAGAAATGACACACAATAGTCTAAGATTCTAATCATATGTTACCTATTATATTTTTTATAGCAATTGTTATCAGTTACCACAAACTTAGTGGATTGAAAATGGCAAATAAACAAAATCCAGAAATATGTTCTCTCACAGTTCTGGAGTTCAAAACTTTGAAATTAGCATCACTGGGATGAAAACATGGCTGTGCTCCCTCCAAAGAATATAAGGGAGTGTCTTCCAGATCTAGTGACTGCTGGCAATTATTGGCTTGCTTTCATGTCACTCTAATCTTTAAGACTAGTGTTTTCAAATCTCTCTTTGTTTGATCTTCATATTGCCTTCTCTTCAGTGTCGGTGTTAAATCTTCCTCTGCCTTTCTCTTATACATACACTTGTACAAGGGATCATCTGGATAATTCAAAATTATCTCCCCATCTCATGATCTGTAACTTAACCATAGATACAGAAACACTTTTTCCAAATGCAATAACATTTACAGGCTCTAAAGTTTAGAACCTGATATGTTTAGAGAAGCATTTTCAGCCTACTACATTTATGTGTCCTGATTTATATCGATGGTATGAATTACAACCTTCATTTTACTATGGACAAATCACAGTTAAAGAAGATCAAATTAAAATATATTCTGTTATTTTTAATGGTTTCTCAATATGTTCCAGAGGCTTTGGGGTTTCTAGCACAGAACAATCTGCAAACTATTGCTATTCCATCCACTTTACTACTTAGTCTTTCATGATTTCTTTTTAGGATTCTTAATGTTTGGGGGGGGGGTACTCCAAGGGTATGATCTTGATAGATTTTCTTGAAGGATACAGAATGTTAGCAGGGGCTCATTAGAGAGAAGTTTTTAGAAAAATGAAAACTGCATTGCTGATAAAAAGGCTGGGAAATTTGCACTAGGGAAATGTTTTCCATAGCCACAATGCACCAGCCCATATTTGAATGTAAAAAGGGCTGTCCTATGAGAATTTCCTTGGGAAACCTTACCCATTCACCTTACAGCCCTATTCTTGCTCTTCAGATTTATTTTGTTCCCAAAGCTCAAAGAACATTTTAAAAGAATATGATTTGATGCCAAAACTGCCACATTGCTGTGTAAATAAAAGAGCACAGAATTCTTTGGGGAAGGATTTTTGTTGTTTTTAGGTGTCTTACAGTCAGTTCCAACACATAGCGATCCTGTGCACAATAGAATAAAACACTGTCCAGTCTTATGTCAACCTCATAATTCTTTTCATTTTTTGAGACCATTGTTGTAGCCACTGTGCCTTTCTACCTCATTGCAGAGTTTCTTCTTTATCACTGACTCTTTATGTTCTCAAACACAATGTCCTTTTCTAGAGATGGGTCCCTTCTGATAACATGTCTCAAATAATGTCTTGCCATCCTTGCTTCCAAGGAACACTCTCATTGTGCTTCATCCAAAATTGATTTGCTTGTTTTTCCAGCAGTCTCCAGTAGTTTCAATATTCTTCGTCAACACCTTAATTCAAACACATCAATTTTCATAGTCTTACTTATTCATTGGCCAACTTTCACATGCAAATGAGTGAGGCAATTGAAAATACCATGGCTTAGGTGAGGTGCACCTTTGTTCTCAAGGTAAAATCATTTCTCTTTAAGACTTTAAAGAGGTCTTTTGCTGTAGCTTTGCTTTATGCAATATATCATTTGATTTATTCATAGCTGCTTCCATAAATGTTGTGGATCCGAGTAAAATGGAATCCTTCATAACTTCAATCTTGTCTCCATTTATCATAATGCTATTCATTGGTTCACTTGTTAAGATTTTTTTCTTTATATTGAGGTGCAATCTATACTGAAAATTTTAACCTTATCTTCATTAGGAAAAAAGTATATTTCATGATCTATCTTGAATTATAATACTGTCTGTCATAGGATAATATTCACACCCTTACAAAGAAAATCAGTAATTATCACTATTTTTCAAATTTATGCACCAAACACTACAGCCAGTGATGATGTAACTGAAGATATCTACCAACTTCTTCAGTCTGAAATTGGTCAAACATGCAATCACTATGCATTGATATTACTGGTGATTTGAATACAGAGGTTGGAAACAGAGAGGAAGGATAAGTAGTTAGAAAATATGATCTTGGTGACAGAAAATATGCTGAAGAACCATGATAAAATATTACAGGACCAGTAAATTATTCATTGCAAATACCTGTTTTAAACAACTTAAAAGACAACTAAACACATGCATATTATTGATTTCTGGTGTGGTGATGTAGGATAAATATTGAACCACAAGGTCAGTTTGAATCACCAGGTCAGCAGTTCAAACTCACCAACCACTTCTTATAAGCATTATTCAGGCTTGCAATGAGTCAGAACCAACTCAAAGTCACTTAACAACAGCAACATACACACCTACAGAGTCCTCATGTTGTGCTGTAGGATCAACACTGGACTGCTAACCACAAGGCTGGTGGTTCAAACCCACAGCCACTCCTTTGAAACCCTATACAGGTTTGCTGTGAGTTGGAATTGGCTCCACTGCACTTAACAGCAACAATATAAACAAGTACATCACCAGACAGAATACACGAAAATCAAATTAACTACATCGATGGGACGAGATGATGGAAAATCTCCATATCATCAGCCAAAATAAGTCCAGGGGCTGATGGTGAAATAGATCATCCATTAATCATATGCAAGTTCAGGATGAAGCTGAAGAAAATTAAAACAAGACCACAAGAGCTAAAGTATGGCCTTGAATATATCCCACCTGAATGTAGAGATCATCTGAAGAACAGATTTGAGGCATTAGATACTAACGACCAAATACCAGAAGAGTTATGGAATGACATCAAGAACATAATAGAGGAATAAACTACTTGACAGAATTCAGTAGGGAGGTACCTAGTGCATTTTTCTTTGGAGGAAAACATTAAATTACTAAGTAAATTCTGCTTGCTTTATTTCTTTTCAGATTTGTCTTTCCTTGAATCATTTCCAGTAGTTTATGTCTCCAGAAGTGATAGTGAGGTTGGCCCAGGATCAGGCAGTGTTTCGTTCTGTTGCACATAAGTTACCAATTCAATGGCACCTAACAATAACAAGAGATATATCAATTTCTAAACACTTGATAATTTTATTTTAAACAGAAATAGGAAGTTGAAAACATTATCTGCATTAAAAAGATTCATCCACCAACTAATGAGAAATGAAGAAGAAACTGAAGTTTATCATTGATTTCAGGCTACAGATTTTCACTATTAACATCCATGGACATGTTGTTGTTATTATGTGCTGTTCAGTCAGTTCCAACCCATAGCAAACTAGTATAGGGTTTCTGAGGAGCTGCTGGTGGATTTGATCAGCTGACCTTGTGACTCACAGTCCAGTGCTGATTCTACAGTGCCACACAAGGAGTTCTCTATGGACATGGTGTGAGTTGGTGGTGGTTATGTGCCATGGAGTCGATTCTGACCCTATCTTATATAGGGTTTCTGAGGCTGTAAATCTTTATCGGACCAGAAAGCCTCATCTTTCTCCTGCAGAACAGCTGGCAGTCTCAAACTACTGACTGAGGTTAGCAGCCCAAGTTTTAACCACTATTGTACCAGAGCTCCTTTCTCTATGGACATAGCAGTCAAGAAATCCAACAATGTACTGCATGGAAATAATTTTCAAGAAAAGATCATTTTAATGTTTTAAAATCAAAGATGTCACTTTGATGATTAAAGTGCACCTGACCTAAGTATCTTTATGTCCCTTTATATGCATGTGGTGGTTATGAATAAGGCTGCTAACCTCAGGGTCATCAGTTCGAAACTACCAGTTGTTTCATGGGAGAAAGATGAGGTTTCTGCTTCCATAAAGATTTACAGCCTCGGAAACCCTGTACAGGGTCACTATGAGTCGGAATTGACTCCATGGCACATAACAACAACAACAATATGCATGTGAAAATAGATAATGTAAAATATCTTCAGGAGGATTTATATACTCAAATTGTGGTACTGTAGAAGTATATTGAATGCACCCGCAAACAAAGAGATCCATCTTAGAAGAAATACAACCAGAACAAAGGATGGAAACTACGCCATAAGAAGAAACCAATTTCTTGTAAAGAGCATCATGTTCTGTAATGTAGATGATCAGTGATGAATGAAGCCTTTAGGGAATGGACTGATGCAGTCGTCATAACAAGGGATTCAAGCATTTCAACACTAATGCAGATGGCACAGTACTGGGCAACATTTTGTGTTATTCAACAAAAGATCACTGTGAATCAGAGTGCTTCCATTTAAGAAACAGGTTATGGATTAGAAGTGCAGTCAAAACATTGATAGAGTAAAAAAGCTACTAGTATCTGCAGAGAATGGAAAGAGAACTGTGGAAAACAGCATTTGAGCTTTCATGTTCCCTCCACTGTTTTGATAGTGGTTATGTTTCTCAAATTCTGTGAGCAGCCATCTCTTGATAAGGAGGAGAGTCACACAATATGTGATTCTGACTACAAACAACATCTGTGCTCTCTAGATGTGTCATATATTTATGTATTTTGCAAGGTGGGCAATACAGCAAATAGGTAAACAGGGCAGACTCTCCAGCCACAATAGACTCAAATTATGCCACCACTTACTGTGCAATTACTATGTTACTTTGGACTAGTCATTTCCTTTTACTATGCCTCAGTTTTGTCATCTAGAGTATCCACTGCATATATACAGGGACTAAAAGAATTGAATTTGCATATCTAAAGTCCTAGAAATATTTCTTAGACCATAAAAAACTTCACAGAAGTGGTTTTTATTTAAATAGTCTTATCTAGGAAATTATTTGAATACAGCTATTGAACAAGTATATAGAGAATCACAGTTTTAATTGCCAATATCAAGTGCTTGGAAGAATGAAAACATAGAGGTAACAAAGTTAAAAGTTTGTAAATAAAATGAATTGTCATCATCACCACCATCTGATGTCAATTCTGATGTCATATTAGAAATTATTTATTAAATGTGGTCCAGTAGGTGGTATTAAGGAGTATTGCAAAAGAATTGTTGCATTTGAGTTATGGTGTTGGAAGAGTATACTGAAAGTGCCGTGAGCTGCCAAAAGAACAAATAGATCTGTGTTGGAAGAAGTACAGCCAGAGTGCTCCTTGGAGGCCAGATGGCCAGACTTCATCTATTATACTTCTGACATATTGTCAGGTGGACCAGTCACTGGGGAAGGACATCATGTTTGGTAAGGTGGAAGGTCAGAGAAAAAGAGGAAGACCCCCAGAGAGATGGATAGGCAAAGTGGCAACATCAATGGACTCAAGTGTGGCAACAATTGTGAGGTTGGCCCAGGACTGGGTAGTGTTACACTCTGTTGTGCATAGAGCCTCAATGAGTCAGTAACAACTTGATGGCACCTAATAACAACATCAGCAGGGGGAAAAGTAATAGGCATTGTCTTCTCCTTCAGTCTTTTTTATATATTCAGTGTTCATTCTACAGCGTATTCATGGACAAGAGAGGAGGCTTAGTAACTGAATGACAGGAGCAAGTTAAGAAATTCAGGTTTTCCCCAAACAGGGTCACCATATACCTTAGCTTTCTGCCCCTTGACCTGTACTCCACAAGTGACCTTACTCTGCACTCACCCTGAAGCCTCTTCCATGTTGTTCCTTTTCTCATCAACACAATGATCCTCAGAGCTTTTTGAAGTTTCCTTGGCTGCTTAGGACCCTGGAGATTGGTCATCTGGGTACAGCTGTGAGAAGAGCAAAGCAAGAGTTTACCTTGGACAGGTTGCAGACTTATTTCCTAGAAGAGGCTTTATCTGTAATCATTCCAATTGGGAATTAGGAATAGACATCTCAAATGCCAGGAATTTGTGCACTCAGTGCCTTCAGTTATCTCTCTGGGGTCCCTGACCTTGGTCCTACCTTTGATTATATGCTGGGACCTCTCACTCAGATCCTGTGCTTTCCTACAGAGATTACTGATTTACTGCATCAGCAAGAGATTTAAGGAGGCAGGGCTTGATGGCGGCTAGGGTGAAAGTGCAATGACATTCACGGTCAACAATACTACAGAATATCAGGCAAAGCAGACCCAGGGCATAGCTCCAAAACTTGGAACTACATAAGTATGAATATTTAAAAAGTTTGAAGGCTTATAGCTAGTGG
>NW_006408771.1:888492-889758 GCF_000296735.1 Chrysochloris asiatica | reverse complement strand
TATGATGAAATCCATTACAATGTAAAAGAAGATGAACATGTAGGAACAGAGAAGTAAATGGTGAGAAGGTCAGGTTGACAACAGGTTAAAATAGACTGCACCAAATGGAGAGAAAAGTCAATGGACTATAAGGTAACGTCAAAGAAAATTAACACTTCACAACATATCAAGAGAATGAAAGCCAAGAAGAAAATGGAAACATTAAAATTATGAAGACACTCACAAGAAAGAATACAAAAAACATGAACTCAACAAAGGAAGACAAACACAGCAAAGAAAGCAGCAACACAAAACACACAAAAAAGCATAATGGCAGCAATTAATCCACACCTATCTATATTTACACTGAATGTTAACAGATTAAATGCACCTGTTAAGAGATGGAGAATGGAAGAATGGATAAGAAAACAAGATCCTTCAATATGCTGCTGCAAAAGACACATCTCACACACAGAGACAAAAACAGATTAAAGTCAAAGGATGGGAAAAAATATACCAAGCTAATTAAAATTTTAAAAAAAGAACAGGAGTGGCAGTACTAATCTCTGAAAAAATAAACTTTAAGGCAAAAAAAAAGCATACATAATAGATAAAGATGGACTTTATCCCATGATTAAAGGGACAATTAAACAATATGAAATAACCATAATAAATATCTATGTGCCCAATGAAATAGCTCCAAAATATATAAAGCAAATTCTAACAGATTTGAAGAAAGAAATTGATGAACCTACAATAATATTGGGTGGTTTTAATACACCGCTTTCAAAAATGGATAGAAACACCAGAACGAAACTTGATAAAGACACAGAAGAACTAAACAACACAATCAGGCAACTGGACTTCATAGGTGCGTACAGAGCTTTCAACCCAACAACAACACAATACACATTCTTTTCCAGTGCACATGCAACATTCTCCAGAATAGACCATGTCTTAGGACACAAAACAAACCTCCATAAATTTACAAATATCAAAATACCACAAAGTAGCTTCTCAGACCACAATGATATCAAATTAGAAATCAACAATAGGAAGACCAAGGAAATCAAGTCAAATACATGGAAATTGAATAAGACCCTGCTGAAAAGTGACTGGGTAGAAGAGGAAATTAAACATCAATTCACAAAGTTCCTAGAAACAAGTGAGAACGAAACACAACATACCAAAATCTTTGGGAATGGCGAAAGCGGCGCTGAGAGGACAATTTATTGCAATAATTGCACACATCCAAAAAGAAGAAAGAACCAAAATTAACACATTAAC
>NW_006408771.1:881893-885123 GCF_000296735.1 Chrysochloris asiatica | reverse complement strand
ACTGCTTCACTAGATAGGGTCCCGTACTTCACTTTTCTCCCTTGAGGGTTCCAGGGACCTCTGCTCCTGGACTTTTTGATGGTTATTCTTGCTCTAATTCCATTAAAATATATCCTCACTCATTAGGGTGTTTGATATGGAATTGAAAAGTACCCTTTCCTCATGGATACTAAGATTCAAGTTATTAGTCTGATTAAATCTAAACCAGACTGCAGGATTGAGGATGGTAGTAAAACGCAATTCAGTAATATGATGGAGAAATGTGGGGAACCATTCATACAAGAGAAGTGAAGAAAAGATTGAGAAGGGCAGAAGGTTAACACCTAAAGAAGACAAAAAGCCAAGAAAGAGAAGGGAATATATGTGACACATTTCACTAAATTACATCAATTGGTGAAATGGTCTCAAGCAGGGATAAAGAACATCTGGCCCATGGATCATATGTGGTTTTTGTTGTTAAGTACTGTCAAGAGGCCCATAAAATTATTTGGTCTACGCCTGCCAAGTCAACTACAGTCTTGTCATTATATTGTTAAGTGCTGTCGAGTTGGTTCTGACCCATAGCAACCCTGTATAGAGTTTCCAAGTAGCAGCTGATGAACGTGAGCTACTGACCTAACAGTGCAAACCAGCTTTACATTCCAGTGCATTAACCCACAAAGCTACACCAGGACGCCATCATATTAGAGGTGAGTTAATTAAATGTTTCACCAAATATTGACAGCTAATTTTTAAGTTATAATTTCTTATGGCCCACAAATGATGGTATTAATTTTGGCAGAAAAAAAAGGCAAAGGAAGCCTGATAGAGATGAGCAAGGGAGTAGGAGAGAAGGAGTGAGCAATGACTATGCCACTCATGTATCTATCTATATTACCCTATAATGGAACCTCATGGATGCTCCCTCACATACCAGATTTCACACTGTCCTGTGACTCTCCTTGCTCATCTTTATTTATAAGTCTCAAGATCCAGACAGAACTCTGCCCAAAGTAGCTTCCCAAAAGGCAACAATCCCTACAGCTCCTATTGCTACTTCTTTATCCTAGACCATGAGACCAGGGGTGATGCAGCTGCGCACAAATAAGAATGACAATATAAGACTAACCACTGGGAAGTATACAAGCATGAAAATATCCTTTTGTTTTTCATTATATTTTATTTGCCATATCTTCTTTGGCCTCAATGAGATGAGAGAGATTGTCAAATCATTCTCTCATTAGGTGCAGACCCTTCTCCTCAAGGGTGTTCTTTCATTCTACACAATTTGAGCAGAATTCAGTGACAGTGTCTATCATGAGACATTTTCACTCAGTGCCTTTTTCCTGGCCCACCAGGGTGTACTGCTCTTTTCTTTAATCCATAACAGCTCTTTTGTCAGAACCTGCATTCGGGCCACCTGGAATCTGGGCTTCACCAGGCTAAGGGCACCTTTGTGGCTTCTCTGATCAAGGCGAGTGATACTAATGACATCAATGTCTAGGTTAGCCTCCATGACCTCAAAAAGGTGAATTCTGACTATTTCCTTTTCTAATTAACAAATTTGGGAGAGAAAAGGGAAGCCCAAAGCCATGTACCTAATGCCCCAGATTTTATTATTATTACCTGTAAAAGAAAAAAGAATAACCTCTTTGATTCACAACAAATGGTGTCTTCATATTCAATCTTTAAAATAGATCAGTTGAAAGCTGAATTTCCTGAATGTTATTGGGATTCATGATACACAGTTCTATCTACTACAACAAAGTAATCTCAAAGTAGTAACTCTTATGGAATCTTCTATACTCTATGTTACAAGACAGTCCTTTGCCAACTCTAGGGAAAAAGACTTTTACTAACTATGCAAAGGCTTTCAATTGTGTGGATCATGAAAAACTGTAGACAGCATTGCAGTGAATAAGTATTCTGGAACACTTAACTATGCTCATGGGGAACCTATACACAGACCAAAAGGAGTTGTCTGAACAAAACAAAGGAACATTGAATGATTTAAAATTAGGAAACATGTGTGCCAGGGCTGCTTTCTTTCACCATACTTATTCAATCTGTATGATGAGCAAATAATCTGAGAAGCTGGATTATATGAAGAAAAATGTGACATCAGAATAGGAGGAAAACAACCTGTGATATGCAGATGATACAACCTTGCTTGCTGAAAGTGAAGAGGACTTAAAATACTTATTGATGAACATCAGAAAGCACAGCTTTCGGTATAGATTGTATCTCAGTGTAAAGAAAACAAAAATCCCACCATTGGAGCAATAAACAACATTCTTATCAATGGAGAAAAGATTGAAGTTGTCAAGGACTTCATTCTTCTTGTATCAGCTATCAACATGCATGGAAGCAGCAGTGAAGAAATCAAACAACATATTGCACTAGGCAAATCTGCTGCACAAGCCCTTTTTAAAGTGTTAAAGAGCAAAGATGTCAGCTTGAGGACTAACGTGTGCTTGACCCAAGCCATGGTATTTTCAGTAACCACGTATGCATGCAAAAACTGGACAGTGAATAAGGAAGACCATAGGAGAATTGATGCTTTTGAATTATGATGTTGGAGGAGAATACTGAAGTGCCATAGGCTACCAAAAGATCCAACAGATCTGTGCTGGAAGAAGTGCAGCCAGAGTGCTCCTTGGAAGCCAGGATGGCCAAACTTCATCTCCCATACTTCAGACATATTGTCAGGAGGGAACCAGTCACCTGGAGAAGGAAGTTGTGTTTGGTAAGGTGGAGGGTCAGGGAAAAAGAGGAAGACCCTCAGTAAGATGGATTGGCAAATTGGCAGCATCTATGGGCTCAAGCATGGCAATAATTGCAAGGTTGGCCCAGGACCAGGCAGTGTTTCGTTCTCTTGTGGATAGGGTCGCTATCAGTCGGTAGTGACTCGATGGCATCTAACAACAATAACAACACTATTACACCAGCCATTAGATTGTTAATCCTGGTCTTTGGGAATTGTGTGATACTCTAGAGGGATACACATATCAACTCAGTTTAGTGATTTTTGGATTTTTTGTTGTTGTTAGGGTCTCAGGAAGGCATTACTGTCCTCGGTGTGATAACCATTCCTGAAGGGCCCAAGTGCAAACTCTGAACCAAACTGGAACAGAATACATGAAGCTATGCTACCTCACCTGATCTCAGAGAAACTTTTTCATGTAGAATATCATGTATATTATTTTAAAGGATGTTGTTGTTAGGTGTCATCAAGTCAGTACCAACTGTTA
>NW_006408771.1:877485-880928 GCF_000296735.1 Chrysochloris asiatica | reverse complement strand
GACGTCACTTAACAACAATGTCACATTCACAGAATGATGGTTTTAAATAAGTATGTTTGATTGTTTGAATGAGAGAATAAAGAATAGAAAAAAGAAAGATATCTGAAAACAGAGAGAGAGAGGAAGGAAGGAAGAAGAAAATTTTCAATTTTCCTTCTAGATAATCAGTAGTGTGAGTTCACAGAACTTTAATTTTCTGTCCTCCTCCCTGAAATGATTACATTGATTAACTGGTCATTTTCTGACTTAGGTTCAGCTTTTTGGAATAACTAGTAGAATTTTTACCTAGAACCTATTGCTAAGCATGAAAAAATGAGAGTGGTTCCAATAGATTTATCATCTTGGAAATCATACTGTGGAAAATAAATATTATTTTCCAATAATCAATGCAGCAAGTGCATGAATGTCCAGTTAGTAATAGCGGAAATAAGATGCCAGTTGAAGATTGTAGGAAGTGGACACAAAGGTTAAGCACAGGCACCTGGTTGAAGAATAGGAAAACAACTCAAATGTAGACACAAGGATGAGGAAAGGATATGTGGACAGGAGGAAGGATGATAATAATTGAAGGGAAAGAAAGAGGAAGAAAAAGTGGAAGAAAGAGGAAGACAAATAGGACACCAAATAAAGGAAGACATTTTCTGTCTCTTGATCTCATGGTACTTTTAATATTCTTTTCCAACACCATAACTTTGGTCAACTTTATTAATTTTCCAACATTCACATGCATATGTTGTTGTTGTTAAGTGCCATCGAGTCAGTTCTGACACATGGCGACCCTGTATAGGGTTTCTGAGGAGAAGCTGGTGAGCTTCAACCACTGACCTTGCAATTTAAAGTGACCTTGCAATCCCATGCATTCACCCACAGTACCACACCAGGACTCCATTCACATGCATAAGAAGTTATTGAAAATATCATGGCTTGAGTCAGACGCACCTTGGTCCTCAAAGTGACATCTTTGCTCTAGAACACTTTAAACAGATCTTGTGCAGCAGATTTGCCTAATGCAATACGTTGTTTGATTTCTTGACTGCTGCTTTCATGGGTGTTGATAGTTGATCTGAGCAAAATAAAGTCTTTGACTACTACAATCTTTTCTCTATTTATCATGATGTTATTTATTGGTCCAGTGGGGAGAATTTTTGTTTTCTTTACATTGATGTGCAACCCATGCTGCAGGCTATGGTCTTTGATCTTCATCAGGAATTCTTTTAAGTCCTCTTGTCTTTCAGCATGCAAGGCTGTGCAATCTGCATATCACAAATTGTTAATGAGTCTTCCTCCAATCCTGATGCCACATTCTTCTTCATATAATCCAGTTTCTTGAATTATTTGCTCAGCATGCAGATTGGTAGTATGGTGAAAGAATACAACCCTACACACATCTTTCCTAATTTGAAATAATTCAGTGTTCCCTTGCTATGTTTGAACAACTGTCTCTTGGTCTATATACAGGTTCCACATGAGCACAATTAAGTGTTCTGGAATATTCACTCTCTGTGATTTTGTTCATAGCTTTTCATGATCTACACAATCGAAAGCCTTTGCTTAGTCAATAAAGTAGAGATAAACATCGTTCTAATATTCTTTGCTTTCAGCCATAAATCCATTTGATGTCAGCAATGATATCTCTTATTCCACATTCTTAACTGAATCTGGCTTGAACCTCTGGCAAGTCTCTGTGCAAGTACTATTGCAACATTTTTAAATTATCTTTGTTGTAGTTAAGTGCCGTTGAGTCGGTTCTGACCCATAGCGACCCTGAACAGGGTTTCCGGGGCTGTAAATCTTTACGGGAGCAGAAAGCCTCATCTTTCTTCCGCGGAGAAGCTGGTAGTTTCGAACTGCTGACCTTGCAGTTCACAGCCCAATTCGTAACTACTATGCTACCAGAGCTCCTTTTTAATTATCTTTATCGAGATTTAGCAAGGTTTTATTTGCATGTGACATTAATGATACTATTCAATGTTTTCCACATTTTGTTGGGTCATCTCTCTTTGGAATCAGCACAAATGTGAATCTCTTCCAATCAGTTGGCTAGGTAGCTGCCTTCCAAATTCCTTGATATACATGAGTGAGTGCCTGGAGTGCTGCGTCAGTTCACTGAAAGACTTTGACTTGTATTCCATCAATTTCCAGTGCCATGTTGTTTTTTGCCAGTGCCTTCAGTGCACTCTGGACTTCTTCCTTCAATACCATTGGCACTTGACCTTATACTACTGCTTAAAATGGTTGAAAATTGACCATATATTTGTGGTATATTGACTCTGTGTATCCCTTTAATCTTCTTTTGAGTTGTTCTGCACCATTCAATATTTTGTAAATAGAATGCATCAACAACGCAAATGGAGGCTTGATTTTTTTTTTTTTCAGTTCCCTCAGCTTGGGAAACTCTGAATGTATTCTTTCATTTAGTTTTCTAACTCCAGATCTTTTCACATTTCATTAAAATATGACATTAAAATATTGAGCTGACCTTTGAAATTTTGTATTGAGCTCTTTTACCTCCTCATTTCTTACATTTGCTTTAGCATCTTTATACTAGAGAGCAAGTTTCTTCTGGCATCCAATTTGGGCTTTCCCTTCTTTCTTTTCTTCTTAATGACCTTGTGCTTTCCTCCTGTATGATGTTCTGGATGATATTTCACAACTCTTTGGTCTTCGGTCATTATTGTCTAATGCATCAAATCTGTTCTAAAGACGATGTCTAAATTTAGGTTAGATATGTTTAACATCATATTTTGGCTCTCATGGACTTGTTTTAATTTTCTTCGGCTTCAGCCTGAACTTGAATTTGAGCAATTGGTGATCTGTTCCACAATCTGCCCTGACGTGGTTTTGTCTAAGGATATGGAAATTTCCCACTATCTATTTTCACCGATGTAGTCAATTGATTTCTGTAGCTTCTATCTGATGAGCACCTATTTTCCAATGACTATTCCTTCCTCGTTGTTTCCAACCTTTGCACCCCATTTGCCAGTAAATAGCAATGTGTCTTGATTGCATGTGTGATCAATATCAGACTGAAGAAATTAGTAGTCTTCTTCAATTTCATCATCACTGGCTTGAGTGGTTAGTGTGTAAATTTGGATAATAGTGGTATTAAACTGTCTTCTTTGTAAGTATATGGGTATTATCCTATCATGTTGTTGCTGTTAAGTGATGTAGAGTGTGTTCCTACCAATGGCAACCCTATATAGGGTTTCTGAGGAACAGATGGTGAGCTTGAACCACTAACCTTGTTCTTCAAACAAACTTTGCAAACCAACATGTTAACTAACCCACAATACCACACCAGAACTCCATCTTAGACAGCATTATGCTTCAAGATCAATTTTGGTATGTTCTTTTTAATGATGAATGTGACATCATTCCTCCTTAATTTGTCATTCCCGGGACAGTAAACCATGTAATAATTATATTCAAAATGGCCAATACCA
>NW_006408771.1:875252-876560 GCF_000296735.1 Chrysochloris asiatica | reverse complement strand
GGGTACTGAAACAACTCACAGTAGAACATAAACATAAGCATTTGGACATCAGCAAACAAATTGAACCGATACTCGAAGGAAAGTAAAAGCTTCTTTTAAAAAAATGTTACTGGTAAAGAGACAAAATTCATCACATTGAGCCTAAGAGTAAATGGTGCAATATGGAATGGAAACATCCTCAACTGCCAACCAAGAAAAATTTCAAAAGTTAACTATCCACTAGAAAATTGATGCTTACAGTCTTCTGAGATTCTCAAGGTCCATTATGGGAACACTATCAGGAAAAATGTTCAACAATCAACAGTACTACTTACAGTGAGATGCTCACTGAAGTCCTGAAGCCTAAACTTCTGATTCAGCACAGAGGACTGCTACCCAAGGTCATTGTGATCTTGTATGAAAATACACATCCACTTACCTCTGCCCAACTGCTGACACTCTGAAAATAACTTCATTTTGAGGTGTTAAAACATCCTCCCTATAGTTCTGATCTTGCTGCTGTTTGGTCCCTTGAAAGCAGCCCTTCAAGGACAAAGATCTACCTCTGATGAAGATGTAAAGATAGTAGTGGATTTGTGGCTCACAGATCAGCCTAAAACATTTTTTAAACCTAAGGAAATATGAAAGCATGTTGACAGATGGACAAAGTGTATTGAAAAGCAAGGAGATTGTGTCAAAAAATGATGTATTTGTGTTTTCTAAAAGTTGATTAATATAAATCTACAGCAAGAGTACAGGAAATTTTTAACTCACACTTGTATTTATGTAAAATCATCATTCTGTGCCTGTGACATTTAAGCTAAGGCAACTCATATGTAAAGAGAACTTCCTTTTTCCTAAAGGAATTTCTTAAATTATAAATCTTCTCCAATTGTTGTGAATAACAGGACCTTCTCCTTTAAAATAACATATCCACTGACATCCTACATGAAAAAGTTTCCCAGAAATCAGGTGAGATAACATAGCTTCATTTATTCATCTGTTCCACTGTTTTTCAGTGTTGCACTTTGTCCTTCTATAACGATTTTCACACTGAGGACAGACATATCTTCCTGCGATCCTAACAGCAAAAACAAAAAAATCCAAAAACCACTACCATGAAGTTAACTTGTGAATCCCTTAGGGTACCAATTAACTACTATATCCCAGAGCCAATAATTGAAGGATTACTGTAACTCACTATTGTTGCTATTGTTGCTGTTAATCATACTGACAGTGTATTGAGTTTCTGAGGCGTGTCGGGTAGGTTTGAACCACAGACCTTTCTAAAGTCCAGTGTTTTCCCTGCAGAGTCACACCAGGACTCTA
>NW_006408771.1:861366-871196 GCF_000296735.1 Chrysochloris asiatica | reverse complement strand
GTGGCCAGGAGCAGACTTGCAGAATGTGCCCTTTGGAGATGTAAATTATTATATATGCCTGAGTGGGTTTTTTAAAAAGTTAAAGTGGATAGAGAGAAATACTGTGAACTGATGGTACATGGAGGGGATTATAATTAATGTAATGAAACAATATATATGATTTGTTGAATGTAAAACTGATGATGTGCCCTGTAAACTTTCACTCAATCCACAATAAAAACCGTAAATAAAAAAAAACAAAAAAAAACAAACAAAATGGACTGGCCCAAAGAAAGTGCCGGATGGTTCAATCACTCACATACCAAACACAGGTAAATAATGGATGTAAGAGAAAGTAAAATGAAAATAATATCTTTATTCTCATTGTTTAGTGCTCCAGGAACTACTTTCAGAGCAGATACTTGAGGCTTGAGATGGAAATTCATCAATGGCATGGACTATCAAGTTTGGAATTAGAAGCATTGGCCACTTTTATTTTTGACTCTAGATACTTCTAGACATCCAGATTCCGGCTGCCTCTAGTTTTTGAACTTGCACACAAAAGAGAACTCGTCATCACATTTTTTATCATTCCATTGCTGGTAATCTGTAAGCCAATGAGAGGGGTCAGAGAAAGATCAAGGGAGAAGTTATAGTATGTATTGACCCCAAGTCTTAGAACAGCAAGCATGAAAAAATAAAAACTGATTTCCTGGAGAAAAGTTCATTTCTCCCAATCCCTGATCTCTTTAGCCATCTTCAGAATTCGAGAAGAGAATGGTAGTAGATGGGAACTCTGAATCTCACCTGAGTTTGAGGTCAGGCTCACACAGTAGCCGGGGCATTCAGTGCTTGGGGCTCCAACTATCCAGAATTTGTATAACACCAGAGATCCACTGCTCCAGCGCCAGCGACGGTTCTAGAACGGATAGAACCAGAAAGGAGTTAGCATTCCCAAAGAGAGATGGAAATATTAGGCCTATGTGCACATTCAGGATTGGGTAAAGGCAAAGAAAAATAACAAAATCTGATGCCCCTGCACACATGACCTTTAATTGCTTCCATTTCTACTCTAACTTCCCCCTTCTCACATCCTTGTTGTTGTTAAGTGCTGTGGAGTCAGTTCCTACTCATAGTAACTCTGTATAGTGTTTCTAGGGAAGTGCCAATGAGTTTGAGCTGCCAACCGTGTGGTTCAAATTGGCCTTGCGGTCCAGTACTTTATCCTACAGCACCACACCAGGTCCAATGTCCTGTCCAATAATAAAGGTGCTAAACTTGACACAGAGCCTCAAAATAGCATATCATAAAAAGGAATGTAGGATTTTCTTTAAAGAGTCTCCATAACCCACAAATTTGAACACACTATTGACTGCTCATTAGCTCTTGATATGTTATAAATATCAGCAGTAGACTGTCTTTCTCTGGTCTCTTTTCCTCTAGAGTCAGCAAAGGACTCTCTTGTAACACAGAGTATAACAAGATTCTGTAAGAGCTACTTTGTTGTAAGTAGATAGAACGGCATATCATGAATCCCAATGACATTCAAAAAAATCAGCTTCCAACTGATCTCTATTATCTACAGATTGAATATGAAGACAGCATACATTGTAAAGCAAAGAGAGTATTATTTTTTCTTTTACAGGCAAAAATTATAAAAGTGGGGCTATTGGGTATGTGACCTTGGGCTACCCTTGTCTCTCACAAATCTGTGAATTAGAAAAGGAAATTGTCAGAACTCACCTTTTTAGGGTCATGGAGGCCAATCCAGACATCGGTGTCATCAGTGCCACTCTCCTTGATCAGAGAAGCCACAAAAGTGCCCTCAGCCTTGTTGAGCACCGATACCAGGTGGCCCGAATGCATGTTCTGGCAAAGGAGCTGTTAGAGATGAAAGAAGAGAATAGTACTCACTGGTGGGCCAGGGAGAAGACATTGAAGGCAATATTGGAATATTTGAACTCTCCTTGGATTGTGTAGAATGAACGTACAACATGGAGGGTAAGGATATGGGACAGGTGAGAGGATGTTTAGACAGTCACTCTCATCTCACTGAGGCCAAAGAAGACACTGAAAATTAAATTAAATCACAAATAAAAGGCTACTTTCATGTCCATGTGCCTCCCAAGGGTTGTTCCCATACTGTCATCCTCACTCACTTCCGCATCAGCCCAGGTCTCATGATCTTGGATAAAGAAATAGCAATAGGAGCCATAAGCATTGGTGCCTTCTGGGCAGCTATTCCGGGCAGAGGGCAGTTCTGTCTGGATCTCAAGACCTACAAAATAATGATTAGAAAGGGGAATCACAGGACAGGGTGAAAACTGGTATGTGAGGGAGCATCCAGGAGGTTCCATTATAGGAAAATACAGATAGATGCATGATTGGCACACTCATCACTCACTCCTTCCCTGCTACACCTTTGCTCTTCTCTATCAGGCTTCCTTTGCTCGAGACCGTCTCACCAATTGAACGAAGTTAGTGAATTGTGTCCCATATTCCCCTTCAGCTTTCTTGCCCCTTTCTCATCTTTAGGTGTTAAACTTTGTCCCTTGTTAAGCTTAATTTGGCCTCTGATGAATGAATCATTCTCCACACTTCTCCATCATATTGCTGAATTTTTCCTTACTACCATACTGCTATCTGGTTAAAATGTAATCATACTTAAAATTTCAACCTTAATGGTCAAGAGCAAAATGTACTTTTGAATTCCATCCAAATTCCCTATTAAATGACGCTATATCAGGAGAATTGGTGGTGGTTATGTGCCGTGGAGTCAGTTCTAACTCATAGTGACCCTGTGCAGGATTTCTGAGGCTGTAAATCTTTATGGAACAGAAAACCTCATCTGTCTCCCATGGAAGAGCTGGTAGTTTCAAACTGCTAACCTTGAGGTTCACAGCCCGAATCGTAACCACTACACTACCAAAGCTCCTGGTGGTGGTGGTGGCTATGTGCTGTGGAGTCGATTCCGACTCATAGAGACCCTATACAGGGTTTCCAAGGCTGTGAATCTTTACAGGAACAGAACCTCCTCATTTTTCTCCTGCAGAACAGCTGGTAGTTTCTAACTGAGGACCTTGTGGTTCAGAGGCCGATTCATAACCACCACCCTACCAAAGCGCCTAGAAGAGCATAAAACATCAACAAACAACACTAAGCAGCCACCCATTTTCATCTTTTTCCAAGAAGATAATTATGCATGTGGAAGGGGTAAGGGCTTAAGGACTGGGAGAATGTAATAAAGTACACACCTTGACTCAAATACAGGAACATGAAGCAAAAGCTGAGAATCAAGCATGAGTTAGTGCATGCCATGCTGAGTAGTAGTAAGTCTCTTACTGAAGGAGCAAATCTGCAATCTCTGTAGAAGCACAAAAAAGAAATATTTTAGAAGTGGAGAGAAGAGCTTTCTGTACCTTTTTTGTTGTTGTTGTTAAGTGCTGTTGAGTCGATTCTGACCCATAGCAACCCTGCATAGGGTTTCCAAGGAGCAGCTGGTGAACGTGAACCACCGACCTTACAGTTCAAATGACTTTGCTGTCTGATGCATTAGCCCCCAGCTCCACACCAGGATTACAGCCCCCTTTTTCTAAGTTCTTTTGCCAAACTGCCTCTCTGTGACACCAACAACCATAAAATATTTCTCTTGAGAGTCTACATATTTTATGGGTCTCAGTGCCCAAAGGCAGATTTGTTTCCTGGGGAGGTTATCAATACTGCTGGAATCTCAGGCACAGAAAACCACCCTCCAGTTTTTCTCTAAGTGTGAAGACAACAGTCTGAGTCAAGGTACAATCCTCCTATACCAAATGCTCACCCCACTGGCTGCTTCTGGAATGCCTGTCAGATCAGGCAGTACCCAGGCCTTTATAACAGAATCTGAGTGAGGACTCCTAGCAAGTAAACAAGGGGATGGCCAAGGGAACAAGGTCAGGGACCCCAGAGAGGTAACTGAAGCTACTGACTGTACAAATTCCCGGCATCCAAGGGGTCTATTCCTGGTACACAATGGGAAGGATCACAGATAAAGCCTCTTCCAGGAAACAAGGTTGCAATCTGTCCAAGGTAAAGGCTTGCTTTTGCCCTTTCCACAGGTGTATCCAGATGGCCAACTCCCATGGCCCTGAACAACCAAATAAGAATCAAAGATCTCTAGGAATCATGAGGGTTGCTGAGAAGAAGAGAGCAAAGCAAGAAGCTGCAAGGAGAATTTGAATCAAAAGTAAGGTAACTTGTGAAGTAAGGGACTAAGAGCAGGAAGCTAAGATGTGTGGTGTCCCTGCATGGAGAAGAGGAAAAAGGGGGAGGCACAAGGAATATAATTTCCTGAGTAGACCTCCTTTTCTGCTCATGAGTCTCTGTAGAAAGAACAAAGATGCTGCCTTACCCCTTACTGACCCACATTTAATAAATAGATTGAAATGTACGACTCCTGGTGTGGCAGTGTAGGATAAGCAGACTACAAAGTCAATTTGAAAAACAAGGTCAGCAGTTCAAATTCTAGAACCACTCCTTTGAATCCTTATACAGGGTCTTTCTGAGTCAGAGACATCTTGACGGCAGTTAACAACAATACCACATCAGAACTGGTGTCAGATGGTGGCGATCATGATAATTGATTATGTTAACAAACTTTTAACATTAACACCTATATGTTTATAGGTATAAGGAGCTCTGGTAGCGTAGTGGTTACGAGTCGGTCTGTGAACCGCAAGTTCAGCAGTTTGAAACTACCAGCTGTTCTGTGGGAAAAAGATGAGGCTTTCTGCTCCCGTAAAGATTGACAGCCTCGGAAACCCTGTACAGGATCGCTATGAGTCAGAACCAACTCCATGGCACATAGCCACCACGTATATGTTTGCATTGTTTCCTGAACTTGCTTTTGACAATTAAAGCCTAAACTGTAATTCCCTATATACTTGTGCAATTGCATCCACATCATTTTCTAGACTAGATTATTTAAATATATCATCTCATAATTAAAAGACAAAAAAGCAGTTCTTTTATTTAAGCTTTTTCTATTATATGATATATTTTAAGGGCTGTAAATATGCCCACGCAATTATTCTCATCACTGTGTATATGAAGTA
Organism: Chrysochloris asiatica; assembly: GCF_000296735.1. Lineage (NCBI taxonomy): Eukaryota > Metazoa > Chordata > Mammalia > Afrosoricida > Chrysochloridae > Chrysochloris > Chrysochloris asiatica. The sequence continues at coordinate 866,124 of NW_006408771.1, read as the reverse complement.
GGTGCTACAGATGACAAAACTCAGACACAGTAACATAACACAATAAGTACACAGCAATTGGTGGCATAATGTGAACAGAGTGTGTATATGGCTGGAGACTCCATGCTCTTCATCTGTCTGCTGATTGTCTACCTTGTAAAATATATAAATATATGACACATCTAGAAAGCACAGATGTTGTCAACAGTTAGGATCCTATATTGTGTGATTCTCCTCCTTATCAAGAGATGGATGTTCACAGAATTTGAGTGACTTAACCACTATCAAAGAGTGGAGGGAAAGTTAAAATCCAGATATACCTCCTAACTTCCACAGCTCTGCCCTGTCCATTCTCTGAAGGTACTAAAAGCTTTATTGCTCTCTCACTATTTAGACTACACAACTAATCTATAGTCAGGTCCCCAAATTGAAGCCCTGGTGTTCTTGTTGGTAGTCACAGTGGAATGAGCTCTGCTTCACAGTGACCTTATGTACAACAACACAAAATGTCGCTCAGTACTGGGCCATCTGCATTACTATTGGTGTCTTTGAGTCAATTGTTCTGGCGATTGCTTCAGTCCATACACTGCCAGTTTGACTTACTACTGATCATCTACAAAACATGATATTCTTTTCTAGAAATTGTATTTTCCTTATGACATTCCAAAGCTGGCATCTTTGGAATGGAGCGTTCTAGTTGCATTTCTTCTAAGAGGGCTGTTTGTTTGAGAGTATATGTAATATTATTCTACACACTAAAATTTGAGTACATAAACTCTTCTGAAAACCATTTACATTATCCATCTTTCAAAGCATATGAGGGTGTTGAAAGACCATTCCTTATGTTAGGAACATCTCAGTTACCAAAAAGTGACATCTTTGATTTATAAAATATTAAAGTGGTCTTTACTTGTAGATTAGACCACCAAGCCATGTCTCAGAGTCCTTGTGTGGTTCTGTGGGTTAATGTGTCAGACTACAAAGTCATTCTGAACTGTAAAGTAGGTAGTTCAAGCTCACCAGTTGCTCCTCAGAAATCGTAACAGGGTCACTATGGGTCAGAACCTACTCAATGGCACTTTACAATAACAATAACAACTGGTAGATTAATCCAATGCAATGCTGTTGTCCTTAGGTACCATTGAGTCAGTACTGACTCATAGCTATCCTATAAACAACAGAACAAAACAGTGCCCTGTCCTGTGCCAACCTCACAATCGTTGCTACACTTGAGCCCACTGCTGCTGCCACTGTGCCAGTCCATCTCATTAGGGGTTTTCCTCTTTTTTACTGACCCTGCACTTTACCAAGAATGATGTCTTTGTCCTTTTATTTGAAAGACTGTATATTCCTGAGTGTTTTGGTGCACATCCAAAAAAACAAAGAAACAGAGGGAATATAAGCAAATACTGTTGAATGATGAAGCATGCAACAGATTTTAATCATTGCAATGAAACAAAAATGACAAGATGAGTGTAAAACTGATGTTCCCCATGTAAACTATAACTCAATTCACAATAAAACTTTCAAAAAAAGAATGATGTCCTTCTCCAGATACTAGTACCTCCTGATGATATGTCCAAGTTATGAGAGATGAAGGATCTCCATCCCGGCTTCTAAGGAGCATCTGGCCGTACACAGATTTGTTTGTTCTTTTGGAAGTCCATGATGCTTTTAATAGTCTCTTCCAATATCATAATTCAAATTAATCAATTCTTCTAAGGTCTTGTCTATTCTTTGTACAATTTTCACATGCATATGAGATTATGCATACCAATGCAATGCATAATTTAATTTCTTGGCAATTGTATCCATGGATGTTGATTACTGATCAAGGTAGACTGAAATTGACAACTTCAGTTTCTCATTCATTTCTCATGATTTTGGTCATCAGTGGATGACTAATTCATACTGATTTTTTAAGTACTTGACAGTGAGGTACTGGACATGCATTTCTCTTTTTTTGTAAATAATGACTTAGAAAGAACTTTATTTATTTTAGCTGAGAACACAAAGAAGAGATGTTTTACGCAGTATCCACGAGATTCTGCAAGTTTACAAGTGACAAAGCCATATTTTGAAAGCAAATACTCTGATTTTGGGTATTGTGTTCTCAAGCAATATGTCATGATGAATTTTATTATTTATGAGACCACACATATAAAATAAAAAGAAATGAAAAATGAGAGAATGGTAATTAGATAACAGAGAAGGAGACTGCTGTGCTGTGTAGAGACACAGGTCTTAAAGTTCCTGAATCATATTTTCTTTCTTCAACTCAGTGCTGTTTACAAACCTATTTATTAATACCTCTTCTTTACACAACATGAGTATAACTTAAGAATATATATGAAATAATGTCTCCATATCTCCTGACCATACTTTTATAGACAAAAAAGCAATAAAGTAGATGCAGAAAGGCACTTGCTTAATGAGGTTAGAATAGCTATAATATAATAATCCAAAGTGTAGGCAGATTATTATTCATGGTTTTATGTTTATTTGAATAGTATGTATATGCCTATGTATAAATAGTATGTGCATATATTTGCACTGGTGTGGTTCTGTGGGTTAATGAGCCAGACTGCAAAGTCATTTGAACCAGATGGTCAGCGGTTCAAGCTCACCAGTCACTCCTCGGAAACCCTACACAGGGTCGCTATGGGTCTGAACCAACTCTACCACACTTAACAATAACAACAACACATATATACATGCACATATGTATATATATATATATATATATATATATATATATATACATATTTTTTTTTTTTTCCTTCTGGCAAACATGTATCAAGTCTTCAAGTTTGTGTTTAGTTAATTTGAAGATTTTCTATTGCAAAGTAATTACTTCATGGACCTCTAATTATCTTACATTCATCAAACCCATTTAACAAAATCTGAACTCCCTTCGTGAATCAGCTACCGTGCCCCATCATGGAATGTCCTTCCAATTGCTCATTTCAGTCACTGATATATTTTTCATCTTTATTTTCCAATTTCAAGGATTCTTTACAAAATTCTCTTCTCTTGTCCTGCCATCTGATTTATTTTGCTTTTCAGTTCTCAAACTTAGGTCTCTCCAACTTTAGAGTCCCATCCACTGAATTTGTAATATTCCACCAAGAAAAGCATCAGATCAATAAAAAGAAAGTGTCTTCCTTTACTAGGTGACATATTTCTCTCTGTGTTCTCTTTTCTCTCTTTTCTCCATTTATTTTCCCTCACAAGTTTCCTCCTTTGTCCTTTTTCCATTTTAGTATACTTGCAAGCTGGTAGTCTTTATTCTCTTCAACCAGTTTACTGTGCTGATATGAAGGTAAGTAAAAACAGTTGCTAATAGGGTTCCAGTTCATACATGGAAAGGTTTATTCCAAACAAAAAGTCTTGAAATATGTCAATTTAAGCAATGATGGCTGCTGACAATGTTTCTCATTAATACACTTGTCTTTATCTCATTAATGTGTCTTTATAATCAAGTATACTTTTTTTGTGCCATGGGAAAAATTAATTTTGAGGTCAGGGCTGCTATGAAATATTTAATAAAACTCTATTGGACATATCTCCAAATCACTGAAGATTTGCAACAAGTTTTAGGAATGATTCCCCACATAAACAAAATGTTTTTAGATTTATCAAGCATTTGAGGGACGGTTGTGAAGACCTCAAATATGAATTCATGGAGAGCAATCAGTCCAAAAGGTTATGACAATTTTTTGCAGAAATACCAAAGAGGCAATCTTGATAGACTTTTCTTGAAGGACACAGAGCAATGATGAAGCTTTTCTAGGATGAATTTTTAAGAAAATGGAAAATTATGCCAAGACAAGGAAAGTTATACCAAGGAATTATTTTCCATCTTGACAATGTAACTGTTCATTCCTAAAATATAGCAAGGACAGTCCTAAAATAATTTCTTTAGGAATTTACCCTTTTTTTTCCCTTAAAATTCAGAGAACATTTAAAAGTAACATGATATAAGTCCTGGAGGAGTTCAAATAACCATTTTTTTCTTAAAGAGCATGGAATTCTTCAGGGAATGATTAAAGAGATAGAAAGAGACTGGCTTCAAGAATGAGTCCTTTGACAGAGTTAAAGAATGATGTATGCACAACCTTTGACCAACAGGGCTCTGGGATACAGGGATTGAGACATGGTTGGAAAGGGCAAAAGAGGGGGAAATAATGTTAAGATGCTTGGCTGTCTTTTGAATCTTGGTTTCCCTTGCATGCCATTATAAAATAAACACTGGAGGGGGAGAGAAACAAATAGTCAGAAATATCACCATGCAAAGCTTGTAAATCCACCTTCTGCCTATAACTGAGTGGAATACCTAAAATGGGGCTACAATATGCCCAGAGAAGGAGGCTTCCTGCAGAGCATTACTTAAGACTATAGGTGGAGTCCTGAACAGCATCCAAAATCTTCAGAGGTGGGAAATTTCCACGTGAAAGGGCAGACCAGGCTGGAGCAGCTAGAACAGAAGATATTTCTTGAAAGAAAGACTGACAGGAAAAATACAAAACAATATAGGCGGACTGACTGATTATTAAAAGAACAAGTAAGTTGCTTGCCCAGGAGACATAGAGGCAAGTGATTGGGTCCCCTCAGAGCAAATTCCCTTCAAAGACTAGTGGTCGGGTCCCCTCAGAGCAAATTCCCTTCCAAGACTAAGACTCAATGGGAATACATGCTCTGATTGGTGACCACGTTTGTCACCAATAAGGGGAAGTGAGGGAAAAACAGCAATGAAGCTGTAAGCTAAGCCCTACAATG
>NW_006408771.1:857654-860443 GCF_000296735.1 Chrysochloris asiatica | reverse complement strand
AACCATGACAATGAAATGATATATGACAGGATGAATGTAAAACAAATATTCTCCCATGTAAACTATCACATAATTCACAATAGTACATTTTAAAAAGAAAGAAATGTGCCCCCTGACTGTTTAAATTAGTATACACCCCTGAAAAAAAAAAAAAGGAAAACAATGTTAATGACACATATAAAAACAAGAATGAAAGAAATTGTCAGCCAAGAATCCTATATGCAGCAAAATTGTCCATCAAATAAATATTATGAGAAAATTAGGTAATTTTCAGTTAAACTGAAATTAAAATAATTTGTAAAAATCTGATAAATTTAAAAAAGTACAGAGAAAGACATACTACCTTAAGGTGTACTATAGACCTAGATGAAGAACATGTCAAGAAACACTAGCCTCACATTTTGATATTTTTGTTTAATAAAGATTTCTATGATTTCATAGTAATACTTTTTGATTTATCCTTTTTATTACTTTAGTCATGTCCTGTTTTTGCAGTAGCTCTTTGTATGATACGTCTTTTTCATTCTTCTGCTTTCAACCTATCAATATCTTTTAAGCTATAGTATGTCTAATATAGATAACATATAGTTAAATTTTATCAAATTTGAAAATTTCTCCTATTTACTGAAGTAAGTGGTTTATTGTTGTTGTTGTTGTTAAGTGCCATCGAGTCAGTTCCGACCCATAGCGACCCTGTACAGGGTTTCCGAGGGTGTAAATCTTTACTGGAGTAGAAAGCCTCATCTTTCTCCCTCGGAGCAGCTGGTAGTTTCGAACCACTGACCTTAAGGTTCGCAGCCCAATTCGTAACCACTACGCTACCAGAGCTCCTAGTTCACATATAATGGTCCTATGGTTGGATTCACATTCAGATGTCCTTGTCTGAAGCTGTAAGATAAGCACTGAACTGCCGACTGTAATCTCAGTAGTTCAAACTATCCACTCCTTGTAAACCTTGTACATGGTCACTAAGAGTCAGAACCGACTTGAAGGCATTTAAGAATGACAACAACATGGTTGGATCCATGCTTATTAAAGTGGAGGGTCAGCATAAAAAGGAAGACCCATAATGAGTAGTATTGATACAGTGGCAGCAACAGTAGACTCACGTATAACTGTAGTTGTGAGATTGACGCAGGACCAGCAAGTGATTTGTTCTGTTGTGCTTGGGGTCACTACAAGTCAGCTCCAATTAAATGCTAACTAACCTGGAGTTAGAAAAGGACATCATGCTTGGTAAGGTAGAGGGCAAGCAAAATGTGGAAGACCCCCAGTGAGATGGATTGGCACATTGGTTGCAACAATGGATTCAACCATAACAATAAATGTGAGGATGACACACAACCAGACATTTTAACCCTCATAAGGAGTCTCTGCATAGAATAAGAGGTGGTTGTTAGAATGGAACAAGGGGATACTGAATGTTTTAAAGTCAGGAAAGTTGTGTGGCAGGGTTGTATTCTTTCACCATACTTATTCGATCTATGTGCTGAGGAAATAATCCAAGACGTTTGATAATATGAGAAACAACATGGCATCAAGATAGTAGAAGATTCAGTGATAAACTGTAATCTGCATATTACTTCTAGGATTATTTGCATATTACATTTTAGATTACAGTTTGTCATTGAGTCTTCTACTATCTTGATGCCATGTTGTTTCTCATATTATCAAACATCTTGGATTATTTCCTCAGCACATAGATATAATAAGCATGGTGATATTAATGATAGAGTCAATGATTTCCACATTCTGTTGGATCACATTTCTTTGGAATGAGCACAAATATGGATCTCTTCCAATTGGATGGCCACATAGCTTTCTTCCAAATGTCTTGGCATAGATGAATGAGAGCCTCCAGTGTTTGTTGAAACTTTAAAATCTGTATTCAGTCAATTCCTGAAACCTTGTCTTTTGCCAATACCTTTAAATTAGCTTAGAATTCACCCCTCAGTACCATTGGTTCTTGATTATATGCTGTTCCTTGAAATGACTGAACATTGACCATTTTTTTTTGGTACAAGGACTTTGAATTCCTTTCATCGTCTTTTTGTGCTTTCTGCATCATTCAATATTTTGTTCATAGCATCTGTTAGTATTGTGAGTCTAGGCTTGAATTTTTTTTCAGTTCTTATCGTTTGAGAAATGTTGAATATGTTCTTTTCTAGATGCACTTTGAAATTTTCTGTCAGTTCATTTGCCTCCTTATTTATTTCCTTTGCTTTGCCTTTTTGTTTTCTAAATCAAATTTCAGAGTCCCTTCTAATATCTATTTTTGTATTAGTTTTCTTTCCTTAGTGTGTCTTTGTCTCAAAGTTCTGCTGAAATCTGTCTACCATCTCAGCACAGTACAAAAAACTGGTAGGCAAGTGGGATAGATAGATAGATAGATAGATAGATAGATAGATAGATAGATAGATAGATAATCATATATTTGTGTGCGTGTGTGTGTGTGTGTGTGTTATTATGTGCCATTGAGTCAGTTCTGACATATAGCAACATAGTGTAGGGTTTGTGTGGAGTGACTGGTGGGTTTGAACAACTGACCTTGTGGTTAGCAGTCCATTGTTTATCCTACAATACACCACCCAGACTCTCTTTCTCTCTTTCTATGTTGTTGTTAAGTGCTGCCAAGTTGGTTCTGACTCACAGTTACCTTGTATATGGTTTTCCAGGAGTGGCTGATGAATTTGAGCCACTGACCTTGTGGTTAGCCATCTAATGCTTATCCTACATTGGCACACCAGGACTCCTCTCTCTCTCTCTCTCTCTCTCTCTCTCTCTCTCTC
>NW_006408771.1:849244-857549 GCF_000296735.1 Chrysochloris asiatica | reverse complement strand
TGTGTGTGTGTGTGTGTTTGTGTATATATACAGAGAGAGAGACTCCTGATGGTGCAGTTTGTATATACAGATGCTGTCCTGTAACTCTGTATGATAAACACTGGACTGATAACCGTGAGGTCTACAGTTCGAGGTTACCAGCTGCTCTGAGGGAGAAAGATGAGACTTCCTGCTCCTTTAAAGATTACATCTATGGAAACCCTATGCAGGTTTGCAAAGTCACAACTGACCAGACAGCACTTAACAAAAATAACAACATATAAAAAAAACTGGTCTCTCATTGGTTTATATCTTGGTTATTCTGGTGGTGGTGGTGTGCCATCCAGTCAGTTTTGACTCATAATGACCCTGTATAGGTTGTAAATCTTCACAGAAACAGAAAGTGTCTCTTTTTTTTTTTTTCCCCATGGAGCTACTGGTGAGTTAGCACTGCTGACCTTGCATTTGGCAGCCTGATGATTAAACCATTATGCCCTCAGGGTTTCTTCTATGGTTATTCTACACTCAAAAGACTGTCTCTCTGCTATAATAGTACCTTCTTTGTGTCCAAAAAGGCTTTATTTGGAGACTCAGAGAGGACATTATTTTTCATTTCTCTCTGCTATCCTTTATCCATAAATGAATGTCAAATACTTTGAACCTTTCATTCCTTTATGATTGTTTGTTTTAAGGTTATTTAGCATCACTATAGGACACAGTTTTATGTCTGGCCAATATAAATTCAGTAAGTCTTAAAGTAAATGTTTCATGGGTTTAAGGATTTTTTCATTTTCAAATGTCTGATTTTATTTGTGGTAGTTAAGATTTTGTGTCAATTTGGTTGGGTGTGGATTTTCAGTGGTTTAGCAGTCAGCCCCCATGATGTGATTTCATGTAATTAACCCTGATCTTAAATAATTATGTGTTGTCACTTCTATGATGCTAACGAGGTCAGATGCAATCTACAAGATTGGGTTGCATCTTGAAATAATCTCTATTGAGATGCAAAAGGAGAGAGAAGTGAACAGAGAAGGACCGAAAACCACCAAGACAGAAGTTCCTTGAATGGAGTGCACCCTTTTGACCTGGAATCTCTCCACTGAGAAGCTCCTACATTCAGGGGAAGATTGATGCCAAGACACATGGAGATCTCCAAGGAATGCTGGGCCTACTGATGCTGACAAGAGACAAGAATTTTTCACAGAACTGACAAAAAGAAAGCTTTCCCCTATAGCCAGTGTGCTGAATTTAAACTTCTAACCTCCTAAATTAGAGTCCTGCCTGGTGTGACACTGTGGGTGAATGTGCCAGACTGCAAAGCCATGTGAACTGCAAGGTCAGCGGTTCAAGCTCACCAGTCGCTCCTCGGAAACCCTATATAGGGTCGCTATGGGTCAGAACTGACTCGATGGCACTTAACAACAACAACCTCCTAAATTATTCAAAGCCACCAGTTGATCCTCAGAAGCATTATACAGGGTTCACTATATAACAGAAGGAGCTCTGGCAGCATAATGGTTACGAATCAGGCTGCGAATCACAAGGTCAGCAGTTCAAAACTAGCTGTTCTGCAGGAGAAAGATGAAGCTTTCTGCTCCCGTAAAGATTTACTGCCTCAGAAACCCTGTACAGGGTTGCTATGAGTCAGAACCAACTCCACGGCACATAACTACCACCACCACCAGGCATCAGAAACTACTCAGTGCACTTAACAACAACAAAGCCATCCACTTGTTATAGCATCACTGCATAACTAAGACACTGTCTACCTCTAATTGTGCCACCAATATCAACCATGCTTACTTGTGTTTTGAGTCCCTTCTGATTAACCGTTATCACCTTCACTACCATGGAATGTCATATCAATCGTATGACTTTATTTTCTCTTATTTCTTTTTCCTTTCTCAATGATTCATTGCAAGATATTTTTCCATGTTCTGCCAAGTAATTTTTCCTTTTAAATTATATACACACTTCTCTTCAACACTATAATCCTACCATCTTCTGGATTTGAAATATACCTCTCAAAAGCCAGCAAATCAAAGTATAGGTACTTTGTTTTCCTTAATAGGTGATTTGTTTCTCCCTCTCTTCCTTTGCCTCACTTTTTTGTTTCTTTGTCCAGTTATTCCTGGCTTTCCTTTCCCTCTCTGCTGTCCCTTCTCTGTGTTAGCATATGTGAAATATGTGTGTCTATGCACATGAGTTGGCTTCATTCTCTATACCTATAACTATCTATTTCCTCCAGCCATCAACTTGCATCTCACTTTTATTTTTCCTCACTGGATATCCATTCAAATTCTGAAGCACTGATTATTGAAAATAATTAATCTTTTATAGTTTAAATTCCAATATTAATAATCCAATTGAATCCAATGCCTTAATCATATGAGGTATTGCTCTGCAGACAAAGGATTTTGATTATTCTTAAGAAAAGTGACCCTGAGCCAACAAAATACAATGTTCTCTCATTTCCTAATAAATGAAATCTTCAGAAATGGGATACATTAAACATTTCTGACTTTTAACTCAGTTAGCAGTTGGTCCTTTTAGAACAAATATTGCACTGGATTGTTCCTTCTTCATTACTTTCTTTCATCATCACTCTAAAGTCCTGGACGTGACTACACAAAGGACTGAAGGATTGTTCTTGGTGGTAGTAAACTTACATGGAAATCATACAAGCATAGGAATTTACTTGGCTTGGATAAATAAAGTTCTTTAACAACTTCATTTGTGCATGTGCATTTTATTTATTCATCCAAGGAATATTATATAAGAAACTTTGCTGGCCTCCAAGTTCCAATTTCTCCAGCACCCTTCCATTCAGCACATTAGATATGACAAATAATCTTAAATTAACATCCTCCCATGTCTTCAACTTGCATGACTTACATATGCCCAATTCATATTCCCAATTTGTGAATTCTACCAGAGTAGTAAAGATGCCATCAGAACCAACTCGATGGCACTTAACAGCAACAACAACATCTCAAGTACAAGAATCTAGTATTTTCCAAAATTTTCTTTGTGTCCTAGAAGTATTTGGTGCAAAGGTGAAGTTTTTGTCTTCCTATCTTTGACAATGAAGTCAAGGGCTTCATTCTTGTTGGATCAACTATCAACACTCATGGAAGCAGCAGTCAAGAAATCAAATGACATATTGCATTTGGCAAATCTGCTGCACAAGACCTTCTTCAAGTGTTGAAGAGCAAAGATGTCAGCTTGAAGACTAAGGTGCACCTGACCCAAGCCATGGTATTTTCAATAACCTCATATGTGTGCCAAAGCTGAACAGTGAATAAGGAAGACCACAGAAGAATTGGTGCTTTCGAGTTATAGTGTTGGAGGAGAATATTGAAAGAGCCATGGGCTGCCAAAAGAACCAACAGATCTGTTTTGGAAGAAGTGTAGCCAGAGTGCTCCTTGGAGGCCAAGATGGCCAAACTTCATCTCTCATACTTCAGACATATTGTCAGGAGGAACCAGTTACTGGAGAAGGATATCATGTTTGGTAAGGTGGAGGGGCAGAGAAAAAGAGGAATACCTCCAGTGAGATGGATTGGCCAAGTGACAGTATCAGTGGTTCAAGTGTGGCAATGATAGTGAGGTTGGCTCAGAATTGGCCAGTGTTTCGTTCTGCTGTGCATAAGGTCATTATGAGTTGGTTGTATCAACTTGATGGCACCTAACAACAACAACCTTTGACAATAGTCACACCTCAAATTCATAAATCCTGGAGTCTACTATGCTTCCAAAAAGACGTACAGTTTCAAAAACTGTGAATAGAGTCACAACTGACTTGATAGCACACAGCCACCACCACCACCACAAATATGCATGTTAAGTAGATAAAGTTCCAGACTAATCCAATCAGTCCCACCTCAACCACTCAGGCAAATAATGTATGCAAGAACCACCACAATTAGGAAACACATATTCTTATTGTTTAATGCCCAGGGATGGGGTGAGTCTGCAAACATGGGAGTAGATATTAAAACTTAATAGTGGCTGAAAAAATCCAGTTTGGAAATGGAAAGATGATCCACTTTCATTTTTGACTCCATAATATTTACAGTGACAATCCTAGACATTCACTTTCGAGTCGCCTCTAGATTTTCAACTTGCAGACAAGGGAGAACTTTGTTTCACAATATTCATCCTTCCATTTCTTAAATCCTGTGAGTCAATGGAAAGAATTAGACTTGGAAGAGAGACATAGGTTTGTCCCTGTAGGATCTAGGACTCAGGGTAAGAAATATGAGCTATGTCTTTGATTTCCTGGATGAGAATCTTGTTTGTCCACCACCCTCATCCCCCAGGTTCATATCTAGGGCTTCAATAAAGGACAATAAGGGTAAGAAATATGAGCTATGTCTTTGATCTCCTGGATGAGAATCTTGTTTGTCCACTACCCTCATTCCCCAGGTTCATATCTAGAGCTTCAGTAAAGGACAATAGCATCAGTTGGATGGTGAGGGGATTTTTTTTGCCTCTGACCTGAGTTTGAAGTCAGGTTGACACAGTAGCCGGCTTTGTCACTACTTGGGGCTCCATTTTCCCAGGCTTTGTACGATACCAGAGATCCACTGCTCTAGCACCAGCAGTGGCCCTGGAAGGGAAAGGGACATAGAAAGAGAGAAGGTAACACTTCCCTTGCGCATACTCAGACACAGGCCAAGGCATACCAAATGAATGTTCATGGGCTAACTCCTGAACATATAACTTTTTCTGTCTATACTCTAACTTTCAGTTTCCATATTCAAATCATGCTAAACCCCTTACCATTCCCAACCAAATAATTAAGGCTCTAAAATTCATATGCAGAACAATAACAGCCCTTAGACAAAATGGTGACTTATTTTTCTTTCCTGTGTCCTTCAAACCCTCACAAATAGGCACACCATTGGCTATTCTTGATATATTGTTGTTGTTGTTAAGTGCCGTGGAGTCGGTTCCGACTCATAGCGACCCTACACAGGGTTTCCGAGGCTGTAAATCTTTACGGGAGCAGACTGGCTCATCTTTCTCCCATGGAAAAGCTGGTAGTTTCGAACTGCTGACCTTGTGGTTCGCAGCCCAATTCATTAGTATAAATACCATCATAAACTGACTCTGAGCTTCTTTCCCACATAGCTGTCATGTTGTTGTTATTAAGTGTTGTCTAGTTGGCTCTGACTCATAGAGACCCTGTATAGCATTAACAAGAAGTGGCAAATGAGTTTGAACCATCGACCCTGTAGTTCAAATCAACCTTGTGGTCCAGGCTTTTATCCTACAGCACCACACCAGGACTCCATAGCTGTCACAGGACTCACTTATAACAGAAATGACTTTCTCTTGTCTCCTTCCCCATGTAGTTGTCATAGGGCTGTCTTATAAAATAAGCAAGAGTTGGTACATAAAAATGCTTTGCAAGGAACAAACAAGATGGCAGATCGGGTGTAAGTGCGGTAAGGGAGCTCCACCAACAACGACACAGAATACCCGACCAAGCAGGCTCAGGGGATGGCCCCAGAACTCTGAATCACATATAAAGGGAGCTCGACCAACAACGACACAGAATACCCGACCAAGCAGGCTCAGGGAATGGTCCCAGAACTCTGAATCATATATAAAGGAAGATTTAGAAGGTTGGAAGGCTTACAGCTGGAGGAATTTGTGGCAGAAGCAAGAAATCCATTGCTTTCTAGTCCTGGGTGCTCAGCTGTTCCAGAAGCCGCCATTTTGGGTGAGAACAAGCGGGGGAAGGATCGGAACGGACACAGACGCCTGGCAGAACCTCAGAGATAAAGGTGTCAACATTCTTTTTTTTGGTAGCTGTTCATTGGGCACTTGCTGTCAGTGCACCTCCATTCTGGTGACTATAGGGGTGCCTGAGCTAGTGGACACCCCAGCCCCAGCCTTAGAGGGTTCTACTACGCATGCTCACAGATCTCCTCGAAATTTAAAGAGACAGTTTCCAATTAAAACCAAACGGTCACAGCCGGCCCTGAACTGTTTACAGCTACAAACAAGGCCTGAACGGGGATTGTGGAGTGGGACAAGCAGACAAAAAAGGAAATATGCCAAAATTTAAATCCTAAGTTACGTCAAAATGACCAACAGTGGCATCTTGAAATTTCTCAAAAAGAAGAATGAAAAGGGAAGCCCATTTCCTGATCACATCTACCTGGAGGCAATCAGAGATCATAAAAAAATACCAAAATACATGCCCTCTAAGTATTAAGGCCACAAATAACCCCTGAATATGCCTAAAAAACAGAAGCAGATGACCATATCTGCACATGTCCAGAAATGAGATAAAGTGACTGAGGCAAATGAGCTGGAAGTACACCTACACTCCATACTGGAAGATGGGCAGACTTTGGAAATGCCAGAGAAGGAATTCAGAAAAACAATTATAAAATGTATCAAAACACTATACAGTGGAGTTGAGAAAAATAAGGATGAAGTCAGGAAAGCGCTACAGGAATAATCAAATAAGATAGATATAGCACTGCAAACAATTTAAAATCTACAGAAAGAGGTCCAAACGATTAATAAAAGAATATCAGAAATGGACAATACATTGAAAGGGCCAAGGAGTAGAATTGAAGAGATAGAAGCCAGAACTAGTGAGCTAGAAGGTAAATCTCTCAACACTACTAAGAAAGAACAAACACAAAAAAGGATAAAGAAATATAAAGAAGCCCTAAGATTAATGTTGGATAATATGAAGAGGAATAACATAAGAATTATTGGCATTCCAGAACAGGAATGATCACACAAGTTCACAGAGGAGATAGTTAAAGAGCTTCTGGAAGAAAAACTTCCTAACATCATGAAAAGTGAAAAGATAAGCATTCAAGAAGCTCAACAAACCCCAAGATGGATACACCCTAAAAGACAATCACCAAGACATATAATAATCAAGCTCTCCAAAATCAAAGATAAAGACAGGATCTTGAAAGTAGCTATGGAAAAAAGAAATATAACATTGAAAGGCAAGCAGATCAGATTTCTCGACAGAAACCATGCAGGCAAGAAGGCAATGGGGAGACATATATAAAACTCTGAAAGAAAAAAAAACTGCCACCCAAGAATCCTCTACCCAGCAAAGCTGTCAATCAAATACGATGGTGTAATCAAAACATTCCAGGATAAACAGAAGCTAAGGGATTTTGCCAAAGCCAACCCTGCTATGAAAAACTTCCTAAAGGAAGTTCTGTGGACTGAGAACTAACAAGAACAGACAACAACTACAAAATGATTGTTTACATACCACATACATGGCAGCATCAACCTGAACTCAGCTGACAAATGGAAGCGTCAAGAACAAAATAAAATTATAAGAACAGAGGATCTGGGAGGTCAGTCTCTGATCAAAACAATTACAATGTGAAAAAAAGGTAAACACAGAAGAACAGAGATCCAGGTGGTGGGAAGTTCAGGTAGATTATTGGATAAAATAGGCTGTCTTTAATGGAGGGAAGAACTAATGGAATATAAGGTAACCACAATGGGGTTAGGATGGGGTGTTTACTTTGGGTGTTGGGGAGGGCAATACAAGAAGGGGGAAGGAGGCAGAAGAACAAAATAGATAGGGGAACACTGACACAGGTTTGTATGGCCTAGTAGGACAGAGGTAAATAGTGATGAATACTCAATCTTGGAACAACAGAGCTCTGTGATACAGGGATCAAGGTATAGCTTGAAGAGGGTAAATAATATTAAAATCCTTGACTGCCTTATGAATATTAGTTTCCCTTGCCTACTATTGTAAAATAGACACTTGAGTGGGGTAGAAAGGAATGTTGGGAAACTTGTAAGCCTGCCTTCAGCCTATAACTGATTGGAATACCTCAAAGGGGTTCTACAACTTGCCCAGTAAAATAGGCCTCATGCAAAGCCTTTATAGAGTATAGGACCTTAGATGGAATTCTGAGTCCCATTCACAAGCTTGTGAGGTAAGACATTCCCACTAGAAAGGACAAGCAGACTGGAACAGCTACAGTGACAGAAGAAACATCTTCATGATGAACCTGACCTATACTCAGAGTGGTATTTACTCTAAATACCAACAGAGAGGAAAAGAGTCTTCAAATCAAGTATCAGTGTTATCCGCTCTGTATACAGGGTATATAGGGACGGGCAACTTAGACACTGGCTACCTAAAACGAGGGGGCAATAGAGGCACAAAGTGACTGGCTTACAAGGTTTCAAGAGGGAGTTTAGTTTAAGAGTATGGGGCAAAAGAAAAAGTCCCCACTGAATAGCTGTCATCTTGTCTAAATGGGTCTGGTGAAAAGAGGTGGGGATAAGATTCAATAGTGAATAACTGTTA
>NW_006408771.1:841030-848764 GCF_000296735.1 Chrysochloris asiatica | reverse complement strand
ATGTAAAACTGATGATATGCACTATAAACTTTCACTCAATCCACAATAAAACCTCAAATTAAAAAAAAAAAAAAAATGCTTTGCTAGAAATGGAAACAATGTCTATCCATGAATGGCAAGAACATCCAGAACATAGTTTTCTGAATTTGTTTAGAGTGAACACCAAGTCTGTGGACATGGTGAGACCTATAGAGTGTGTTTTTTTTTTAACATGCAATAATCCTAAAGGCGTGGTGTGGTGCTACAGGTTAATGCACTGCAAGGTTGGTTGGAAATTCAAGTTCGGTTGTTCAAACTCAACAGTTGTTCCTTGGAAACCCTGTACAGGGTTGCTATGAGTCAGAGCTGACTCAATGGCAATTAACAACAACAATCCTAAAGCCTGAGTTTGATGTGGAAATACATCATACTTTCTGCTCTTCTCACAAATCTGTGAATATGGGAAAGAAAGAGACAGAAGACTCTCCTTTTTGGGGTCATGGAGCAGTTGTCAATGCTACTCTGTTTAATCAGTGAAGCATCAAAATTGGCCTCAGCCTGGTTGAGCACAGACACCAAGTGCCCTGTAGGCATGTTCTGGCAGGAGAGCTGTCCAGAAGAAATGAAGAGATAAATTCTCCATGGACCAGGGGGCTAAAAGAAAATACTAGTTCCTCCCATGTAATATGTTGGGAAATGGACAGCACTGGGAATGTTCCTGATGATATTATCACTAACTAATGTGACTTCTGTTGTGATTGTACAGAATGAAAGAACAATATGTAAGGTACGGGTCTGGGTGTGTTGAAAGGATAGGTAGCAATGAATCACATTTCATTGAGACCACAGAGGACACTGCAGAGTGACAACTGCTTGAATGCATTTGTGCCACCCAGAGATTGTTTCCATACCACTCCCATCATGCACGTCTGCATCAATCCAGGTCTCCTGGTAGTGGTTAAAGTAGTAACAGTAGGAGCCATAGACACTGGTGCCTTCTGGGCATTGGATCCATGCAGAGGCCAGTTCTGTCTGGGCCTCTTGGCCTGGGAAGGAAAGAAAATAAGAATCACATAACAGTGTGAAGGCTGGACAATAAGCAAGTCACCTATGGGAATCCATTAGCATCATCCAGGCACAGCATAAACATGGAGTCACTGCTTACTTCTGCCTTCCTGCCACCTTGCTCCTCTTTCTCCTAGTTCCTTGGCTTTAATTGAGCCCACCCAAAAAGTTAAGAAGTAATTTTTCCCCATATTTCTCTTCCCCATTAATGGCCCTTTTCCATCTTTTAAGGTTCAAGTTCCTGTCTTTCTCCATCTTCTTTTGGCTTCTCACGAACATACAACTCTCCTCAGTTCTCTGTCACATTACTGACTTACAGTATTCCCATCCCTCAACCTACAACCAGATCTAGATTTAATCAAATGAATAGCTTCAAAGTGTAATTTTAAATACCATTTCATGCTCCTTAATTAGGTGAAGATTCATATGAATGGGATTTGAGCAGCTAGCTTCACCATCAGACAACACTAAATAACCCTGCTATTTAAGATGCCTTTTCCCATGTGAACAAATGTGCATTGGGAATGGGTGAAGGCTTTTGGATTAAGGGATGTGATGGGAAGGTCTCACCTTGGCTCAGAGACAGGAACATCAGGCAGGATCTCAGAATCAAGCATGAGTTTGCACGTGCCATTCTGAGCAATCAAAAATCTTTTGCTGAAGGCACAATCAGAAATCTCTGTAGGAAAACACAGGGGAGGAAGTTCGGAGAAAAGGATTGAAGAGCTCTTTGTACCTTCCTTACTGTCCTGTTTCTCTGAGTTCCTAAGCGTTAGAAAGCCCCACTGGAACATCCACAAGCTCAAATACTTCTCTTGGTAGTCTGGACCCAGTTACCCAAAGACATTTTTGTCTTCTGTTGAGACCTCATTACTATTGGAATTTCTGAGAAAGAAAATTATACGGGAATCACTCCCAAGATGTGAGAGTAGCTCTGCAAGTCAGTGTTCTTTCTCCTGTATCAAATGCTCACCTGCTGACTGGGTCTGGAATGGCTCTCAGGACAGGCAGTGACCAGACCTTCACAAAATGATCTAAGTGAGGAGCCCCAGCATGTAACCAAACTGGGGGTGGGAGAGTGTCAAGAGGACAAGGTCAGAAACTCCAGAAGGAACTGAGGCCAAGGCAACCAGGCACTTCTTCCTGGCATTCACTGGGAACAGTTGCAGATAAAGCCTCTTCCTGAAAATAGTCTGCAACGTTTCCAAGGCAAAGGTGCCTTTGTCCTTTCTCTGATGGCACTCAGATGCCCAGTTCCCATGGAAGCAGCCAAAGAAGTTTTCAGGAACCTTTCAGGAACCTTAAGGACTTGTGGAAAAAAGCGTTCAAGGGAAGGAAAGGGGAGGGGCTTTTTGAGTCTGGATTAAGGTTAACTAGGTAAATAAGTAAGACAAAAGAAAAATAGGCAGGGCAAGGAACTCTGATAGCTTAGTGGTTATAAATCGGGCTGCTAATCTCAAGGTCAGCAGTTTGAAACTGCCAGCAGTTCCGCGGGAGAAAGATGAGGTTTTCTGCTCCCATAAAGATTCACAGCCTCAGAAACCCTATGCAGGATCGCTAAGGATCAGAATCAACTCGAGGGCATTTAACAGCAACAATAACAATAGGATGTGGAGCATTCTTGCTTGCACGAAAAAGAGAACACCAAATGATTTTCTTGGCCTGCTCACACATTTGCTGTAGAGGCCTCCTCTCCTGGCATGAACATGCTATAGAAAGAACAATGTAGGTGTGATGTGAAAGAGATAGTTATTTTGCCTTACCCCTTTGCCACTCCAAATTTAATAAATCTTTTCTGAGTAACTTCAGAATTGTCAGATGATGATTTCAATGGTTCATGCAGTCTAATAAACTTTTTAAATTGTTAAGTATACATCTGTCATTCTTCCAAGCACTTGATATTGACAATCAAACCTAAAACTTTAATTTTCTATACACTTAATGCATTTTAGAACATCATTTCCTGGACTGGATTGCTTATACATGTCATCTTTCAGATGGCACAATGCTTTACTTAAGCTCTCAGCTGCTAACTAAGAGGTTGGTGATTTGACCTCACACACAGGCTCTGATGTGGGTCAGCAGTTGGAAACTACCAGCTGTTCCACGGGATAAGATGAGGCTTTCTGCTCCCATAAAGATTTACAGCCTCGGAAACCCTGTACAGGGTCGCTGTGAGTCGGAACCAACTCCACGGCACATAACAACACCAGGAACATAGGCTTTGATGTGGTGCTATGGGTTAATGCGTCAGACTGCAAAGCCGTTTGAACTGCAAGGTCAAAAGTTCAAGCTCTGGCTTTGTGTTTGCAGACTCTCTATTTTCAGTCTTATAGGTTTGTTTTACTTTAAGTACTTCTATATCTGTATTGAGTTCTGGGTGCTGTTATCATGTCTGACTACATCTTCCCACAGATGTAGTCAGTTTGATTCCTGTGTATTCTATTGGCAACCTTCACTTGTGTAGTCACCATTTATACTACTGAAAAATATGCTTTCAATGAATACATTTGTCTTACAAAATTTATTTTGCTGCCTCCTATGTTATTTCTATCATGATGGTCACATTTTCCAAATACCTAGCCTTCCTCTTTGTTCTCGACTTTTGCATTCCTAACACCAATAACATGCATCTTTATTTTGTGTTTGATCAATTTTAGATTGCAGAAGTTGGTAGAATAATTGTTTTTCTTCATCACTGGACTTGGGGGTTGGTGCATATATTTGAATAATAGTTCTATTAACTGACCTTTCTTGTTGTTGTTGTTGTCAGGTGCCATCGAGTCGGAACCGACTCATAGCGACCCCATGCACAGCAGAACGAAACAATGTCCGATCCTGGGCCAACCTCACTACTGCTGCCACACCCGAGTCCATCAATGATGCCACCTGGCTGATCCATCTCATTGGGGGTCTTCCTCTTTTTCTCTGACCCTCCACCCTACCCAGCATGACATCCTTCTCCAGCGATTGTTTCCTCTGGATAATATGTCCAAAGTAGGAGAGACGAAGTTTAGCCATCCTGGCCTCCAAGGAGCACTGTGGCTGCACTTCCTCCAAAACAGATTTATTGGTTCTTTTGGCAGTCCATGGCACTTTCAGTACTCTCCTCCAACACCACAACTCAAAGGCATCAATTCTTCTACGATCCTCCTTATTCACTGTCCAGCTTTCACATCCATATGAGGCTATTGAAAACACAATGGCCTGTGTCAGGCGCACCCTAGTCCTCAAGCTGACATCTCTACTCTTCAACACTTTAAAAAGTTCCTGTGCAGCAGACCTTTCTTGTAGGTGTATAGATATTATCCTATGCCAGACCGTATTGCGTTTCAAGACAGATCTTAAAATCGTCTTTTTGAGGTTTAATGTGATATTATTACTCTTGAATTTGTCATTCCCAGCATAATAAGCCATATGATTATCTTATTTTAGTTCACTAATGCCTAGAATATTAGTCTTTCTTTCTTCGATATCATTATTTATGACTTCCAATATTCCTTGATTCATACATTTTATGTTGCCTGTTAATGGATGTTTGCAGTTGTTTTGTCACATTTTAAGTTGTATCCCATCCATGTCACTAAAGTCAGCTCTTCCTTAGTCATTTTTTAAAAATTTTTACTATGAATTGAGTGAAGGTTTACAGACAATTTAATCAGTTTTATATTTAACAAATCATACACTTTGCTTCATCTCAATGATTACAATCCCCTCCTTGCGACAGCAGTTTCCCATTTCCTCCCTGTGCTTCCTATTTTCATTCCACCTTCCTTCCCTTCCCTTTTCCAATTTGCCCTTTGGTAAATGTTGTTCTTTTGATTGTGAATAAATGGCCCTCCAGTATACCTGTTGTTTGGTTGAAAATTGGGCCACAAGGGTGAGTTCCTTTCCAGACCTGAATGGTGGTCAAGAGCCATACTCTTGGGCTATTCCGTTCTCTTTCTGACCAGTAATTTTAGCAATTAATTTAAAAACTCTGTTTTCTCTGGAAATCTGCTTGACTATTTTGTCATATGGAAGGATTGAAGATGTCAAAGATATCAATTAATTTGGATATGTAACCAATGCTCATGGAAGTAGTAGGCAAGGAATCAAACAATGCATTGACAAATCTGCTGCAAAAGACCTCTTTCATGTATTAAAGAGCAAAGATGTCAGTTTGAGTACTAGCCTTTGAGTACTAAAGGCCTATGGTCTTTCAATTCCCTCATATGAATGTGAAAGTTGGAACTGTAGTAAGAAAGACCAGAGAAAAACTGATGCATTTGAGTGATGGTGTTGACAAAAAATATTGCATTGGCAAAGAATACCATATCAGTCAGAACAAATCTGTTTTGGAAGAAGTACAGCCAGAATTCTCTTTGGAAAGAAGAATGGAAAGTCTTTGCCTCATGTACTTTAAAGAAACTATCAGGACTCTCAAGTCGCTTCATAGAAGCACCAGTACAACATGTAAAGATACACAACTTCAAAATAAACTAAAATTTGGCTTAATATTGAGTGAGTAGAGGTTATTAGAAGATTTAGGGAGAAGAGGAACCAACTCTCTGTACAATGGAGAAACATGACAGCTAGGTGGTGTAAAACAGGATAGTAACTGTCAGAGCAAGAAATGACCTTTCACTCCCTGTAGCAACATAAGAGAGAGGTCTCCATCCTTCCTTTTACAACCTGGGTGCAGAGAAATAGCTGCAGTCATGCTAGAGGCTTCCAAGAAGTCAGTGAAGAGATACAGTCTAAGGCAAGCAGGGACTTGGGACTAACAACAATAAAACTGAGAAACAATCATCTTACTGTGTTGATAGGCAGTTTCAAAGACTATCATGGAGTGGAATTCTAAATGCTGGACCAAATAATGAAATTTTGAATATAGTGTAAAGTGCTGTAGGATCCCTCAAGAAAAGGAATTAAGTCGTATTGCCCTAGGAGGATGGACTTTATAGAATGACGTTTCCTAGGTTTTTTCTGTGTTGGGGGAAAGATCACATACTTGATGTTTTGTATTTCATTTTACTACACTATATGTTTTAATACATTATTGCTGTTGTTAAGTGCCATTGAGTTTGTTCTGACCCATAGAGACCCTGTATAGGGTTTCATGGAGTGGCTGGTTAGCTTGAAGCACTTCTTAGCAAATTCATGGCCAGGAAAGGAAGTCACCACAGAAATATGTGAGCAGGCCAAGATCAAGCAAGAACGCTCCACATATTATTGCTCTGGCCCTTTTCCCTGTGTTCTACCAGTAACACTAATCTAGGCTCAAACAGTCCCTCTCCTGTCTCCCTCCACCCTCCACTTCCCACACATTGTCAAGATTCCTAGAAGTTCTCTACTCCTTCCTTGGCTGCTTCCATGGGAACTGGACATCTGAGTGCAGCTAGAGAAAGGGCAAAGTGCACCTTTTACAGACCTGTTTTTGCAAAGTTTACAGACCTGTTTTTGGAAAACGACTTTATCTGCAATCAATGCCAGGAAGAGATCTTTCAATACCATAACTATCTGTTTGCTTTGGCCTCAGTTTTTACTAGCGCTTCTGGCCTTACCTTTGACACTCCCCACCCCCCACCTTGATTGCCTGTTTGGATTCCTCTCTCAGATCTTGTGAAAAAGGACTGTTTACTGCCTGTCTTGACAATAATCCGATACCCAGTCTGTCAGGAGAATTGCTGACTTGAGAGCTATCATCACATCTTGGCGGTGATTCCATGGTGATTTTCTTTCCCAGAGATTCCAACAGTAAGGAGGCCTCAAAGGAGGCAAAATTGCCTTGGGAAAATGGGTTCAGACTATGAAGTGAAGTGTTTGAGCACATGGGTGTTTCAGAGGACCCCCCTGCCTCTCAGGAACTAAGAGAAAGAGGACAGTAAGGAAGATATAATGAGCACTATTTTCCATTTCTGGAATCCAAGTGTAGCTTTGTGGGTTAATGTGCTACACTGCTACACTACAAAGTAAATTTCAACCACAAGGTCAGTGATTCAAGTTCACTAGCTAGTCCTCGGAAACCCTATGCAGGGTCACTATGGGTATGAACGGACTGAAGGCATTTAACAACAATGGCTACTGATCGCTAACAAGTGGTTCTTGGTAAGTTTGTCGGTTGCCTGAATGTCTTCTCTGGTGAATGCTTGGTCATGTTCTCTGAACATTTTTAAAATTGGATATTGGAAGGTAAGCATCCAAGAAGCTGAATAAACCCCTAACAGGATAGATTTGAAAAGAAAATCACCAAGACATATCATAGTCAAATTTTCCAAAATCAGAGACAAGGAAAGAATCCTGAGAGCAGCTCGGGAAAAATGAAAAGTTACCTACAAAGGAAAACCAGTGAGTAAGCTTTGATTTCTTAGCAGAAACCATGCAGGCAAGAAGTCAATGGGATGACCTATATAAAGTTCTGAAAGAAAAAAATTGCCAACCAAGTTCAGATATACCCAGCAAAGCTGTCACTCAAATATGACTGTGAAATTAGGGTGTTTTTTGATCAACAGAAATTAAAGGAATTTATAATGACCAAATAAATCAACTTTACAAAAAATAGTAAAGGATGCTCTTTAGACCGAGCACAAACAACACCAGACAAAAACCTGAGAATAACGTTCATAACAACCTCACCCAGAAGCCACCGGACAACAACGTGAGATTAACATTCATAACAACCTCACCCAGAAGCCACCGGACAACAAC
>NW_006408771.1:837715-840930 GCF_000296735.1 Chrysochloris asiatica | reverse complement strand
CAACAACCTGAGATTAACATTCATAACAACATCACCCAGAAGCCACCGGACAACAACCTGAGATTAACATTCATAACAACATCACCCAGAAGCCAATCTATATAGAAAAATATTTGAAGCAAAGAAAATCTAAAAGAAAATCAATTTATGACAAAGTCAACTACAAAACAAAAAAAGAGGGAATAGTTAATATACAGAACTTCCAAATGGCAAGGAATTCAAGTAGATGTCAAGATAAAACATATTGTTTTAAGCAGAGCAAAAATTAACGAATTACAGGGTAACCTCAAAGAAAATTTAATATACCTGCACATCAAAATAAAAAAAGGAAAATCAGAAAGATTTAGTAAACATTAGCACAACAGGAATGAAAATGAAAAGAAACCCCACAAAATGAACTCAGCACAGAAAATTATATGGAACAAAGAAACCGGCAGCCCCACAAATTAAAATAAACTAAAAAAGCCACAGCAAAATGACAGCTATTGATTCATACCTATCGATAACATATGTAACTTGATTAAATGCACCAGAAAAGAAAACTGAATGGGTAAGAAAACAGGAATCTTCAACATACTATCTAAAAGAGACACATCAAAAAGATGGAAACAGCTTTCAGATTTTGGCTTTTGGCTCCAAGAAGGTGTATTTGAAACTTTCTTTGGTCGTCTTGAATCTAGGTTCATCCAACACCAGCCTCCTTCAACATCCTGCCCAAGTTTGACCACAACAAGGTCAAAGTCGTGTTGTGCCTGAGTGCACCAGTAGGGAAGTTGGGGCTACGTCCACTCTGGCTCCCAAGATTGGCCCTCTGGGTTTATCTCAAAAAAAAAGGTTGGTGAAGACATTGCCAAAGCAAGTGGAGACTGGAAGGGGTTAAGGATTACAGTGAAACTAACCATTCAGAACAGGCCCAGATTGAGGTAGTACCTTCTGCCTCTACCATGATCATCAAGGTTCCCAAGGAACCACCTAGACACTGAAAGAAGAAGAAAAATATTAAGCACAGTGGAAATATCACTTTAGGTGAGATTATCAGAATTGCCCATCAGCTATGACAATGATCTTTAGCCAGAGAATTCTCTGGGGACTATTAGAGAGATCTTGGGGACTGTCTAGTCTGTGGACTGCAACTTTGATGGCTGTCACCTTCATAACATCACAGATGACATCAAGTGGTATTGTGGAATGCCCTGCTAGTTAAGAACTATAAAAGGAAATATTCAATAAAGGATCATTTGAAAACAAAAATAAAAAAGATGGAAACAGCCTAAATGCCCATCAATGAAAGAATGGTTAAACAAACTTTGGTACGTACACACAATGGAATATTTCACAATGTAGAAGACTATTGATGAATCTGCAAAAAACCTCATATTGTGCATGAACCTGTAGGACATCATGCAGAGTGAAATTAGTCAATCACTAAAGGACAAATATTGTGTGAGACCACTGTTGAAAAAAGTTAAGAAAATGTTTTCTTGATATAAGAAACAATCTATGACAGATTTTGTGGAGAGATGTTGTTGTTAATTGCCTTTGAGTCTTTTTCAACTCGTCACACTCTGTGTAGAGTTTCCAAGTAGTGGCTAGTGAGTTTGAACTTGTCTGTATTGTGTTCAAATGTTTGGTGGAAGGCAGAACTTGCAAGTGATGAATTTGTATATTTGGCTTAGATTTCTAAGTCTGATAGTTTCTACTTGTCACTTATAGTAAAATGAAAGAAGAAAGAGATGGACTTATAAATGAACTATGTAAAATGAAAACTGAACTAAACATTTGGAAATTCTGTTGTGTAAACTAAGGACTTGTGTACTAAAATTCTCACTAAAAATGTATCTACACAATTTTTTGATAAAGAGATTAAGCCTGTGACTGATGGATCTATTCAACCACTGAAGTAAAACTTCCAACAATTTAACCTGAAAGGGAAAGTAATAGTACGAAAAAGAAAGGAAAAGAAAAGTTGCTATCCTCTTATAGTTCTACTGACAGGAAATGTGTCATTAGAGGCACTTAGTTTAAAAACATGTTGACTTCCCATAAGTAAAGGGACCATCCATGGAGCAGTTTAAAAATCAGTACAACTATTTGAAAGGAACACAGAAAATAGGGCTGCTTCAGTTCCAAAGGGTAGAACCAGTCTCCTCTCTCAAAGGATGAGTCACAGCCTCCTAGCTTGCAAAAAGTCCGATCTTCACTAACTCAGTTGCTCAGAGTACTGAGCTGCAGTTCAGTTGGGCCAGGTAAATGGGCCTACCTTAAAAGTTGAGGGAGTGAGGTTGCTACTCAAATGAATGAGAAGAATGGACCAACTAAATCCGAGGGAGTAAAGTTTCCCCCCAGAAAATGGGATGAAACCCAAGACAAAGGAACCTGCACCAAGAATCAGGAATGCATGATCAAAACCAGGAGTCTGGATGGTAAAATCATTGCGCAGATGATATAAGATAGCAAAGGATTATTTTCATGCCTTGAGACCTATGTTGTTGTTAAGTGCCATTGAGTTTGGTTCTGACTCAGAGATCCTAAATAGAACTTGGAAGGCTATAAATCTTTGTATAAACATAAAACTTCATTTTCTTCCACTTGAAATCTTTAGAGAGCCAAAGTGTGAGCTTGAGTATATACCACATGAATTTAGAGCTCTTCTCAATAATGGATTTGACGCATTGAACACTAATTACACACAATTAGATGAGTTGTGGGATGACATTGAACACATCATACGTGAAGAAAGTAAAAGGTCATTAAAAAGATAGAAAGGAAAGAAAAGATGGATGTTCAAAATGGAAGAACATCTCTTTCAGAAGAGACTCTGAAACTCTCTCTTGAACTTAGAAGAGCAAAAGCAAATGGAAGAAATAAAGTAAAGGAACTGAACAAACCATTTCAAAGGGTGGCTATAGAAGACACAAAGTAAAGTATTATAATGAAATTGCAAAGACCTGGAATTAAAAAGAAAAGAAAAGAAAGAGAAGGACAAGTTCTGTATTTCTGAAGCTCAAAGAAATGAATAAAAATATTAAGCCTTGAGTTGTAATATTGAATGATTCTATGGGCAAAATATTGAATGATGCAAAAAGTATCAAAAGAAGATAAAAGAAATATACAGAGTAACCATGCCAAAAAGAACTGGTCAGCATTCAGCTATTTCAAGAGGTACTTAAAGAAGAAGTTCAAAGGAACTCTGGTAGCGTAGTAGTTATGAATCA
>NW_006408771.1:817591-836845 GCF_000296735.1 Chrysochloris asiatica | reverse complement strand
ATGGACAGATAGAGCAGATGAGGACTCTAGATTCATGGAAAGAGAAAGGCTGTGCATTGGCAGCCAGGAGGTAGGCTTGCAGGACGTACTCTTTGGTTGTTTAATTGATTATATATTCCTGAGTGGTTTTGTGTACACCACCCCCTGCACACACAAAAAAACAACAACAGTGGGAATAAATGCAAATGCTGTTGAATGATGATGCATGGAGGGGATTGTAATAATTACAATGAAACAATGAGTGTAAAACCAATGTTCTGCCATGTAAACTATCAGTCAATTCACAATAAAAACTTAAAAAGAAAAATTATCCCCTGATGTTTTCTCAAAACCTAATAATATTTTATATTAACTAGCTAAATATATCTGCCTTGAGGATTATGCTCTTTCAAGATCTATTTATATGGAATCAAAGTAATATCAACAATAACCTGAAAAAGTAGATATGAACGCTAAAGGACATTGAGTTTATGTTAATCAGGGAGAAAGAATTTTTAAAAAAAGAAGGTCATAATTATTGCACAACTCAAAGAATGTAATCAATGTCCCTGAATAGTACATGTAAAGCTGATTGAAACGGTGAATGTTTTGCTATGCATATTTTCAACAGCAAAAACAAAAAATTAAGAAATCATAAAAAAGATATTCCCATCACAAAATAACAAAAAGTGAGAGAGCTAGGTTTTGAAAGCAGGCATACTAGCTTTAGATTCTGTGTTCTTTAACAGTATGCCATAACGCCTGTTACTTTTTATAAGAAACACACATAAATCAGAAGAATATAAAGTAAAGTCAGATATTGGTGAAATGATACTCAGAAATAGTAAAGATATTGTAGAGAGGGAAACATGTGCTGTGAGGAACACAGATTTTCAACCCCAGGTCAGATAATTAGTCATCTCCAATCCTTGGGAATTACTGGAGCCCTGCCTTTAAATGCTTCGTGGAAAAGAGTTCAAAATGGAATGAAGTAAACCAAATTAATTTCTCCTAACACTGTTTTGACTTTTGATTTCAAGTTAACAATTAGTCTGTTCAGGATAGGTCTTGTATTGTCTTTCACACCATCACTCTAAATCTTGAATGAGACTATAGAAACAACCAAACAATAGACCTTGATGTGTGTGGTACCTTGAATTACTTGCTATGACTTTTCTATCCAAAATCTTCTGAATTTCCACCACATGATTGGGTGGGACCATGCAAATAAGGTGGTACACAGGACATTAAGGCTGGGATTGGTTAGATTTTCCCTTCAGCTAGGTTTTAAAAGGAGCTATTTCATAAGCAAAGACAGAAGATCACAGGACTATCAAAAGAAAGAGCATGAGTGGAATATGAGATCCTTACCTAGCAAAAAGGTGACAACAGAGGCAAGTGCAGAGGAAACGGCAGAGGCAGTGGAATGGAAAGACAGCAGCTGTAGGCTGTAGGCCCATGGACTGAGGCCAAGGGGCCACAAGGCTAATAGTCTGAAGACATGAGTGAGGCATGTCTGCAGTATGACATACAAAAGCCATTCCTGACTGGAGACCTGCTTCATCTTGAGTTGGTTTTGATCCTGAATTGTACATTGTTCATTTCCCTAATAAACCTCATAATAATGAGTATTGTATGAGTTTTGTGTGGCCATGGCAATGGATTCTCGGATCCAGATGTGAAGCAGAGAGTGCTGTTGGAGGGATGCTTGGTGTCAGACTAGGAAAAAGAAGGTTATAGGGTGGAAACATGTCTGACCTCTGCTACATAGGAATGGGCCTTGAACTGATTTTGAGTTTGATTATTTTTACCCTTTGTGAAGCCAGGGGAAGTCAGACATGGCTCTTACATGGTTTTTGCAATATACATAGAGAAATATGAGGAGAGAAATATATGCACATATGTTTAATGTACAGGAATTTACTTGTCTTAGATAAATCAAGCTCTATAATAATTGTACTCTATGCCAGCATATTTTATTAATTATGATTCATTATTTACACATTCATTTAAAGAATGGCATATAATGAATTTTGACAGCCTTTAAGCCTCTACTCAGAGTCCTGGTGTAGTGCTGTAGGATAAGAACTTGATTGCAAGGTCAGTGTGGACTGCAAGTTCAGCATTTCAAACCCACTAGCCACTCCTCAGAAATCCTGTACGAGGTTGATATGAGTCAGAACTAACTCAATGGCTCTTAACAACAACAAGCCTCTACTCACGCCACTATTCATCTACAGAGTATACTAGGCAAGACAAACCATCTTAAATTAATATTGTAGTCCTGCTTTCAACTTGAATGACTGAGGATATATATCTTTTTCAAATCCCAATTCGTGAATTCCTCTAGAGTATCAAACAGCCCATTCATCTCAACTCCAACAAGCTAATAATTTCTGTAATTCATACTGTGTCCGTGTGAATATTTGGATTGGAGGTAAAGTCTTCATCTTTTTAATTTTGCCAATAGTTAACCCCACCTCCATCAATCCTGGAGTCCAACATGCAAAATTAGAAGATGGAGTCTTTAAAGGGTCTTAGGATCAAAGCAGATTCTAGAGTGGTCCAATTATTCCCACCACAACCACTTAGATAAACAATGAAGGCATGAGGCAGCACAGTAGGGAAACATGTTTATTTTCATTCTTTAGACTCCAGAAACTGGGGTGGTTCTGGAGACTGGAGGGTAGAGATAGAAACTCTATAGAGGATGGAATGCTCAGATTGGAGATGGAAAGATGGTCCAGTTTGATTTTTTATTGTACCGAATACTGGGAAATTTCTAGACAACCACTTTCCAGTAGGCTCTAGCTTTTGAATTTGCAGACAAAGGATAATTTATTATCACAATTCATATCCTTCCATTTCTCGAATCCTGTAAATCAATGGGAAGAGTCAGACTAAGAAGAACCATGAAAAGATTTTGACCCCCTCCTGGCTCTATGATTCAGACAAGAATTCAATGTCCCTTTAATTACTTGGATGAGGAGCTCCCCTATCGCTTCTCCCAATTCCCAGAATTAAAACCACAGAGGATGGCCCCAGTTGGGTGGCAATGGAATCTCTGCTTCTCACCTGAATTCGAAGTCAGGCTGACACAGTAGCCTGGATTGTTACTGCTTGGGGCATCATTTCCCCAGGCTTTGTATGAGACCAAAGCTCCACTGCTCCAGCGCCAGCGGCGGTTCTGAGGGAACAAAGGCCAGAAGAGGGATGGAGGTAACTCAGAAATAGGGAAACAACTGTCCTGAATGCACACTCATGAGCAGGTCAAGACATAGGAAGGATCGAATGTTATTCACCCATACCCATTCCTGCCTGTACTTCTCTTTTTTTCTGATTTTTCCTCCGGATTCCCCATAACCATGACATTCGAGGACAACACTAGCTATTCATTAGTTGTTAATATTATATTTAGTCTAATACTGGTGTCCAGATGTGCCAGTAGTAGACTCTCCTCTTCTAGTCTCCTTTTCTATATAGTCTGTTGTCTTGTTACATAGGGTATAAGAGGATTCAATAAGAATGAGTGCATAAAAAATGCTTTGGTCAAAGTAGACAGAATGGCATTATCATGTGGCACTCTAAGATAAGCACTGGACAACAAGGTCAGTTAGAACCTCTAGGTCAGTGGTTCAAACTCACCATCTGATCCTCAGAAACCCTATACTGGGTCACAATGAGTCAGAAACCACTCATGGCACTCAACAACAGCATCAAGAACACTCAGGAAATTTAGTTTCTACCTTATATTTCTAATACATGCTTTGAATATCTAGACCATGGACATTTTGAGACCATTAGAGTGATTTATTTTAGAACTTATAATAATAAAAACTGAATCATGAGTGTATGATCTTGTACTTCTGTCTTCTCTCACAATACTATGCTTTAGGAAAGATAAGAGACAGAAGACTCACTTTTTTGGGGTCATGAAGGCCAACCCAGACATTGGTGACACTAAAGCCGGTGTCCTTGATCAGGGCTGCCACGAAGGTTCCCTCAGCCTCACTGAGCACAGACACCAGATGACCCGAGTGCATGTTCTGGCACAACAGCTGTTCAGGAGCAAAGAAGAGATCAGTACTTAATGGACAGAAGGATATTCCAAGGTTTCCCATGGAGTGGGCCACAAACAAAAAATAGTGGCTCAGGATAGATTCTTGATGACACTCTCAACTCTAAGTCCTCTGGAATTGTGCATATTGAAAGAATAAGATGGGGATGGGAGAGTCTGTATCCCATTTTGACTGTTTCTGATAATAAGATATTTAGGCAATCCATCCTGTCTAGTTGTAGCTGCAGAGGACACTAGAAATCAACAGTTCCTTTTCGACCAACCTCTCCATGGGATAAGGATAAGATTGTCTAGTCCTGTAAAGAGTTACAGTCTAGAAAATTCTATTTAGTAGTTCTACTCTATCTCATAGGATTGCTACAAGTCAGCATTGACTGTACGGCATGGGTTTATATACTCATATGCCACACGGGGATTGTTCTCATACTGCTTCCCCCACATACGTCTGCATCAATCCAGGCCTCTTTGTCTGGATTAAAGAAGTAGCAGTAGGAGCCATAGGCATTGGTGCCTTCAGGGCAGCTGATCCGGGCAGAAGGTAGGTCTGTCTGGGCTTCCAGGCCTGGGAAGGAAGAGTGATAAAGGAGAGTCACAGGACAAGGTGAAGGCTGGACATTTAGATAGGAGCCTGTAAGAAAGACTCCGTTATAATAACATACATGGACTGGTTACTCGCTTTTAACTTCCTGTCACCTTCCACTTCTTTATCAAACTTCCTTTCAAAATAATCCCATCAAATAAAATAGGTGTGAAATGTGTTCCATTTATCTATGTCCTCTTCTGGACACTTCCCCATCATTCAGACTTCTGCCTTTCTCAAGCTTCTTTTGGTTCTTTTACACACAAGACTCTCCTCAATTCTACATCTCATTAACTACATTCTATGTACTTCCTTGCAACCTAGTCTAGATTTAATCACATGAATAAATTTATCCTCCATGATCAAAGGCAAAGGCTAATTTTAAGTACCATCTCAAAGTTTCTAATGAGGTGAGGCTGCATTTTAACAGAGTTAGAGCAGCAATAACCATCACCATTCAAACTCAAAACCCAGCTGTTGAAGCTGCCTTTTCCTAGAGGTACCAATGTTCACATGGTAGGAATGAGGGCTTGAGGATTGAAAGACATAATAGGAAATGCTTACCTTGGCTCAGAGACAGGAACGTCAGGCATGAGATCAGAATAAAGCATAAGCAGGTGGACATCATGCTGAGCAGTAGTAGTAAGTCGCTTGCTGAAGGGAAAAATTGGCAATCTCTGTAGAAAAACAAAGGGAAGAATCAGAAATATGGAAAGCACAGCTTTTACTAGATTCTTACTCTCTCTATCCCTTTTTGTCTGAGTTCCTGAGCATACAGATGTCCATTTGAGACCCCAACAACCTCAAAAAAACAATACTTTTCTTGAAAATTTGAATAT
Organism: Chrysochloris asiatica; assembly: GCF_000296735.1. Lineage (NCBI taxonomy): Eukaryota > Metazoa > Chordata > Mammalia > Afrosoricida > Chrysochloridae > Chrysochloris > Chrysochloris asiatica. The sequence continues at coordinate 831,369 of NW_006408771.1, read as the reverse complement.
TATATGGACCCATTCCTTAAAGGCAGCATTAGGACCTATGGAGGTTTTATGACTGCTAGAATCTATGGGAAAGAAATCCACTCTGTAATTCTCAAGATATGAAGGAACTAGCCTAAGTCAGACAGCTTCCTCCTGTACCAGTCACTTACCAGGTAGGCTGTCAGAGCAGGTGGTGACCAGACATTTATAACACCAACTGAGTGAGAAATTGCAGCACATGATCAAGGGGAGGGCCAAAGGGACAAGGCCAGAGGCCCCACAGGAGAACTGAGGACACCAATAGAAGGAAATCCTGGTATCAGAGGGGTCTCTTCCTGGTACACATTGGGAACAGTCACAGATAAAACCTCTTCCCGCAAATTGGTCTGCAATCCAGCCAAAGCTGCACCCATATGCCCAGTTCCCATGGCCCTGAGCAGCAAGAAAGGGACTCAGATCTTCCAGGAATCTGAGGATTTATGAGCATAAGAGGTAGATGAAAGGTGGAGCAGGAAGTGTTTTCGTATAGTAGGATAAACTTAAAGGACATAGAAAGAGTTAAGAGGGTCCAGTTGTAAGGCATTCTTTCTTGGGTCAAAGAGAAAAGTAGTTTAAAATTCTTTTGATTGCAGTGCCATTTCCAACATCTCCTTGTGGAAGAAAAAAGGGCTAAATCTCAAATATTCTTTCTTTCAGCTTTTACTTGTGATTTTTTTCTCGCTAAGATTCTACTTTTTTCTTCTGTCTTTTGTCGTTTTTGTTAAGTGTCCTTGAGTAGGCACCTGTTCATAGCTACTCTGTATAGGGCTTCTGATGCTTTAATCTTTGTGGGAGTAGAAAGCCTCATCTTTTTTTTTTAATGTTTTATTGTGAATTGTGTGATAATCTACATGGGAGAACATCAGCTTTACATTCATTCCATCATCCATCATTTCGTTGGCATAGTTATCATCCTGTCCATGCATCCTCACCCCACCAAGGGGTGTACCCTGTAAACTGCACCCCCCTCCCACCACAATCCTCAGCCCCTTTCCATCTCCTGATCCCGAGGCCCCAGCCCCACCATCTCTTGACGTTGTTTTTTTCTGCCTCCATCCCAGGCCTCACTGCCTCCCTGGGTAGGATTCCGCTCTTCGCTCTTCTCCATTGATGGTCCCAGGGTCCTCCACTCTGAGACTGATAGATTAATCACTCCCCTCTTTGCTACAGAATGTCCACCCTTAGATTTCCAACCCTCTCAATCAGTTCTGATAACCATTGCATCACAAGAGACCCATCTATATTTTGTTTCATCAGCCCTTCCTGGACAGGCTGTATACCACTCACTGGAGACTCTACCTTCCTCCACGCCCTCTGGATCTAGGCTCCCTCTTGAAAGCTTGTAAGCCAGTCACTTCTTGCCTTTGTATCCCTCCCCCCATTTTGGGTAGCCAATGTCCAAGTTGAGAAAGCCTCATCTTTTTATTGCAGAGCGGCTGGTGGGCTTGAACCACGAACCTTGTAGTTCACAGTTCAGTGCTGATGACATTAAATTCTACACTGTTCATAGGTTTGTCCTCTGTTCTTCGCCTCCTTTAGTCTACCATCAGTTTCCTGGCCTGTCCTCCACCTGTATGATCCTGTTATAACTTTCTAAAGAGGTCCAATGTTTTGCTATAGGATAAGCACTGGACTGCAAGCCACCAGCTGCTCCTTGGAAATCTGATACAGGGTCACGAAACTGACTTAAGGGTACTTAACAACAACAACTTCCTCAACCACTTATTCATTTAAATCCTCTCCATCTTAACGAATTTCTTGAAAGCTATGTTGCTCTTCCTCAAATGGGAACATTTAAGGTCAATCAAAATCAAATTTCATCTTATGCAAAAAGGTCTCAAGAAACTTTTGAAGCATCTCCATGGTAAAATTCTGCTGGCTTGTCCTCTATTCCTGCCTTATAGAATTTTTGTATTGGTTTCTTTCCACATTGGTATTTTCTCTATGGAGTCAGATCTGTGAATTTGTCTTATTATTTTCCTTAAACATGACCTAAAATAAGTTAATTTAGACAGACTAGGATCATGCTTTGGAGTCCTGGTATGGTGCTGTGGGTTAATGCGTCAGACTGCAAAGCCATTGGAACTACAAGGTTGGCAGTTCAAGCTCACCAGATGCTCCTTGGAAACCCTCTACAAGGTCACTATGGGTCAGAACCGACTGGACAGCACTTCACAACAACAACAACAAGATCATGCCTTTGTTACCTCTTGTTGATATTAAGTGTTGTTGAGTTAGTTCTGACTCATAAATAGCCTGTGTAGGTAGGTTCCAGCGACTAAACATTTAGAATTAGTTTGTCACTCTTTCTACCAAGTCTGTCTTCATCTGGAAGCTCATCTGAAACCTGTCCACCATGGGTGACCCTGCTGGTATTTAAAATACCGGTGGCATAACTTTCAGAATCATAGCAACTCAAAAGCTACCACAGTACGACAAACTGACAGAAATCAATTGCTCATATTCAAATTAAACTGAAGATGAAGAAAATGAAAACAAGTCAATGAGAGTTAAAATAGAACCTTGAATATATGCCACCTAAATTTAGAAACCATCTGAAGAACAGATTTGATCCATTAAACCCTAAAGACCGAAGACCAGAAGAGTTGTGGGACAACATGAAGAACATCTTACCGGAAGAAAGCAAAAAGTCATTAAGAAGACAAGAAAGAAGGAAAAGTTTAAAATGCATGTGAGCAGAGACACTGAAACTTGCTCTCATGCATATAAATACTAAAGCAAATGGAAGAAATGAGGAGGTACAAGAGCTGAACAGAAAGATTTAAAGGTGAGCTTGAGAAGTTCAGTCAAATATTACAACAAAATGTGCAAAGATCTGGAGACAGAAAAACAAAAAGGAAGAACATGCTCAGCATTTCTCAAGCTGGGGGAACTGAAGAAAAAATTCAAGCCTCAGCTATCATTATTGAAAGATTATTTGGACAACTTATTGAATGATGCAGAAAGCATCAAAAGAAGATGGAAGGAATACACAAAGTTACTGTACCAAAAGGAAATGGTTGATGTTCACCGTTTTAGGAGGTAGCCAATTATATTGAAAGAGGAAGTCCAAGGTGCATTGAAGGAACTGGCAAAGAAAAAGGCACCAGGAATTGATGGAATAAAAATTGAAATCTTTCAAGAAAGTGAAGAAGCACAGGAGGTGCTCACTCATCTATGACAGGAAATTTGAAAGACAACAATATGGCCAACTGATTGGAAGAGATCCGTATTTATGCCTATTCCAACAGCATGTGGAAATCATCCCATGTGAGTAAAGTTTTACTAAATGTAATACAGAGATGGCTGCAAGCATACATTGACAGAGAACTTCCAAAGGTTCAAGCCGGATTGAGAAGAAGCTGTGGAACAAGGAATATCATTGCTGATGTCATATGAAACTTGGCTGCAAGCAGCGAATATCAAAAAGATGTTTACCTGTGCTTTATTGACTATGCAAAGGCTTTCGATTGTGTGGATCATGACAAGCTATGGACAACATTGTGAACGATGAATATTCCCAAACACTTAATTGTGCTCATGAGGAATCTGTACATGGACCAAGAGGCAGTTATTCAAACAACATAGGGGAACACTGAATGTTTTAAAATTAAGAAAGGTGTATGACACAATTGTATTCTTTCAACATAGTTACTAAATTTGTATGCTGAGCAAATAATCTGAGAAGCTAGGTTATGAAGAAAAATGTGGCATCGGGATTGGAGGAAGACTCATTAACAGCCTGCAATATGCAGATGATACAACATTGCTTGCTGAAAGTGAAGAGGACTTAAAATATTTTCTGATGAAGATCAAAGAGCACAGCCTTCAGTATGGATTGCATCTCAATGTAAAGAAAACAAAAATCCTCACCACTGGACCAATAAATAATATTCTTATCAACAGAGAAAAGATTGAAGTTGTCAAGGACTTCATTCTTCTTGTATCAACTATCTACACTCCCCGAAGCAGCAATCAAGAGAACAGAGGACATATTACATTAGGCAAATCTGCTGCATAAGACATTTTTAAAGTGTTGAAGAGCAAAGATGTCAGCTTGAGGACTAAGGTGTGCCTGACATGAGCCATGGTATTTTCAGTAACTTCATATATATGTGAAAGCTAGACAGTGAATAAGGAAGACCATAGAAGAATTGATGCTTTTGAGTTATGGTGTTGTAGGAGAATATTGAAAGTTCCATGGGCTGCCAAAAGAACCAACAGATCTGTGTTGGAAGAAGTGCAGCTAGAGTGCTCCTTGGAGGCCAGGATGGCCAAATTTCATCTCTCACACTTCAGTCTTATTGTCAGGAGGGACCAGTCACTGGAGAAGGCTATCATGTTTGGTAAGGTTGAGGGTCAGAGAACAAGAGCAAGACCCCCAGAGAGGTGGACTGGCAAAGTGGCTGCATCAATTGACTCCATTGTGGCAACAATCATGTGGTTGGCCCAGGACCAGGCAGTGTTTCGTTCTGTTGTGCATAGGGTCTCTATGAGTCAGTGCCGAGTTGATGGCACCTAATAACAGTGATAGTTTGCTACATATATATGAGGCATTTATTTAACTGTGTTTTAGATAATTATTTGGAGGTTTAAGATTGATTCTTACTGCTTTCATTTTTAATTTGAAAAACTGATTTATAAACACACATATTTACACAGATGATGGATTTTCAGAGAATCTTTTTAGTAAGATTCAATTGGAAAAATTATCATTGTCCTCTGTATCATTATCCTTACCTGCATAGGTAAAATCAGAAGAACTAACAAACAAACAATTGCCCTGGAGTCAGTTTCAACTCTTTGCTCTACCATGTGTTACAGAATAGAATTGAGTACCGTAGGGTTTTAGTGGCTATGTCCTTTCAAAAGCAGATTGATTGGCAGGCCTTTCTTTTAAGGTATGTCTGGATGGTTTCAAACTAGCAACCTGCTGGTTAATAGCCTAGTGCTCAACCCTTGGCACCACCCAGGGACTTGTGCCAGTCATTTTTATGACTTTGGAAGAAAGGGGACAATCAGGAGAGACTGTCATTGAGAAGAATGCTCTGTCTACTCTTCCCAGTTGCTTCTGAATTTCTCTCCAAAAGCTCTCATTATTCCCAACCTGTCCCCCGTCATCTCCTTCTGTGCTACTTAATTCCTGTAGCAGTCTCTTCTGGTAAATCTCATCTAACTCTTTCTGCCTCTGAGGGACATGGGAACTGGACACCTGGGAGTACCCACTGATGCCAGAGTAAAGTCCGTCCTAACTAGAGAAGGAAGTCTTACCTTGAACAGTCTCAGCCTCTGCCTGGAAAAACCACTCCCCATGCTGGAAATCCTTAGGATCCTACGTCACCTTTGTCCTTACTCAGTGTCAGCTTAACTACACCTATCAGTGGGACTGGTTACTTTCAGAGGAAGGCTGAAGCAGACCATGATATATTTACATAATCAATTGGTCAACCTGAAGCTGTGAAGTAATATTCACAATGCAGGTTAGCTTTGTTGATGGAAAAGGAACTTGCAAAGTATTATAAATTTTAAAAAGTATTTTTTGATGGATGTCAAGTGTCAACAGCAAACTGAACAACACAATTTTGTTGTGGTTAAGTGCCATAGGATTGGTTCTGACCCATGGCAACCCTATAGAGGGTGTCCTAGGAGCATGTGGTGGGTTTGACCTACGGACCTTGTAGTTCAAATTGAACTTGCTGTCCAGCGCATTGTCCTGCAGTGCCACACCAGGACAATAAAAGGTAGCTGTTTCCAATTTTCAATCTGCCAAATTTGGTATGTCTTGTTTCTCTGGAAGTAGGGCTGGTGGTACCATGGATTAAACATTGATCTGCTAAACAAAATGTCTACAGTTTGAATTTACCTCCTCAAGAGAAAGATGAGACTGCTGACTTCCATAATTGTTATTGTTGTTAAGTGCCGTCAAATCGATTCCAACCCATTGTGATCCTGTATAGGGTTTCCAGGGAGCAGTTGGTGAGCTTGAACCACTGACATTGCAGTTCAAATGCCTTTGCAGTCTGACGCATTAGCTCACAGCGCCACCCCACGACTCCCTAATTATAGCCTTGGAGCAGTTCTGCTCTGTCCTGTAGGGTTACTGTGAGTCAGAATTGACTTGGGGACAATTAGGTTTTTGTTAGGAGGACAAGACATACATATGAAAGTGACTAAACAAGAGAATCCCAGAGAAAGGGCACTTGGGTCCTGATTGAATGGAGCTCAAATTTTACATTAAAGCTAAATTTCTCAGTATGCTCCAATAACCCCCTTTATTTTTCTAAACCAAATCATGGTCTGATCTTTTTTATTTGCAACTGAAAAATGTCCTTTCTTATTTCATTCAGCAGTAAGCAGGATACAAATTGACAAATATTATATGGTTCCACTTGTAAAATATCCAGAATAGGCAAATACATAGAGACCGAAGTTTATTAGCAGTTTCTCTGGGTGGAAAGGTAAGGTGTTGTTAAAGGAGTACTAATTGTTCTGTAAGAATAAGGAAAATTTTTAAATTTGGAAATAGGTCATGCTAATAACTGTACACTATGAAGTATGCAATTTATGTCATTTAATTATATACGTAAAATAGTTGAAATGGCAAATGTTTTGTTATATATTTCAACATACACATATATAATCAAATGATACTTCTAAAAAAATCCTTTATTATATCATGGGGTTCTCCAAAGGCAAGAAGCAAGAACAGACTCTAATCTCTCTAACTGCAGTGACTCACTGGCATTAAAGACAAAAGATCTCAGATTAAAAAATGAGTTGACACAAGAACAGTAAGAATGGACTTTTCTAACTTCTTTCATTATTTTCACAAAGGTAGAACATTAAGACCTGTGGTATCCTATAAACTCATGTCAACTGGTAGAAAAATGTTTCCACCAAAAGTGCTAAATGGGATTTTAGTTAAGACAGCCTATCTTTGGAAGAATAAAAGAAACTTGGTAATCATCAGTGAAGAAAATTAGACATTGTCCATTCAATTAATATATTTATTTAAGAAAAATTACTCCTTCAGGGCAATGATATGATGACCCTAGCCCATGTGCATAATATTGTTCATGGTCTCAAGCCCTCAACTCCTTTTGACCATGTATAAGCATCAATGGACTCAAATGTGGCAACAGTAGTGAGGTTGGCCCAGGATCGGGCAGTGTTTCGTTCTGTTGTGCATAAGTTTGCTATGGGTGGGTACCGACTCGATGGCACCTAACAACAACATCCTTTTCTCTAATAGAAGCACGTTATTAGGTAGGGATACTGATGAAGTAGATAGTTTTGAAATATCCATATTAATATATATTAATAATACACAAATATATATGAATATTATGAATTCATAGTAACTTTAATGATTTCCTTCACTCAGATCAGGGAAGCCTCTTCAAAAGAGTTTATTACATTTATTATTCATTCAAGAATATTAAGAGAAACCACGCCAGACATTAACACCATCCCAACTCCAGCCCTGACAGGCCAGGATATATTTCAAGGCCAAGGGCAGAAAATATACTAGGTATGTTCTTTCTAGTATCCTCTCTGTGTCCAGGTTAACTCATAGTGCGGTGGACCGGTGATGGTATCTAGAAAGTTTACTAAGCAGTCATGGTGAGGTAAGTACAAAAATGAAAAGATACTAGAAGATTTTATAGCCATTTGATAGATTAACTGCATTTCTATTGAAACTAATTTTAAAAATTGGACTGGCATTGTGTTATTTCTTTCCCTCATTCCATTTTTCCATACTAGCTAATTTTTATATTTTACTGACATTAACCTATAATTGATTGAATTTTAAAAAACAAACAATCCTTCACACCTGGTAAGTTTGAGAAGTATTACCTAAATGCCATTAGAGCCTGCAAAGGCGACATGTGTCACACCAGAGGTAAAGCACCCAAGTAGTAAATTGGCACAGGGTTGCTTGTGCCAATTTACTACTCTGTAGAGAACAACATGTTCATTACAGATTAGTAGATAAGCACAAGTAAATCCATACTTACTAGTTTCCTATGTACCTGCCGCCGTTCCACTACTAAACCCACTGCTTTCTAGTAAATTCTGACTCATAGTGACCCTGTATAAAATGGTATGCCATCAAGTCCATTCCAACTCATAGCGACCCTAGGTTTCTGAGGCTAAAAATCTTTACAGGAGCAGAAAGTCTCATCTTTCTCTTGCAGAACACCTGTGAACTCAAACTGCTAATCCTGTAGTTAGCAGCACCGTGGGTAACCCACTACACTGTCAGAGTTCATTCTATACAGGATGTTGTTGTTGTTAAGTGTCACTGAGTTGGTTCTCACTCATAGCAACCCTGCTTAGCATTTCTGAGAAGTGGCTGGTGAGTTTGAATTGCCCACATTGTGGTTCAAACTGACCTTGCAGTCCAGTGCATTGTCCTGCAGCAACTCCCGAGGACCTACCTACATAGGAGAGTGACCCTAGACAGGGTTTCAGAGAATGTAACCCTTTAGAGGAGCAAACAATCTCATATTTCTCCCATGGAGTAATTGATGGGTTTGAATTGCCGACTTCAGAATTAGCAGCCCAATGCTTATTAGATAGCACTACCATAGTTCCTGTTATGGGATGTAAATTTGAAAATGAGGCATGGGATCCATGGAAAGGTGCTGTGGGGTTTGGAGAAAGACAGATGCTAATTATACCTAGAATCATAGTAAGCCTGTTTTTACTTTTCTTATTGGATAATCTGGCACTGCCATCCCATCTAGCCTGGATAATTGTGTGCAGCGTAGAGTAAATAAAACAGTAAAGTCTGTCCACATCTGGCTGGTGACCACACTGGTCACTGATAAGGGGAAGAGGGGGAAAAAACAGCAATGAAGTTGGGATCTAAGTCTGACCACATTCAATAGACTCCTATGAACCCGGGCAGAGACCTGGATGGCCAGCAGTTACGGCATGACCCGGGGACTCCTGGGCCTGGGGGCAGTGACGTGACCACGGAGGACTAGAGCAGAGAATGAAGCATCCTGCTGATATGAAGTGAGAGAAAATACACAAGAGTACCCATACTTACAGATAGTACCCACTTGACCTGGCTTTGATGGCTGGATGATCAGAACTTAACTAGAAGAAGAAAGAAGAGGGAAGAAAAAAAAAGAGTAACCCACTACAGTTTGATGAAATTTACATATATGTACAGATGTAGTAACTCTAAAAAGGGAACAAATCTTTACAGCAAGGATCACTCCCATCCCCTCGGTACACAGGGTTGACAGGGATAGGCAACTTAGACATTTGCTACCCAAAATGGTGGTGGAGGGGGCTATTAAGGCAAGAAGTGACTGGCTTACAAGCTTTCAAGAGGGAGACTAATTTCAGACAGGATAGGGGTAGGTAGAATCTCCACTGAATGATTTCCATTCTGTTGGGACTGGGTTGGCGAAAGGAAATGGAGATAAGACTCTTGTGGTACAATAGTGAATAACTGCCATCAGGACTGACTGTGAGGGTCGGAAATGTAGAGGTAGATGTTTTGTGACAAAAGGAGGGGAGTGATTGATTTTGCAGCCCAGGAGCGAAGGTCCCTGGGACCATCAAGTGAGAAGACCCAGAGAGGCAGTGACACAAGGGATGGACACAGAGATGATGATGTGGACAGATGGAGTGGGCCTGTGGGGTGTATCCTTTGGTTATTTGATGAAGCATGGAGGGGATTGGAATCATTGCAAGGAAATGAAATACGATAGGATGAATGTAAAACTGATGTTCTCCCATGTAAACCCACATAATTCACAATAAAAACTTAAAAAAAAAAAAAAAAGTAAACTCAAAAAAAAAAAAAGTCTATCCACAAATCCCCCATGTACAGGACTTAAAGATCCAACTCACTAAATGGACTCTATCATGTAAGGAGGGAGGTTCTAAGTGCTAACCTTGGTCTGTACTTTCCTTTAGGTTAATCCATAGTTAGTACCCACTCCAAGACCAATTTTAGGAAGAAGGAAGTTCCTAAAATTCCTTTGATGGATCAGCACAACTTGAGATTAACAGAGCAATAAAGAAGTTCCTGAGAGTTTTAGGACGTGCATCTTATACCCAAATCCCTGTAAATCCTCTTTCCCCCTTTGTCCTCAAAGAGGCAGTCTTTAGAAGTCATACAGTCCCCCTGTATATGTACTATATATACATTAAACATCACTTATTTTACAAAGGAGCTCTGGTAGCGTAGTGGTTACACATTGGGCTGCAAACCACAAGGTCAGCAGTTCGAAACTACCAGCTGGAAGTTCCATGGGAGAAAGATGAGGCTTTCTGCTCCCATAAAGATTTAAAGCCTTGGAAACCCTGTACAGGGTCGCTATGAGTAGGAACCAACTCCACAGCACATAACAACAACAACAACTTTACTACAGCAAGTAAATTCAAGTAATTCACTTTCCTTTAGACAGAGCTGCCATTTTGCATTATTACTTTTGATGTTCTTTGTAGTGAGTCTTATGGTTACCGGAGCTGCTGCAGCCCCATATCAAGGTTGGGAAACATCGTCAAACCTCTTTCAAGGGACCGCTCAGAGCTTTTCCATGGAGGGTCCACGATAGAGCACAATATTCTTCTAGCCAGTGTGGAATGAGTTAGGGGGAAAACGAAAATTTCTGAGGTTTCAATAAATACAAATTCTTTCCAAAATAAATAAAGTGATATTTCTAGATTTCTATTTTCAGTTCTGAAGGTTTTTTTATACTTTAAATGCTTCTATATCTGGATTGATTTCTAGGTGGTATTTGTCATGTATGGTAATCTCAGATTGTTGTCTACTATTGTTGGTTCTTAGTCCAAAGAACACCCTCTGGAATTTTTTTTAAAAATTGGTCTTATCATTACAAATTCCATTAATTTCTATTAATTTGGAAATATCTGAATTTCACTAACATATCTCTGGAACAGCTTTGCTGAGTGTGTGATTCGTGGTTGGCAATTTTTTCTTTCAGAGTTTTGTATATGTCATCCTATGGCCTTCTTGCCTGCAGAAATTAGCACTTATTCTTATTGGTTCTTCTTTGTATGTGAATTTTCGTTTTTCCCAAACTGCACTCAGGATTCTTTCCTTGTCTTTGATTTTGGAAAGTTTGATTATGATATGTCTTGGTGATTTGTTTTTGGAATCTATCCTGTTTGGGGTTCGTTCAGTTTCTTGTATGCTTATCTTTTCATCTTTCATGATGTTAAGGAAGTTTTCTTTCAACAACTCTTCAACATTTTCTCTGTGCTTGTATCTTCATCATCTGGAATTCTGATCACCCATAGTAATCTCCAAGAGACCCCACATAACTCTAGGCTTTCCCCAGATTTTTTTCATTCTTTTTTCTGATGGTTCTTCAAGAACACTAGTATTTGAAGATTTATCTTTAAGCTTACCAATTTGGGTTTCTCTTGCTTCAAATCTACTCCTTTGTCTTTTCAATGTATTGTTCATTTCAGAAATCTTAGTATTATTCTTCTAGATTTCTAAATGCAAGTTCTGGATTGTTTCAAATTTTGCATTTATTTTGTCTGTTTATTCTTGTAGAGTCTTTCTGAATTCTTCTAAAGCTTTTTCTGTGTTTTCCTTGCTCTTCTAGATCTTTCTGTCAATCTTTGTAGGTACATAAATATCAGTCTTTTTAATTATTTTTAAGTTAGTTCCATTATTTTTTTTTCTTCCTGAGAACTGTATTTTTCACTTTGCATGTTGATCATTTGTTGAAGCAATTGCTCTCTTGCTTCTTTGTTTTAGCTAAAATGTTCTGTTGTATCTGGGGGTATTGCGGTATCTTTGTGTATTTGTATTTAATTGATAATTGTATGTTGATTGATTCTTAGGCTCTCACCAACTATTTCCTGAAAGTGTAGTTAAGACTATGGAGATGTGTATACCATTCTCATTTTCCATTCCTGCACCTCAGTTTACAGTGGGTTTGGATGCTATTCACCACCGTCTATCAATGATCAGGAGTTATAGGAGCTGGTGTTGGCTCTTGCCCAGTGATTGTTGCTAGAAGTACAAGGTTGTTGTCACCTGTCAGGTGGGAAAGAGAAAACACCTCCACTCCCCTACCCCCCTAGAAAACAAAATAGAATTTAAAAACAATGAACCTACAATGTAAAGATAAAATAATAAAGAGGAAAAATAAATTAAAACTGGTACTAACCAGAGAAAAACAGCATATGATAACTATAAAGACAGAAGAGGGACTAGGAAGTGAAGCTATAGAAGAGGAAAATAAGAGAGAAAATAAAAAGAAGAAATTTCTAAAAACTGAAAAATCAAGGAGAGGGAATATAAAAAACAAAAGTGTAGAAAGTAGTAAAGGAAGAGCAAAAAGAAAAAAAGAGGGGAAATGAGAAATAAAAGAAAAGAAAGAAAAGCAAAAGCAGAGGAAGGATAAAATTAAAGGGAAAGGAAAGAGAAGAAGAATGAGGAGAAAGAATAAACAAACAAAAATAATGAAACAACAAAAGGAACAAACTAAAATTAAAGGGAATGGAAAGAGAAGAAGAATGAGGAGAAAGAATAAACAAACAAAAATAATGAAACAACAAAAGGAACAAACTAAACCCATAACACGAACAAACAGCAACAACAACAACAAAACAAAACAGTGCAATTTTTGAAGCCAGAGAGAAAAAAAAAACTCTGGGGGACTCCTGCAAGCCAAAGATCTCACCAGATGGGTGTGCAAGGGATATGACTGGAGCAGTTTTGGCCTAGATGCAGTTTCTATCAGCCTGGGTGTGATCTATGGTCAGGGCACTCAACCCTAAAGTATTTGTGTTGGAGTTGGTTTCAGTGTCTGTTAGAACCACAGGGCAAATTGCAGATGGTTGAGTGGTAAAATCCTGGTCTGGTAGCTCTATGGGTCCCCCTGCCTGAATCCAAGCAACAAAGTGGCACAAAAGGAGGAATTACACCTTTCCCTTCACCTGCATGAACCAGCTCTGACAGACCACTCTCTGTTGTCAAAGGAACTCACAAGATGATCATGCACATCCGGCCAGCCGTTCACTACTATTCTTTCTTTCAGTCTGTACTTTTACCTTTTTATTTTCTTCTTGTTAACATCATGAGTTTTTCTTCTGTCTTTTGTTGTTGTTGTTAAGTGATGTCATGTTGATTCTGACTCACAGCTATGCTGTATAGAGTTTCTGAGGCTTTAAATCTTTCAGTCGCCTCTCTAGCTGTGCTGTTAAGCATTTCTTCCAATAAAGCATTCAATGCATTTCTCTAATCTTTCCTCTGAAGTTCAGGGATTCAGGATTTTCATCTGTGTCTGTTTCATTTGGTCTCTCATATCTTTGTTATAAAGGATCTATGTAGTGTGTTTTCCTAGTCCACATCCTTGCCAGAAGTTCCAACATTATTGTTTAAAGAGACGTAGAAACAAATCACTAACTTTATATGGAAAGGTAAGAGATCCTGGATAAACAAAGCACTACTAAAAAACAAGAAGAAAGAAGAAGGCCTCTCCTCTTCCCAATCTGAAAACTTACTACAAAATCACAGTAGTGAAAATAGCCTGATATTGGTACAAGGAAAGACATAATAGAACAATGGGACAGAAGCGAGAACCCAGAAATAAATCTTTCCAACTATGGTCAGTTAATCTCTTTTGCAAGAGCCATACTGCATCAAATTGTAAGAGAATGTCTCTTCTACACAGGGTGCTCACAAAAATGGAAATCCATTTTCAAAAGAATAAAACAAGACACCATGTATAAAAATGTACTCAACGTGTATT
>NW_006408771.1:815632-816956 GCF_000296735.1 Chrysochloris asiatica | reverse complement strand
TTGCAAGGGTATGAATAGACTCGAAGTCTCCTACAGTAGTACTGGTCTGTAAAACGGTGCAACCACTGTGGGAATCAGCATGTTGCTTTCTCAAAAAGCTGGGAATACAAATGCTGTATCACCCAGCAATCCCTCTACTTGGTACAGTCCTCAACAAATAAGAGCCTTGCAATGAATAGCTGCATACACATGGTGGATCATTGAAGCACTATTCACAGTAGCATAAAAGATGGAGACAGTCTAAATGCCCATCAACGGAAGAATGGTCCATATACACAATGGAATACTATGTAATGTTGAAGAATAACGATGAGTCTGCAAAACATCTCACAACATGGATGAATTAGGAGGAAATAACACTGAGTGAAATTATTCAATCACAAAAGGACAACTATTTTCTGATATCACTGTTATACAAAGTTAGAAAAGGTTTTGTTTGTAAAATAAATATTCTATTATGCTTACCAGGTTGAGGGAGGGAAGTGGAAATTATTCACAGGCTAGCGGGTAGACACATGGATGATATGGCAGGCAAAGTGGATGACAGGGTAGGCAACATGCAAAAAGATGGAGGTTGGCAGAGCAAAGATGAAGGAAGTGGGGAGACACTGTGAGAAATACAAGAGTTAAAATGAATAGAGATAAATATTTTTAAGTGATGGCACATGGAAGTGATTGCAATCATTGTAATGAAACAAAGCAGAGTACTTGCTGAATATAAAACTTAACATCTGCTGTATATCCATTCACTCAATTCCTAAAATAAAAAGTTAAAAAAAAAAAAAAAAAGTTATCTGAGGACAATCCAAGAATTGGTGATATATCCTGTGAGGAAAAGCAAATAGGGTCCAAGAGTAACTGATAGTTCCGAGATTAAAATCCAAAAATGGAAGAAGGTGGTGAGTGGATCTGGTGAGGAAACTCAGAGAGAAGACAAAATTGTTACCAACGAATGTTCCTGGGGAATTTTACTGCAAGGATTTTTTGACTCTTTTAATCCTTATGAAGCCTTATCTGACTCTAAAATTTTTATTCAAAAACCTATCCAGTGCCTGAAGATTTCACTTTGGTTTTACTCAAGTTCTGGTTTTATTCTGGTTCTTCATGTTAGGGTAGAAGCAACTATAATTATTCTCTGGGAAATTCATATTTGAATAGCCTTTACATCTCCATGAATGCATTTCTGTGTTGCTGAGGCCAGGGATGATCTGGTTTTGACCAATGCTTAGTTAGCATTTGTGTGTGTGTTAGTGCCAGCTAAAGAACGAATAATCAGACAAACATCCTGATTGGAAATTTTTCAATTATAACCCTATATATAAAC
>NW_006408771.1:808701-814152 GCF_000296735.1 Chrysochloris asiatica | reverse complement strand
AACCCACTCAATGGCACTTAACAACAACAACAACATGTATGCCGAGAGGCCATTTTAATTTAAACTGTGAGCCAAAGAAATTGCTGAAAAGTGTTTGCTTTGAGCATTTCACCCTTATCAATGGTCAGTCAGTTAAAAAAAATGAACTCTAATGGAAATAAGTCAGTACTGATCATTTGGTGTTGGAACAATATTTATCTGTGATCATTTTTGTTTGGTCTCCAAAACAATGTTGTTGTGGGATGGCTATCTAATGATCGCGATCCATGATCGAGCTGTTACCCCCTGAATGCACAATTTCATTCAAATCCTCAGTACAGGAATCCAGCCTCAGCTCTAATTGGCTTTCTAGAGGCCAAGTAGATATTCCGAATTGTTGCCTACAGTTGTACTGATTAAGGAATTTCTTTGGAGATTTATAATGGGGAGGGTGATAAATAGGGTGTATACACACACACACAAAAATTCATTTTTCCTGTTTCTGAGAAAGTGACTCATTACCGTTGGTAGAAAGGAGTTATTCATTCTAGGGAAGAATATATGGAATATTTTAGATAGGTACCCTACGCGGAATTCCCTTATGCCATTTGTGTATTTTTTATAGGCAAGCTCACTTGATGTCACCCCAAATATATGTTGAGACATCAGAAAATCTCAATCAGCTGGGTAAACCAGCTGGGTAAACTAAACTTTAAACACATTTGTGACAGGTTGAAGGAATGGAAACATTCTTTTTAGATTTACACAGAAGTGCCTTAAGGGCAGAAACCGAAGACAACTATTTCTAAGACACTGGATTTCTGAGGTTACTGAATTTTGTTTTAAAGTTGCCTTGCCTTGGCAGTTTAGGTTTATGGACTTGTACAAAATTTTATGATTAGTATCTATTTTCATTTTATCTGCATTTGTATCACATACCTTTGGTTTCTATAGAATAATTGATAATTTACCACTTGTCTGTCATTTGTCATATTGTGGTGGCTTCAATGTTTCTGTGATGCTGGAAGCTATGACACCAGTATTTCAAATACCAGCAGGATCACCATGATGGATAGGTTTACGAGGAGTTAATAGAGTAAGACATGCTAGGAGAGATGAGCCACTTCTGAATTTTAGACCACTGAATACCTCATTAATAGCAGTAGAACTCTGCCAGACATAGTGTCAGGTGATGAAAACATGAAAAACAACGGAACATTGTCAGATATAATGTCAGAAGATAATTCCTCAGATTGGAAGCCACTCAAAATAACACTGAGGTAAAGCTGTCTCTTCAAAGGAGACTTGGCCATAATGGCATAAAAGAAGCAAAGCTTTCCGAACTGATAGGGCAGAACTCAAAATGCAGAGAAACAGATGTAAATATGCATTAATAATCAGAATATGGAATGTATAAAGTATGAATCTTAGGAAAATTAGAAGTTGTCAAAAATGAAATGGAACACGTAAGCATTGATATTCTTAGTCATTAATGAGCTGAAATGCACTGGTATTGGCATTTTGATTCTGACAATCATATGGTTTAATATGCCAGGAGGCAGATTAAAGAGGAATAGTGTCACATTCACCACCAACAGGAATATTTTAAATTTGAACCACAATATTTCCACCAGCAGCTCCATGGAAACCCTATGCAGTGTCACTATGAGTCAGAACGGATTCATCAGCACTTAACAACAATAACATCTACAAGTACAATGCTGTCTATGACCAGGTAATATCCATAAGTGTACAAAGAAGATCAGTTAATACAATTATCAAATTTACACACCAACCACTAAAGCCAGTGAAAACTACATTGAAAAACTGTACCAAACTCTTCAGTCTGACATTGATCAAACATGCAATCAAGATGCATGCATAATTATTGGATATTGGAATGTGAAGGATGGAAAAAACGAGGAAGAATCAGTAGTTGGAAAATATGGCCTCAGTGATAGAAATTATGCTGTATAGGATGATAGTTGTAAAACCAATGACTTATTCATTGCAAATACCATTTTTAGGCAACATAAAAGGGACTACACACATGGTCAAATTGACTACATCAAATTGACTACACACAAGAAATCAAATTGACTATATCTGTGGGAAACGAAAGTGGAAAAGTTTAATATCATAAACCAAATAAACGCAGGGAACAACTGCTGTTCACAGTCTGTGAGTTTCTTTTTATTCTTTTGGTGAAATTCTTTAATGCATATAAGTGGCTAATTTTTAGGAGGTAGCCATCAACTATTTTGTCTTCTGTTTGTTTCTTTTCAGTTATGTTTGATAGTGTAATTATGCCTATTTTTCACAGGTTATTTTAGTTCTAGGCTTTTCATTGAGGTTTTTACATTGAGTTCATTTTTGTGTAAGGTGTGAGATAAGGGTTCAGCTTTATTCTTCTGCAAATGGATTTTAAGTTTTGCAAGCACCATTTGTTGAAGAGACTATCTCTTCCCCATTTAATGAATTTGGGCCCTTTGTCAAGGATCAACTGATCATTTGTTGTTATAAGTGCCATCGAGTCAGTTCTGACTCATAGTGATTCTCTATAGGGTTTACAAGGAGCAGCTGGTGGGTTTGAATTGCCAACCTTGTGGTTCCCAGTCCAGTGCTGATTCTACAATGAGACATCCTAGATTTACTTCTGGTTTTTCAATTTTGTTCCAGGTGCCTATGTGACTTTTGTTTACCAGTACCAAGATGTTTGGACAACAGTGGCTGTGTAGTAGGTTTTGAAATCAGGAAGTGAGAGGCCACCTACTTTGTTCTTTTTAAGTAATGCTTTGCTTATCTGGGGTCTCTTTCCTTTCCATACAAAGTTAATAATTAGTTTTACCATATCTTTAAAGAATGACATTGGAATCTGAGTTGGGATTGCATTATATCTGTAGATTGTTTTGAATGTTATTGACATTTTCACAATGGTAAGTATTCCCATCCATGAGCATGGTATATTCTTCCATTTCTGTAGATCTGTTTAGGTTTCTTGCAGTAGTATTTAGTACGTTTCTTTGTATAGGAGTTTAGGCTAGATTTATTCCTAAGTATTTCATCTTTTGGGTGACTACTCTAAATGGTATTGTTTTTGTCATTTCCTTTTCAAAACTCTGTATTAGTACAAAAGAATCAGACTGATTTTTGTATGTTGATATTGTACCTTGCTGCTTTGCCGTGTCTGTCAATGAATTCCAACAATTTTCTTAATTAGTCTTTGGGATTTTTATATATAGGATCACATCATCTGTAAATAGAGTTTTTCTTCTTCTTTGCCAGTTATGGATGCCTTTGATTTTCCTTCCTTGCTTTATAACTCTGGTAAAACTTCCTGCACAGTACTGAATATGAGTGATGATAAAGGGCAACCTTGTCTGGCTCCTATTCTGAAGGGGAATGCTTTCAGTTTCTTAAACTTGAAAGTGATATTGGCTGTTTGTTTTGTATAAATGCTCTTAATTATGTTGAGGAATTTCTTTCTATTCTTATTTTGTTAAGTGTTTTCATCAGGAATGCATGTTGGATTTTCCAAATGCCTTTTCTGCATCAATTAATATGATCATGTGATTATTTTTCCTTTATTTATGTGGTAGATTACATTGTTTGTTTTTCTAATATTGAACCATCCCTGCATACATGTTATGCATCCCACTTGATGTATTAATTTTTTTGAAATTCTATTGGATTCTATTGGTAAGGATTTTGTTGAGAATTTTTGCAGCTGTGTTCATGAGGGATATTAGACTATGTTTTGTTTTGTTTTTAGTTATGGCTTCACCTGATTTTGGTATCAAGGGTATGCTTTCTTCATAAAATGAATTCAGATGTTTTCCATCCTTTTCTATATTCTGGAATAGTTGGACTAGAATTGGGGTCAGCTCTTAATATGGACCCAGACTTTTTTAGTTAGGAGAGTGTTAATGACTTGATCACTTTCTTCTCTTGCTGTAGGCCTGGATGAGTTTTATTATCCTTTTTATTTCAGTTGATTCAATTGTGATGTAATTCATATAATTTCTTATTTGTGTTATTTGTATCTTTTCTTTCATTAGATTTGTCAATGGTGTGCTGATTTTATTAATCCTTTCAAAGAAACAACATCCTGTTCTGTTTTTTTCTATTGTTTTTCTAAGGTTTTGATTTTCATTTATGTCTGCTCTAACTTTTATAATTTCTTTTCCTATGATTATGAATTGAGCTGTGAACCACAAGGTCAGCAGTTCAAAACTACCAGCGGTTCCTCAGGAGAAAGATGAGGCTTTCTGCTCCCATAAAGATTTACAGCCTCGGAAACCCTGTACAGGGTCACTATGAGTCGGAACCGACTCCAAAGCTTACCACCACCACCACTGTATGCTTACTTTGTTGTTATTTTTCTAATTGTTGAAGATGTTTGGGCAAGTTTTTTATTTTACTTCTTCCTTCTTTTTGAGTGTGCAGGTTTATTGCTATAAATTGTCCTCCTTGTACTGGTTTTTGCTGTGTCCCAAAGCTTTTGATATGTTGTGCTTTTGTTCTTCCTTAATTCAAGAATGTCTTTTTATTTCTTTTTTTATTTTTTCTATTACTCAGTAGCTTTTAAACAAAGTGGCATAAAATTTCCATGTATTTTATTTTCTCCCCTAGATCTTCCTGTTGTTGATTTGTAGTATTTTGATGTCTTAAACTTTATTGAAGTTTGCTTTGTGAGCTAACATATTTTCTATTCTGAAAAATATTTCATGTGTACTGGGAAAGAATGTGTATTGTGCTGTTATTGATTATGTGGCCGCTATGTGCTTATGACTTCAAGTTTGTTGATTGTGTTGTTTAGTTTGTTTGTGCCTGTTGCATTTTTCATTGTTCTGTTCTTCACCAAAAGTATTATATTATATTGAAATCTCCTATTATTGTTGTAGAGCTTTCTATTTCTTTCTTAATGAAAAAAGTGTTCTATTACAGTTTGATTATATATTTTGACACCTTTTAATTGAAACATAGATATTTATGGTTATGTCCTCTTATTCAATTGACACATTGATCATAATATAATGCTGTTCTTTGTCTCTTGTGTTGGCTTTTGCCTCAAAGTCTGTTTTATCAGAGATTAAAATTGCCACTCCTGCTCATTTTTTACTGGTTTTAGTTTGATGTATTTTTCCTAGCCTTTGATACTGTTTTTTATTTGTCTTTGTGTGTACGGTGTGACTCTTGGAGACAGCATAATGAAAGGTCCTGTTCTCTTATCCATTCTGCTATTATCTATCTCATTCAGTGTAATTACCAACAGGTATTAATTGATAACTTTCATTTCACTGTGTGTTTTTTGTGGTGCTACTTGTTTCTTTGTTCCACATAATTTTCCTTGCTGATTCATTTAGTTTATGGTTTTCTTTTATATTATGTTAATGTTTCCTGAATCTTTCTTTTTTATTTTGATGTCCAGGCAGTTTACTTCTTTTGCTGCACCTGCTCTGCTTTTCATCC
>NW_006408771.1:805099-806591 GCF_000296735.1 Chrysochloris asiatica | reverse complement strand
TAGGGTTCCACAGTATCCAGGGTTTGAAATGGTGGAAGGATCTCTTTCCCAGGCAGTGTAACTCATCAGGTCATCGTTAGTCCACTCCCAACTATCTGCACCTTGTTCACCGACCTATAGAGTAACAGAAACAGTCAAGCAGGGGAGTGGCCCATAGAATGCTCCTTGCATGATCCCTTTGACTACAACACCTGATCCTTTCTTCTGCATCCTAGAATTTGGTCAGCTCTTCCAGATGATATTTATGGACTATATTCTCTAAGAAGTTCTCCTTTAAATCAATACTCCTTTTGGAAAATTGTAAACTCAAGCTCAATGGAAGCACCTAAAGTAGCATGTTACTACCTGAACAATTCTTGGTGATGCATCTGCGATTAGCCTGTGACCCTCAAACACAGTGTCTGTTCTATAGGAGTCAAATAAGGTCTTTTCTTCATGGAGGTTCTGCTCAGCACTGTTTGTTCAAACTTCTAACTTGGAGGACTGAGTGACAAAACTTCAGGTGAGATTTGGGTATAAAGTATAGAAAAGGAATATTCAGCTGTAGACCAGAGCCTCTAGAGAACTCAGCTCTTCAGTTGGCCTCAAGGGCCTCCCTGCCCCCAAAATGACACCCAGGATCACTGAGCTCCAAGGCTCCATTGTGTATTTCCATGTCAAGGGGCAGAGACTAAGGCTGATGACAACAGTCACTTCAGAGATAAGAGAGAGGAAGGCATGTGGTCATACATGTGTGGGGTAATGGAGCCCAATCCAGATGTTTGCATAGGTGTTTGTTGTGGTCTTCACCAACGAGGACACGAAGGATCCTTCAAGTGAACTCTGCACAGATGCGAGGTGTCCTTCGGACCGCTTCTGGCAGGCTATCTGTGTGGGAAAGGAAAGCCCAGGGGAGAGACAGATAAGAAGGAGGGTGTGTGATTGCATATACACACTCACCACCACGTGTCCTCTTGCTCCTTTGGTCTTCCATGTACTTTCACTTGTGACCCCTATACCTACATTAGACTGCATACCTCTGCATTAGGCCAGCTTCTTGCTGTCAGAAACAATGCATAACAGTAGGAACCAAAAGCTTTGGAGCCTCTGGGACAGCTGATCCGTGAAGAGGGATTTTCCATCTGGGAATCTTCACCTTTAGTAGAAGGAAGATAAAGTAGGAGAACAAAATGAAATGAAGTGTGGTAACTGGGGATGAATAAGTGGAGAGGCAATATTGAAGGACTGTCCGTGAGTCCAGTGTATGGGGCTGTGATGCTCACTCCTGACTACCTCTCACCTTTGACAACTTGGAAGCTTTATACAGGGTCATTCATTGTGAGTCAGAACCATCTTGATATCACTTAATGACAACAACAAACAAGGAAGCCAGGGCTAGAGGCAGAGAAATCTCACCTTGGACCTGGAATCCAAGCATCAGGCAGGATAGCAGCATAAAGTACATGCTACGGAAGTCCACGGAAGGCAGCATCTTACCTGTGTGATGAGGAGG
>NW_006408771.1:800988-803219 GCF_000296735.1 Chrysochloris asiatica | reverse complement strand
GTCAGAGTAGAACTGCGATCCATAGGGTTTTCAAAGAAAGACTTTTCTACAGTTGATGGCCAGACCTTTCTTCTAAGGTGCTTCTGGAGGTATTTGAACACCCAACCTTTCAGTTAGCTGTCAAGAATGTTAACAGATTACACTACCCACGTACTCCTTCTGAAAGATAGTGTTTCACTAATGGAAAATGCTAATTTGATAGAATAAGAAAGAAGGAATGTTATCTTGTTATTACTGGAGACTACAATCTGTGTAGGACAGCTATGTATAAGGAAGACACCTTTGACCAAAGGAGAGCAGGAGGAAGGAAAAATAAAGATTAAAGAAGCAACAGAAGAGGTGTTGGATGAGCATACAGACATGATCCGATACTGTGTTCAAGTCAGACCTCATCACATCATGGCTGCTCACCAATTTCCCTGAAAGACTTATTTGTCTGCTGGTTAAACCCATTTCCATTATACTGATACTGAGAAAGTGGCTAGCATCATATATGGACGTAGTGAAAAGTTACCTCATTCAATTCTACTGCTTAACAACTTGACATCTCAGAGAAACATAGCATGTACTATTATTTTGGACATTTCTGTTGACATACTCAGGAATTAAGAGTTACTATGTCTTCAATTTAATTTAAATTTAATAAAGAAACAGTGCATGTTTTGGTGGGGGTGACAGAGAGAGATAAACAGACAGAGGGAAATAAATAAAGTAAAAATTGATAACAATTCCTAAATATAAAGGGAAGATGAAAGGATCATTCATTGTCCTATTCTTTCAACTTTTCTTTTTAAAATTATCTTAGCAGAAAATTACAGTCCAACCAACATACTCTCTATCAATGGTAAACGTATGCACTTTTCCCAACATATCAAAATAGCATAGTCAAATAATAATTATTATATAAAATCTTACATACATACATGCATATATGACATAAACTTTACAAATTAAAAAAAAAAAATACTAAAATGCTATATGTAAGCAAATAAATATTCAATATCTGAAGTTCGGTTACCTGGTATGTGACTATGTCAACACAAAACAAACAAACAATGAAAACAATTCAGTTATATGTATTTTGAACCTACTCTAAAGAGATCATGTCTTCAGAGTTACATCCTATCTTTCAAAGCAGAACTTAACAGTTTTGAGGGTGGAAATCATACTTGGTGCTTCATTCATCTATAAGGTGGTCCTTGCCAGGTTCCATCAAAGAAGTTCCCAGAAACTGGAAAGACAAACACATAATTACATGTGGCTCATACCAGAAGTTATGGGTCTGAATCCACCTAAAAACTCCACAAGAGACAAGCCTGGAAAATTGCTTACATAGAGATTATAGACCACAAATCCTATGGCATTCTTTGGTCATCAGGGGCGAAAGAGGAGGAAAGGGTGGGAATATTTTTTAAAAGACCCTTTGGAGCAATTCTGCTATAGAGCACATTGAATTAGCTGAGCTTGGAGCTGACTGATGGCAGTTAACAGCAACCATAATTCTACCACCTCTCTTATTCTCTTCACCCTGTGCTTGGCCTATACTGTTCTGGAACGTGAAGAACGTTGGGAATATTGTGATGTCTAAGGAGCTCTGGTATCGTAGTGGTTACGAATCGGGCTGCTAACCTCAGGGTCAGCAGTTCAAAACTACCACTGGTTTCTAGTAGAAAGATAAGACCTTCTGCTCCCATAAAGACTTACAGCCTCAGAAACCCTATGCCCGGTCGCTATCAGTTCGAACCGACCACGGCACATAACTACCATGCATAGCTATAGAGTCCTGGTGTGGTGCTGTGAGTTAATGAGCCGCACTGCAATATTTATGGTTCAAGCTCACCAGCTACTCCTCGGAAATCCTATACAGGGTCACTATGGGTCCGAAGTCGGCACTTCACAATAACAAGTACAGATATTCTCTGGTTCCCATAAGATTTTATAAAAACTCAACTTTGTGCAGATTTATTTTTAATTGAAATAATGAAAGATATAAAGCTAAGATATTAAAGTAAGAATATCTCATACTTCAATGTAAGATTTTGTTTCTCATGACATCTTTAGTCTTGTGAAAGTTTGTTTTTATTTGTTGTATTTCTCCTTTTAAAGCCATAATAACCAGAAAAAGAACTAAAACTAAGTTAAAATAAGGTATTGATAAATGTAGTTTTAAATTATTTTCCAATCCACTATTCAAATGTGAGGACAATGTCTTTATTCTTTGAGTAATCAAC
>NW_006408771.1:771150-774368 GCF_000296735.1 Chrysochloris asiatica | reverse complement strand
AACCTCCAAACATACCTTTATATTTGTTAGAGAGTTCCAACACCATCTCATGAGTCCTCTTGGCCCAGTATTCCATGTTGTTGACCAAGCTCCTCACTACACATCTACCTGATCCACCATCTTGAAGGTGGAAGGCCTGGTAGTTTAGTGGTTAAAAATCTGGCTGTGAAGCCCGTAGTCATCGGCTCAAATCCACCAGGCCCTCCACATGAGAGAGGAGTGCAACTTTCAGTTAAACAGCCTTATGGCGCATTATTCTGTGTTGTTGTTGTTGGAGCTCCTCACTACACGTCCTCCCTGCTCGAAGTTCTCGCTGCTCGAAGTAATAAGAAAGATCAAAAAGTGAAAGAGAAGGTGGGGATGAGAAATAGAAGCAAAGTAAAATAATGAAAGTTGAAATGGAACACAATTCAAGGGAATGGAAAGAGAAAAAGGAGAATAAAGAATAAATACATAAAAATAATGGAACAGCGGAAGACGCAAAATAACACACAAAAGCATTCACCTGTTGGACTCAGAGAAGAAAACATTCTGGGGTGCTCATGCCAGCCAAGTAACTCAGAAAGTGGGTATGAAAAGGATGTAACTGTGGAGTTCCTGGCCCTAGATGGAATACTTTTAGGTCTACATGTTGTCTACATTCAAGGTACTCAATCCAGATATAGTTTGTGTACGTTCTTAATGGAGCTGGTTTCAGTGTCTGTTCAGTTCCCAGGGCAATTGGAGGGAGGGTGGCTGGTTATGAGGATTTCTGCTAGATTGATGCTTGCCTGGTGGTTCTGAGGGTTCTGTAGTTCGGAAGACAAGTCTACCAGAGTCCAGGTACCAAGGTACTGCAGCTGGCACCCACCTCACACTAGTGCAGATCACAACCTCATGACTAAATTCTTAGAGAGCTGGGTCTCCACAAGAAGTACATAAGGGTCGCTGCTGACCACACTTTTGGTCACCAGGGGAACATGGCGTATAAGAAGGAATCGCAGCTTTCCTGTCACCCATGTGAATCTGCTCTGTCAGGCAGCATTCTGTCTCTAAATTGTTCAAAAAGTTCAAGATGGCTGTATCTTATATGTCCAACAGGATCTGGAACACAAACTCATTATCAATGACATTAGCATTCTGCAGGAATATGTATGAAAAATTGGAGACACAAAGATCTAAAGTATGCTCGTTGTTGTTGTTTTTGTTGTGTGCCATCAAGTTGGTTCCTACTCATAACCACCATGTATAGGGTTTCTGAGAGTGACTGGTGGCTTTGAACTGCCAGCCTCGAGGTTACCAGGTTAGGTACAGTCATTACAGGTGAAACTGTGTTAGACAGAAAAATAGGCAATTCCCCATAATCCAAGAATGTGTTATTTTACCTGGAAAAAGAAAGTTTATAGATATAATTGAAGTTATAGACCTTGATATGGTGAGATTGTTCTAGATAATTGCAATGGACATAATCAAATTACATGAGTCATTAAAACAGAAAAGCAGCTGGCTGGAAGCACAGGAGAGAAGAATAGTGGAAAAGAGAGTCTGCAGAAAGGGAAGTCCCAAAGAAGGACTCTATACATGTACCATTGTTGGATTGAAGGTGGAGGGGTAACCTGGAATGTTGGTGCTTAAGGAGCTGAGGGAGCGTGACAACCATTAAGGAAACTAATATCAACCCTACAACTACAAGGAACTAAATTCTGGCAACTGAATGAGTTCAGATTCTCTCCCAGAGCCTCCTGAAAGAAATTCAGCACTGTTAAAGCCTTAAGTTTGGCCTTGTGAGACCTAGAGCAGAACACCATAGAGCTATACTGTGCCTGGAATTCTAATCAACAGAACCACAAAATAACCAAGCATTGATGTTTTAAACCTCCAAGTCTGTGGTAAATTGTTATGACAGCAATAGAGAAACAATAAAATTACCAAATGAATAATTTTCAAATACTGAATGCATCAATATTATCAGAGTCGAGATCAGGAATTAGGACATCAGCAGTGTTTCAGATGACCCTTTCATGCCTTCTTCCACAGAGCCCTGATTTCAAATATATAGAAGAGTTTGCTTTTTCTTTGTACTTGACATACATAGGACCATATAGTATGTGCTGTCTTTTGTCTGGTGTTTTTAATTAATATCGTGCTAAATTGCTTTGTGTAATTACAGATTGTTCATTTCAACTACTGGTTGGTTTTCCATTGTATGGATATAGAACAAATTATATATCGTTTCTCTTGATGTACATTTGGGTAATGTTATTGATTTTTTTGAATAATTCTTCTAGAAACATTCTAACACATCTTTTAGTGAATACATGCATACACTGTTCTTGGATATATATCTAAGAGGGAAAATGTTGAGTAATTTATAGTGTTGTTTAGTTTTGAATTGCAGATAAATAATTGAGAACCCATGCTATGCATGTAAGGAACCCTGGTTAAATCTTTGGCTGCTAGCCAAAAGGTTAAACCCAGTACAACCCCATCAGTGACTCCACGGGAAAAATCTGGCAATCTGCTCTTGAAAAGGTTGCAGCCTAGGAAACCCTGTGGAAGAGTCCTACTCTACTATCTGGTCAAAATCAATGTGAGGAAGGCACACAACAAAAACAAGCTATAAGAAGAGAATGAAGAAGCAGTTCCCATATTGATAGGAAAGAATTCTAAGATATGGTTATAAGTGAGGAAAACATTAAACTATGTTATGTTTTGCTTAGAAAGCTAGTAAAAACATCAATATTTTCTTCTATGTATATGAAAAAAAATATTTTAAAAAGGAAACAGACATGTCAATAATATTTGAAAAGAAGGATAGTGATGTGGGTCCAAGAAGATGTTTCCAGAGATAAAAGAAAGGCTTCTCATGTGGTCGTGGTGGTTATGTGCCATAGAGTTGCTTCTGACTCATAGCAACACTGTAGAGCATTGCTGAGGCTGTAAATCATTACGGGAGCGGAAAGCCTCATATTTCTCCCGCAAAACAACTGGTAGTTTAGAATTGCTGACTGTGAGATTAGCAGCCTGATTCATAACCACTATCTACCAAGCTCCTTGTTGTTGTTGTTGTCAGGTGCCATCGAGTCGGAACCGACTCATTGAGACCCCATGCACATCAGAACAAAACAATGTCCGATTCTGGGCCAACCTCACTACCGCTGCCACACTTGAGTCCATCAATGTTGCCACCTGCCCAATCCATCTTGTTAGGGGTCTTCCTCTTTTTCTCTGACCCTCCA
>NW_006408771.1:769021-770370 GCF_000296735.1 Chrysochloris asiatica | reverse complement strand
GAACAACTACTTCTTGGTCCAGGTACAGATTTCTCAGAAGTACAATTAAGTGTTCTGGAATATTCATACTTCTCAATGTTGTCCATAGTTTGTCATGATCCACACAGCCGAAAGCCTTTGCGTAGTCAATAAAGCATAGGTAAACATCCTTCTGGTATTCTCTGATTTCAGCCAAGATCCATCAGACATCAACAATGATATCTCTCGTTCCATGGTCTCTAAACTCTAAAGACCAAAGGCCAGAAGAGTTGTGGGACGACATCAAGAACATCAAACATGAAGAGAGCAAAAAGTCATTAAGAAGACAAGAAAGAAGGAAAAGGTCAAAATGGATGTCAGAGGAGACTCTGAAACTTGCTCTTCAGCGTAGAGAAGCTAAAGGAAATGGAAGAATTGAAGAGGTCCAAGAGCTGAACAGAAAATTTCAAAGATCAGCTTGAGAAGATGAAACCAGGTACTATAATAAATTATACAATGATTTGGAATTAGAAAACCCAAAGGGAAGAACAGTCAGCATTTCTCAAGATGGGGGAACTGAAGAAAAAATTCAAGACTCGACTTTCGTTATTGAAAGATTCTCTGGACCAAGCTCCTTATATAGGCATAAACACACACACACACACACACACACTATCTATCTATCTATCTATCTATCTATCTATCTATCTATCTATCTACATGTGCATTGTTTGTTTCCTATGTTATCTATTCAAAAGTTTTAAAAATCAAAATAAAATAAATGTCATCATTGGTTAAATTTGCATAGCAGTGATATTCCCTTTTTTAAGCATGTCTGTATTTGGCCATTATGGAGCTTTGGTAGCGTAGTAGTTACAAATGGGGCTGTGAACCACAAGATAAACAGTTCTAAACTACCAGCTATTCTGAGGGAGAAGATGAGGCTTTCTGCTCCTGTAAAGATTTACAGCCTTGGAAACCCTTTACAGGGTTGCTATGAGTTGGACTGACTCCATGACACATAACAACAACAACATATTTGGCTATATAAGGCCACAAGGAGCTCTGGTAGCGTAGTGGTTATGAATTAGGCTGCTAACCTTAAGGTTGGCAGTTTGAAACTACCAGCTGTTCCACAGGAGAAAGATGAGACCCTATAAAGATTTACAGCCTCAGAAACCCTGTGCAGAGTTTCTATGTGTCGGAACCGACTCCATGGTACTTAACAACAACAACAACAACATATTTGGCCATAGAAAATCTAAGATCAAAATTATTCTGAACCCACTCATGGCAAATAAAAAGCTATTTTTCTGCCAAGAATGTAGTTACCAATTATAGCATTTATTTATTATCTAAAAAATAAGTGATTTTTTTAAGGAATGTATATA
>NW_006408771.1:765291-767793 GCF_000296735.1 Chrysochloris asiatica | reverse complement strand
ATTCTGCTGTGCATGGGGTCGCTATGAGTCGGTTCCGACTCGATGGCACCTGACAACAACAACAACAACAACATATATATATATATATACTATTGACTAAAGGATTTTTCTTTTTTACTTTCCTTATTTCCTCCTTTTATTTGCCTCCCACTTCATCAAAGTTAACATGTGTCTGCCTTCTAGTTAATGGTTTACTCTTCCTTCCCCTCCCAACCCATCATCAAAGAATGTTGTTTGTGTTAAAACTTTTTCTTGACTTTTTATAATAGTGGTCTCATATAGTATTTTTGCTTTTATTATTGACTAATTTAACTCAGCATAATGTCTTCCAGGTTTGCCCATGTTATGAGGTTTTTCACAGATTAATCATCATTCTTTACCATTGCCTAGTATTCCATTGTGTGTTGTACCATAGTTTATCTACTCTTCCATTTAGGTTTCCACCTTTTTGCTATTGTAATGCTGCAATGAGCCTTGTGTGTATATGTGTCTGTGTGTGTGTATATATATGTATATATACATACATATATAGAGTGCCACACATATATAGAGTCCTGGTGTGGCACTATAGGATAATCACTGGACCTCAAGGTCTGTTTAAACCACAAGGTTGGCAGTTTAAACTCACCAGCTGCTTTTCGGAGACCCTACACAGGGTTGATATTAGTTGGAAAGGACTCCATGGCACTTGACAACAACAACAAAAGTGCATATATTTGTTTCTGTTGTAGCTAAATGCTATGGACTCCATTCCAACTCATAACAACCCTATATAAGGCTTCCAAGGCTTTCAATCTTTGTGGTCTGCTGAATTTTTTAAATACACATCTTCTTTCATGATATTAATGAAGTTTACTTCCAACAAATATGATAATTTTCTCTTTGGGGTAAATTTCCTTCTTCTTCTTCTTCTTTTTTTTTGTCTCTCAATTTTGGAATTCCAATCACATTTAAGTTATTCCTCTTGAAGATGTCTGGTGTCTTACATAATTCTTAAGCTTTCTTCAGGTTTCTTTTCTTTTATCTTATTGATCTTCTAGCAGACTAGTATTGAGAAGTTATCTTAAATCTCACTAATTTGGCCTTCTCTGATTAAATTTTATTCCTTTACCGTTTCAATGCATTATCTCTGAAATCTAAGTATCAATCTTCTGGATTTCCATGTTATTTTTGTATGGTTTCTAATTTTTCGTTTATTTTGTCATTTTGTTCTTGTAGTATTTTTCTGAATTCTTCTGTTTTGTTTTGTTTTTTTGTCCTGATTTTGTCTGCTGTATCTTTGTTTATTTTTCCTCAATCCATTTTGTTGTGGTGGTGTTAAGCGTCATCGAGTCAGTTCCAACCCATAGCAACCTTGTATAGGGTTTCCAAGGAGCAGTTGATGAGCTTGAACTGCCGACCTTGTGGTTCAAAATGACTTTGCAGCCCAGTGCGTTAATCCACAGCACCACACCAGGACTTTGAAGGAACCTAAATATCATACTTTTGAATTCCTTTCCAGATAGTTGCAATACCTTTTCTTCCCTTTGAAGATTTTATTACTCTGTATTTTGTTCACTTGTTTGAGCCACCTTATCTTGTTGTTGTTTTTAGTGTATACAGAAATTGTCTGTTGTCTCCATGGCATTGTAGTGCTGTTGCATTTGTATTTAATTTTTTTTTATTGTATACTGGTGTGTTATTCAACACAGTGGACGGGACTTCAAGAGATTCATGTATGACTGGGATCTAGGCATAGTTGCTGTCTCTCACCATGTGGAATGAGGAAGAAAAAAGGGAGAGAGAAAGCTAAACAACCAAACAGCAACAGCATAAAAGAAAAGAATATATATTTTTAAATAAAAAAGAAAAGATGAGAAGACCAAAGCAAACAACTACAACCCAAAAAAGACAAAAATAACTAAAATTAAAGGAAAATAAAAACAAGGGAAGAGCAGAACCAAGAAGAAAAAAGACATAACAGCCAATCAAAATGAACCAAAAACTAGGAAGGTGGAAAAGAAAAGAGAATAGTTAAAAAAAAAAAAAGAAGAAGAAAGACAGGGGGAAAAAGAGAAAGAAACAGAAGAACAGATGAAAAAATAAATCAGAGAAAGAAGAAAAATAAATCATTAACTACAAAAAGAAAGGGAAACACCCTGTAAGACTGAAACTCAAAGGAAACACAAGAGCAGGCATGTAAGTTCACTGGCAACCACATTGGTCTACATGTGAGTGGAAGTGGGGAAAGGTAGTAATGAAGATACAGGCTGAGTTCAACCAAATTCCATAGACTCCTGTTGACTTTGAGATGAGAGAAGAGGAAAGACTGCCTGGTCCAATGTTTGGGGCAACTTGGGAACTCCATAGCCCATGGACATTGACCTAGCCATGGAGGGCTAGACCTGAGAGTGAAGGATCCAGCTGATATAAAGTAGGGAGAGACACACAAGAAAACCCAAACTTGCAGATAGTACCTATTTGACCTAGTTTCAATGGCTTGATAATAAGAACTTGACTAGC
>NW_006408771.1:756648-764461 GCF_000296735.1 Chrysochloris asiatica | reverse complement strand
AAAAAAAAAAGGCAGAGGAAATAGAAGCGAATAATGTTAATTAATGATGCACAGAGGGAATTATAATCATTGCAATGAAACAAAATACAATTTTGTTGAGTACAAAACCAATGTTCTACCATGTAACTTATCACTCAATTCACAATAGAAGCTTTAAAAAAAAAAAAAAGAAAGAAAGAGAAAAATGAAAGGAGGAAAGAAGAGGAGTAGAGCTCAGAAAGGAGAAAACTGGGAGGTAGGGTAGGGTGGGGTGGAGGGGTCACCTTGGTAGTACTGTTGCCAGTTGAAGTCATGAGGACCAGGATGCTCAATCCTGGACAGAGTAACTGCTAACCTAGATGTCTGGATCTGGGTACTTGGTTCCAGAAGTTCCTGCTGGCTCAAGAAGGTTGCTAGAGTCAGGACACCTGACCCAGAATGAGTTCTTGCTGACTCAAAGGGCAGTTGGGGTCAGGGCACTTGTTCCTGGAAGGAATTTCTGCCTGCCCAGAAATGATTTAGGAGAAAGACTCTGATCAGGCCCTTCATATTCTGCAGACCTGAGGAGGTAGAAAGCTGCATCCAGATATGAAGATGCTGTGCACACACTGAGGCCTCAGCCTTGGGCAGAGTGTGATCTGTGCACTAATGTGTGTCACTACCTCCTGTTAAGTGAGAATAAGGGCTGGCCACCCTTCTAATCACCAGGACAATGTGGGGAACAAAGGGAGGATGGTATCTTGTTGGTCACCAAATTTAGATGTGGGTGTGTCTTGGACTAGTAGAGATGATAATCAAGTTGCTGTCTGGCTTAAAAGCTGCTTTCAAAAAGTTGAAAATCCACTTCTTTATCCTTTCCTCAATAGCTCAGGATTATCATCTGGATCTATTTTGTTTGGTCTGCTCATCTTTGCTGGAAAGGGTCCTCTGTTTTGATAGAAACCTGCAGCCCCAGCTATTAGCAATTCTAAAGTTCCACCAGTATAGCTGCCTTCCTTCTTCCCTACTGAATATTTATTTCTCTCGCTGCAAAAATAAAAAAGGTTTACTAGATGCATAGCTCTATTTTACAAAGAAAACAAGTAAACAAGCCATGTTTTTGTTAAAACATAATTATATTTAAAAGTAAAATATCCTTTTTGTTTAAGATTGATGTTAAGTGCCATCAAGTCGATCCCAACCTATAGCAACCTTGGTGGTGGTGGTGGTGGTATGCCAGGGAGTTGGTTTTGACACATAGTGAACCCTACATAGGGTTTCCAAGGCTTTATGGGAGAAGAAAGTCTCATCTTTCTCTGGCGGAACAGCTGGTAGTTTCAAACTGCTGACCTTGAAGTTAACAATCTGACTCGAAAACACTGTGCTACCAGAGCTCCTAATAGTGACCCTGTGTAGTACTAAAGGTGAAATACTGCATCCAACTTTTCCTGATTTAAATCAGTGGCAAATGTTCCCAAGCTGAAATTTCATGAAAGAGAAATTAGCAAGCAATCCCTTCACCTTAAAGGTTTGAATTACATTATTCAAATGAAAACAATGCTCATAAAATATCTGAGATTTAAAAGTGTTCTTTCAAATACTGAAAGCATTAATGATGTTGCCTTTCATCTGTAATGTATGTCCCCACAATGCCCTGGCTACTTGAGAGAGGGCAATCTCACAGACTTGACTGGCCCGCTGAACCTACTGTGTCTGCCACAGCTCTGCTTTCTTAACTGCTCTCCTCCCTTGACTCCATCCAGCAGAAAACCACATGGAAGTACAGGGCACCTACTTTGTCCATATATAAAGCCATTGGCATTATCAATGGAAAAGTAACTCATCTTATTTCTGGCCCAAAATCAAAACCTAGTAATGATGCCACTCTTCTCTAATCACAATCATAAATAAGTTTGGCTTCTTCCTCACAAGTGGCCACCATAATTGATGACTACATTTCAAGGACAAAATACAATATACAATATACTGGGCAAACTTCCCAATGCATTTCTCATAACACAAGCATGAAATTTATAGCCCTTCTAACTTATCATCACTCCAGAAATTTATTGATTTCTTTTTTTAACCACATAGGCAGTATCTTTGATTGCTGGCCTATATAGAAAGTATTTAAATTACACAATCATTTCAACCTTTACATTTGTAAGTGAAAAGCAATTCTTATTTCAGACCACTTTCTGTAAGCTCCTAGCCCTGAGACAATCTGTGATTTATGGTCTTCATATTAAAGGAACAAATCAGTGTTTCTTCAAAGCAGGAGGTCTGTTGAACATCATAGTTGGCAGAATTCTTTGAAATGTCTCCCAATGTCTGTTCTTGATTAGTCAATCAAACACTAATATATTTATTGGTATGAAGGGATATTACACATGTAATTAAGGTTTTCAATCAGCTGATCTTAATAGGGAGAATATTATTGATTATCAAGATGAGAGTGATCTAACGACATGGGCACTTGAAAACAGAAGAGGATGACAAAAGAATTGGTCAAGTTGTGACAAGAACTGAATATTGGAGAGATGAGGCAGAAAGGGAGGTCACAGAGATTTTAAGCATGAGAAAGATTCAACCTGCCATCCCTGGACTTGAAAATGAAGTAAGTGGTCATGAATCAAAGCCTAGATCATCTTTCAAAGATGAGAGCACTCACTTTCTAACCATAGCCACCAAGCAAATGGAGATCTTAGTCTTACAACTGCAAAGAATCTGAATTCTGCCAATAATTTGAAGCAACAAAAAAATAGTAGCAATGATCTAGCATCCAGATTATGGTTTCTATTGCCATTCTCCAAGATGCCTTAAAGAAATGACTATTTCTAGGAGTACATCAAGAAATACAGAGTATGAAGTTGGGGGTCCTTGCAGTGGCATAAAGTATTCAAGTTATCAAAAAATAAATACATAAAACAAAAGCAAACAAACCCATGTGTCAAAGAAACACAAGAGACAAGAAAAAAAAAAAAAAAATCAAAGATTCCAAATGACAAAAATTGGAAGAATTTGAGCAATAAATGTGAAGTCCAGGTATGATACTGTAGAATAATCACTAAACCACAAGGTCAGTTTGAACCACAAGGTCAGCAGTTTAAACTCATTAGCTGTTCCTTGGAAACTCTACACAGGATTAATATGAGTCTGAATCAACTAGATTGCACTTAATAACAATTAGATTGTCAAAATTAATATACACATGTCCATAATAATATAACTAAATGACATACTACATAAATAAATGGGGATAAGTGACATCTGCCCTTCAGAAGAATTCCAAATATTTTTTACAGTTTGCTTTAAGAGCACAGAGCATAATGCCTCTCATTAAGTTTGAGCTGTGCATAGGACTTCTTTTTGTAGGGTAAAATATGGAAGGAAGGAATCAAAAAAATAACTGTATAGTGGAGAAATCAGAAAAAAATAAACTAAACAAATGCTAACTTGATACAAGTAGTCAAGGTTAACATCAACACTGATAAATCATATTGATAGTATATACACATGGTAAGCCATCCTGATGTGGTGCTGTAGGATAAGCACTGGACTGCTAACAGCAAAATCAGTGGTTCAAATCTACCAGTTGCTCCTTGGAAACTACATACAGAGTCGCTGTGAGTTGAAACCAACTCGATGGAACTTAACACCAGCAACAAAAATAACCACCCTTGATAAACTCTAATGAAAGTGGCACTTCTGTGATCTCCTTTCCAAAAAATGTTATTGTATTTTTCAGTTGCCCTCACATGACTCCAACTCATGGCAACCTACATACAAAAGAGTGAAAAGACATCTAATCCTGTGCCATCTTCGTGAATATTCACATGTGGGGGCCTGTTGTGGCAGCTATTTGGTCAATCCATCCCACTGAAGATTTTCCTCATTCTCACTGACACGCTACTTTGCCAAACATGATGTTCTTTTCTAACTGTTGATCTTTCCTGATAACTTGTCCAATGTAAATGAGCAAAGTCTGGTCATCCTGGCTTCAAAAGAGCATTCTGTTGGATATCTTCTAAGAATGACTTGTTCATTCTACTGGAAGTCCATGATACAATCAATTTTCTTCACTAACACCAGAAATTCAACATTTCTTCTTCTGTCTTCCTTTTCATTATGCAGTTTTCATCTGCATATGTAGTGATTAAAACAACTATGACTTGGGTTACATGCATCCAAGAGCAATGCTTGTTTTTCAAAAAAATAAAGAGGACTTGTATCAGATTTTCCAAGTACAGTAAGTCATTTGATTTTATGACGGCTGCTTCCATGGACATTATTATTGTTACAAGTAAAATAAGGTTATTGACAACTTCAATTTTTCTCCATTAATCATTAATCCATTTATCATAATTTTTTTTAACGAATTGTAAGGATTTTTTCTTTATATTCAGATGTAATACATATTGAAAACCATAGTCTTTGACCTTCATCAATAAATGCTTCAAGCAGTCTTCTTTTTTAGCCAGCAAACTTGTGTCATCTGCATGTCATAGGTTGTTAATGAGTCTCCCTTAAATATTAATTCTGCATTCTTCTTCATATAGTTCAACTTCATAAGTAAGGTGAAAGAACATAAGTAAGTAAGTAAGTAAGGTGAAAGAACATAATCCTGCCACACACCTTATCCTATTTTCTAACAAACAATATCCCCTTATATTATTTGAAAGATGGACTCAATTTATGTACAGTTTACTTATCCTAATCATAAGATAAACATAAGGCAGATAACAATTGAGGGATGTTCTACAATATACCTGAGCGGCAACCCTCAAGTCATCAAAACCAGGGGAAATCTGAAAAACTTCCACTACTAAGAGGAACCTAAAGGGACAAGATTATCAAATGTAATGTAGTATCCTGGATAGATTCCATAATAAAACAGAGAGGCATTATAGAAATACTAAGGAAAACTGAATTAAAATATGATCATTATTTAATTAAAATTAACCAACTAATTAATTTTAAGTATTACATTTAGAAAGAATTTATGAGCACTATAAATCTACAATATCATAGTACATTGCAGATTTCTGTGGATAGACCCTTTGCCTTTCATCTTCTTAACGTAAATTGGCCTATTGCCTTTGGTATTTAACATTTTATGAAAAAGAAAGAGAGTATCTTTTTTTCCCCCAGTCTCAAGGCCATCTATTTTTTCTGTTTGATCCATGTAGTCCTTTGTTTTCTGTTTACTAAATTATTATTTTAAAAAATTATTTTCAGTTGTATTTCAAGTACTTCTCAAGTCTGTCATAAAATTACTCTTTTTTCCTCTATTTGATAGCTTCAGATCTGCAATAGATTTTTATTATTTTTCTTCTATTTCTTAGTAAGAATATAATGCATATAGAACACAGACCACAGAGGCCAGAAAAATTCGAACTTAGTATAAATAGGAAAGAACAAAAAAGCAGAAGCAATATACAAGAATACAAAAAAAGAAAAATTCCTAAAATAAAGAACCATCTGAATCGCAAGGCTTTAGGCTGACTGTGCTTCAGAGAGTAAATAAGTAAATAAATAAAAATAGAGAATATACCCTTCTGATCAAGATGATTTAAAGTTATATTATTGAATTTCTAAAACAAGAAATAACATTAAACTCATTTTATTCGACATTCTATCTTTTCATTGATATCTTTCTTATTTTAAAAACACAAGGACACACTGTGTAACTTTTCTTCAGTTCATTGCATATATACATACCTTTTTTTTTTAATGTTTTATTGTGAATTATGTGATAGTTTACATGGGAGAACATCAGCTTTACATTCATCCTATTGTATATCATTTCATTGCAATGATTACAATCTCCTCCATGCATCATCAAACAACCAAAGGGTACACCCCAGAAGTCTCCCCCCCCCGCCTGTCAGTACATAGCCCCTCTCCCTCTTTGAGTCTAGAGTCCACAGCAGCTCCATCTCTCCACGTCATTGTCTCTGCCTCCATCTCTGGCATCACTGTTTCTCTGGATGGGGTCCCACATTCCTCTCTTCTCCATTGGTAGTCCCAGGGTCCTCCACTCCTGGACTGCAAAATCAAACACTCCCCTCTTTTTGTTACAAAACATCTACCTTTACATTTGCAACACTCACAGTCAGTCCTGATAGCAGTTATTCACTATTGAACCACAAGAGTCTTATCCCCATTTCTTTTCATCAGTCCCATCCAGACAGGTTGGAAACCACTCAGTGGAGATTCTATCTTCCTTCGCACCCTCTGGAACTAGGCTCTCTCTTGAAAGCTTGTAAGCCAGTCACTTCTTGCATTTGTACCCCCCCCCCCCCCACCCCCCCCCATTTTGGGTAACCAATGTCTAAGTTGCTCATCCCTGCCAACCCTGTGTACCAAGGGGGCGGGAATGATCCTCACTGAAAAGATTTGTTCCCTCTTTTGAGCTACTACATCCATAAGTATAGGTCAAGTTCATCAAATTGTAGTGGATTACTCTTTTTTTCCTCTTCTTTCTTGCTCTAGTCAAGTTCTGATCATACAGCCATTGAAGCCAGGTCATATGGGTACTATCTGCAAGTACGGGTGTACTTGTCCATCTCATATCAGCTGGACGCTTCACTCTCTGTTCTAGTCCGCTGTGGCCATGTTCCTGTCTCTGGACCCAGGAGTCCACAGGTCTTGCCACACTGCTGGCCAACCAGGTTTCAACTCAGATGGACAGGAGTCTATTGAATGTTGTCAGACTTAGCTCACAACTTCATTGTTATTTTTTCCCCACTTTCCCTTATTGATAGACCAACGTGGTCACCAGCAAGACCACATGCCTACTCATGTATTCCCCTTGAGTCTCAGACTTGGGAGGGGGTTTGCCCTGAGGGGACCCAATCACTTGACTTGATGGCTCCCAGGTGAACAACTTGCTTGTTCTTGTAGTAGTGAATCAGACTGCCATTATTATTTTTCCTGCTGGTCTTTCTTTCAAGAAGTATCTTCTGTTCTTCTAACTGCTCCAGGCTGGTCTTCTTGTCCTTTCAAGTGGAAATTTCCTACCTCATAAGATTCTGGATGCAAATCCTGATTCCACCAGTGGTCTTATGCAATGCAGAGGCTCCACAGGAAGACTTCTTCACTGGGCAGGTTCTAGCCCCATTTTAGGTATTCCAATCAGTTATAGGCTGAAAACAGATTTACAAGCTTTCTATGGTGATGTTTCTACCTATTTCTTTCTCTCCTCCTCAAGGGTCTATTTTACATTAGTAGGCAAGAGAAACCAAGATTCAAAAGACAGTCAAGCATCTTAACATTATTCCCCTTTTACCCATTCAAACCATGCCTCAATCCCTGTATCCCAGATCTCTGTTGTTCCAAGGCTGAGCATACATCATTATTTACCTCTGTCCCACTTAGTCAATGCAAACGTGCCTAACTGTTTTCCCATCTTCCTTGTTCTTCCATTCCCTTCCCCTTGCTTGTGTATTGCCCCCCTCCCCCAGCACCAAAACGGTCCTGTGTCTATTCCCTGCCCTGTACTCCACCTTCTCCTCCTTCCCCACACCCCACCCCGTATACCCCAGTAACCAGCAAATAATTTTTTTCCTTCAGTGTGGGTACTTTTTTTAAGCTTTTACAATAATGGTCCAATGCAATATGTCTCCTTTTGTGACTGACTAGTTTCACTCAACATAATGTCTTCAAGGTTCATCCATGTTAATGTGATAGCTTATAGCTTCCTTGTTGTTCTTTAAGGTAACATTATATTCCATTGTGTGTATGTACCAAAGTTTGTTTATCCATTCTTCAATTGATGGTCACTTAGACTGTCTCCATCTTTTTGCTATTGTAAATAGTGCTGCTATGAACATGTTGTTGTTGTTGTTAAGTG
>NW_006408771.1:751774-756531 GCF_000296735.1 Chrysochloris asiatica | reverse complement strand
GAACCGCTGACCTTAAGGTTCGCAGCCTGATTCGTAACCACTACACCACCAGAGCTATGAACATAGGTGTGCATATACCTACTCATGTATGGCTCATATTTCTTGGGGATAAGTACCAAGTAAAGGAATTGCTGGACCATAAGATATTTCATTTCCAACTTTCTGAGGAAGCACCATACTGTTTTTCCAGAGTGGTTGGACCATTTTGCATTCCCACCAGCAATGGAGGAGGGTCACAGTCTCTTTGCATCCTCACCAGCATTTATTGTTCTCTACTTTTTGAGCTTCACTATTATTCTGGTGTGAGATGATATCTCATTGTTGTTTTGATTTGTATCTCTCTAAATGACTCAATGGCACTTAACAACAACAACAATGGCTAGTGATCGTGAACATTTCTTTATATGTTTGTTGGCTCCCCAGATCTCCTCCCTGGTGAAGTGTCTGTTCATGTCTTGTACCCTTTTTTAAACTGGGTTATCTGTCTTTCTCTTGTAGAGGTGTTATAGTTTCCAATATATTTTTTAAATTAGTCTTTTGTCTGATGCATCGTTGCAAAAGATTTTTTCCCATTCTGTGGGCTCCCTTTTTACTCTTTTGGTGAAGTCTTCCAATGCTCATAAGTTTTTGAATTTTAGTATGTCCCACTCATCTATTTTATCAACTTTTGTTTGTGTAATTTTCAAAATGTTTGGTAGTCTGTGTGTGCCCTGTATTAGAGCCCTCACACTTGTCTCTATGTTTTCACTGATGGCTTTCAGAATTCTGGGATTCACATTTAGGTCTTTAATCCATGCTGAGTTAATTTTTGCATATGGCATGAGGTAAAAGTCTTGTTTCAATATTTCGCATATTGCTTTCCATTTCTGCCAGCACCCTCTGTTGAAGATACTATCTCCTCCCCATGCAATATACTTAGGTCCTTTGTCGAAATCAGTTGGCTGTATGTGGATGGGTTAATTTTTTACATGCCTTCTTCATTTGACTTTTGCTTCCAATATCTATGTCCTTTGTTTGTTTTTACAAACATTCAAGACTCAATCATCTCTGCTTTCCATTTATTTTCAGTTAGAAGAAGCACCTTTATTTTTGTCCTAAGAAAATATGAGAGAATCATACTTAGTTTTCTCTTTATTTCACTGCACACTTATAATTTCTGTTTTATTACTGGGATGGAATGATATACAATTTCTGTTCGATTTTGAGTTGCTGGGACATACACGGTGAAAGCAGTATCTGTGAACTGGGAAAACAAGCAGGTAGTAACTTGCAGTTCTAATTTGGATAAGTTATCTCTTGATTATAAGTGTCTTCAACTCAGTTCCAGGTCATAGTGACGGTGGATTTGAACTGCTGAACTTTGGGTTAGCAGCAGACCAGTGCTAATCCTACAGCACCACACCAGGACTTTCTTTGTTGTTATTAAGTTCACTCAGTCAGTTCCAATTCTTATCAACTCTGTATAGGGTTTCCAAGGATCAATTGGTGGGTTTGAATGACTAACTTTGCAGTTAGCAGTCCAGAGTTTATCCTAAATCTCCACACCAGGACTGTCTTGTTGTTAAGTACCTTTGAACTAGTTCAGACTCATTGTGTCACAGAACAGGGTGTCAGAAGAGTGACTGGTTACTTCCATCTGTCGACCTTTTGGTTCAAACTGACCTGTGGTCTTGCACTTACACTACAACGCCACACCAGGACTCCAGGATTCTCTTGTTCTAGTTGTTGTTAAGTACTGTGAAGTTGTTTCCAACTCATAGCAAACGTGTATAGGCAGGGTTTCTGAAGAGTGCCTAGTGAGTTTGAACCACTACCCTTTCGGTTCAAACTGCCCTTGCAGTCCAGTGCTTTTCCTATAACACCACACAAGGATTGCCACCTGAATGAGTGCTGTACCATCTATGCTCCCTTGAGCAGAATACAACAGTGAGGCTACCCCTGGTTCACCTTCTTCCTTTGCTTTGAGGAAAGCAGCTACATTTTTTGGTTAAAAAAAAAAAAAAAGGGGGGGACGGTGAAATCACCTTGGCTCTCACACTGCTAATTAATTTTTCTCTGCTGCTTATTAACTTTTCTCAACTGATTTTTCTCTGAAACTGCAAACATAAAGCTCAGCTCATGGTTATATAAAATTCTCTGCCCTACTTTATATCATTTAGAATTCTTTGTGTTTAAATGGAACTTCCGAAACCCTAATGACTTAAGCAATAGGAATTGTGCTTTGTTTTGTTTATTTAAATTAAAATACAGAAGACAGAATACTTTTATCAAAGGATTGATCTACCCTGGCTCCTGGATCCACCATCTAGAAGTCATTGTACCTCTCTCATCTCTTCTTTTGCTCCATTCATAACTGAATATTGTTAAAACTGGGTGACAGGAACATGTGATTTATATGATTACTGACTCAGCTTTTGGATATAGATGAAATTTTCTGTGATAAAAAGTAAATTTCCCCAAATGGAAAACTTTGCTTATTTATCCTTAATCATTTCACTAAGGGATTGAACTCAAGCCCTTTCCACCTTTCATCTTGTACTCAGGTGGCATGTGAAGTTCTTACCTGTCTTCCATGATTTGATCCAAACTCCAGGTATCTGGTCAAGTTTTTATATGGATTTGTGGCAAGATGATTAAAGATGAATTATCATA
Organism: Chrysochloris asiatica; assembly: GCF_000296735.1. Taxonomy (NCBI): domain Eukaryota; kingdom Metazoa; phylum Chordata; class Mammalia; order Afrosoricida; family Chrysochloridae; genus Chrysochloris; species Chrysochloris asiatica. The sequence continues at coordinate 753,879 of NW_006408771.1, read as the reverse complement.
CACTCTGGTAGCGTAGTGGTTACGAATCGGGCTGCGAACCTTAAGGTCAGCGGTTCGAAAGATGAGGCTTTCTACTCCCGTAAAGATTTACACCCTCGGAAACCCTATACAAGGTCGCTATGGGTCGGAACCGACTCGATGGCACATAACAACAACAACAACAATCATACACTACTTTAGGTTGTGGCCTTCTCTGATGGGCTACTTTTGGAAAGAGAATTTAAATAGACTTGCACTCTTTTCTTACTAACAGCTATTGGAGAGCGCATTTATTAATTTATTTAAGCAATGGTGTCATTCATGCTCTTAAAATATAAAGCACAAATGACAAAATTATTTTGATGTAAATAATCCCAAAAATATGACTTCCAGTTATACTCTATTGCCAGTAAGAAGAGATCAATGACATCTTTACCATCTTCTTAAATTCATTCTTGACACAAATTCCTTTTCAAAGTTAAGTTTACTCTTTGTGGCTCCTGCACCTAGGCCTGAATATGATAAACTATCATTTCCAAGGACTATTAGAATATTCTACCAATTCACAAAATTTTGAAGTATGATTCATTTAATTCTATGATGCTATCATTATAAAAAGCAATTGATGATATCATGCACCTCTGAACTGACAACAATTTTTCAAGGAAAGGGTGCACATTGATGAAAATATCCTTTGTGTCTCAGAACTATTAGAGTGTGACAAGGTGCATCTGCTAGAATATTCTGCCCAATCTCAAGTTTCTTAGAACATTATGTGCCAGCATTCAAACTAAGTTGCAATTTCTCTGAATCTATTTTCTACTAGAGATTCAGAGTTTTAGCAGCTATTATAAGAAGTTGATCACCAGGTCTTTTTTCCAAGGTACCTCTAAATAGACTGTAAGTTCTAACTTTTTAGTTAATTACCAAGTACATTAATTGTTTGCACCATCATGGGCTCCCCATTAATACCACCAAACCAAAACCAAAATCACTGCCATCAAGTTAATTCTGACTCATAGCAGCCACATAGGAAATAATGAACTGCCTTATAGGGTTTCCAAGGCTGCTACATCTTCCTACATTGGAGTGACTGGTGGGTTTGGTTAACAATCATGTGCTTGAAACTGTGCAACCAGGGTTCACTATCAATAATAGTTCCTTAAAATTTTCAGATTGATACTTCCATAATCTTTTTCATGTCTTTGGTTTGGATGCTTCCACTTATCTTCAGACTGTGCTTTTATCTTTGTTTGTTTGCTTTCATTTTCCCATTTAGCATGCATTGTAAATTTTTTGGTGTCAGTTAAAAGGAATTCAATTTCTTAATTTTGTTTTGTTTGATACAATTGCCTTGATATGGTGGCAAATTGTAAGGGTAAGCATTTTGTTGTTGTTAAGTGCCATGGAGTTGGTTCCAACCCTTGTCGTTGTTAGGTGCCATCGAGTCATTACCAATTCATAGTGACCCTATGTCATGGGTCCTGGGTCAACATCACAATTGTTGCCACGATTGAGCCTATTGATACTGCCACTTTGCCAGTCCATCTTGCTGGGGGTCTTCCTCTTTTTCTCTGACGCTCCACCTTTTCAAACATGATATCCTTCTCCAGCGACTTGTCCCTCCTGACAATATGTCCGAAGTATGAGAGATGAAGTTTGCTCATCCTGGCTCCCAAGGAGCACTCTGGTGTCACTTCTTCCAACACAGATCTGTTGGTTCTTTTGGTAACCCATGGCACTTTCAATATTCTCCTCCAACACCACAACTCAAATGCATCAATTCTTCTTTGATCTTCCTTATTTACTGTCCAGCTTTCACATGCATATGAGGTTATTGAAAATACAATGGCTTGAGTCAGGCACACCTTAGTCCTCACATTGACACATTGCTCTTCAACACTTAAAAAGGTCTTGTGCAGTAGATTTGCCTAATAGATCATTTGATATCTTGACTGCTGATTCCATGAGTGTTGATAGTTGATCCAAGAAGAACAAAGTCCTTGACAACTTCAATCTTTTTTTCCATTGATAAGAACGTTGTTTACTGGTCCAGTGGTGAGAATATTTGTTTTCTTTATGTTGAGATGCAATGCATACTCAAGGCTGTGGTCTTTGATCTTCAT
>NW_006408771.1:732095-750624 GCF_000296735.1 Chrysochloris asiatica | reverse complement strand
TGTATGATGTTCTTGATGTCATCCCAATACTCTTCTGGTCTTCGATCTTTAGTGTTTAATGTATCAAATCTATTCTTCACATGATCTCTAAATTCAGATGGGATCTATTTAAGGTCCTATTTTGGCTCTCATGGACTTGTTTTCATTTTCTTCAGCTTCAGATTGAATTTGCATATGAGCAATTGGTGGACTTTCCACGATCTGCACATGGCCTTGTTTTGACTGATGATACAGAGCTTTTCCATCATCTCTTTCTGAGATGTAGTCAATTTGATTTCTGTGTATTCTACCTGGTGAGATCCAAGTGTATAGTGATCTCTTATGCTGTGTAAAGAAGGTATTTGAAATGAACAAATCATTGATTTGCAAAACTCTGTTATGTGATCTCCAGCATCATTTTTACCACCAAAAGGCCTTATTTCCCAACTACTGATCCTTCCTCTTTGTTCCTAACCTTTGCATTCCAATCACCAGTAATGATTAATACATTTTGATTGCATGTTTGACCAGTTTTAGATGGAAGAAGTTGGTAGAATTCTTCTATTTCATCCTCTCTGACTTTAGTGGTTAGTATATAAATTTAAATGATAGTGGTATTAACTGGTCTTCCCTGTAGGCCCATGGATATTATCCTATCACAGACAGCATTGTACTTTATGACTGACCTGGAGATATTCTTTTTGACAATGAATGCAGCAACATTCCTCTTCAATTTGTCATTCCTGGCATAGTAAACCCTGTGATTGTCAGTTTCAAAATGGCAAATACCAGTCCATTTCCCATGTAAGTAAAGTTTTACTGAAGGTAATACAGAAACAGCTGCAAGCATACATTGAGAGAAATCTTCCAGAGGTTCAAGCTGGATTCATAAGAGGACATGGAACACGGGATATCATTGTTGATGTCCGATGGATCTTGGCTGAAAGCAGAGCATAGCAAAATGATGTTTACCTGTGCTTTATTGACTATGCAAAGGCTTTTGAGTGTGTGGATCACGACAAGCTATGGACAACATTGTGAAGTACGAGTATTCCTGAACACTTAATTGTGTTCATGAGGAATCTGTATCTGGACCAAGAGGCAGTTGTTCGAACAGAACATGGGAACACTGAATGGTTTAAAATTAAGAAAGGTATGTGACAAAGTTGTATTCTTTCACTATACTTATTCAATCTGTATGCTGAGCAAATAGTCTGAGAAGCTGGGCTATATTAAGAAAAACATTGCATCAGGATTGGCGGAAGACTCATTAACAACCTGCAATATGCAGATGATACAACCTTGCTTGCTGAAAGTGAAGAGGACTTAAAATATTTACTGATGAAGATCAAAGACCACAGCCTTGAGTATGCATTGCATCTTAATGAAAGAAAACAAAAATCCTTACCACTGGACTAATAAACAACATTCTTATCAATGGAGAAAAGATTGCCATTGCCAGGGATTTTGTTCTTCTTGGATCAACTATCAACACTCATGGAAGCAGCAGTCAAGAAATCAAATGACGTATTGCATTAGGCAAAATCTGCTGCACAAGACCTATTATAAATGATGAAGAGCAAAGAATGTCAGTTTGAGGACTAACATGTGCCTGACTCAAGCCATTGTATTTTCAATAACTTCATATGCATGCAAAAGCTGGGGAGTGAACAGAAGACTGTAGAAGAATTGATGCTTTTGAGTTATGGTGTTGAAGGAGAATATTGAAAGTGTCATGGGCTGCCAAAAGAACCAACAGATCTGTGTTGGAAGAAGTGACACCAGAGTGCTCCTTGGGAACCAGGATGGCCAAACTTCGTCTCTCATACTTTGGACATATTGTCAGGAAGGACCAGTCACTGGAGAAGGATATCATGTTTGGTAAGTTGATGGTCAGAGAAAAAAGAGGAAGACCCCCAGAGAGATGGATTGGCAAAATGGCAACATCAATGAGTTCAAGCGTGTCAACAATTGTGAGGTTGGCCTAGTAACTGGCAGAGTTTCATTCTGTTGTACATCGGGTCCCCAAGAGTCGGTACTGACTTGATGGTAGCTAACAACAACACATTATCTTGGAGCAAATTTACTTGCTCCAAAGGAGCTCTGGTAGCATAGTGGTTACAAATAGAATTGCTAATCTCACAGTCAGCAGTTCGAAACTACCAGCAGTTCCGTGGGAGAAAGATGAGGCTTTCTGCTTCCATAAAGACAGCCTTGGAAACCCTAAACAGAGTCGTTATGAGTCCGAACTGACTCCACAGTACATAACAACAACAACAACTGAGTTCTACATCTTTTAGCTAATTGTCTCTGTTCTGAGCTTATAAAACTGCTCTCTCCTTTCACTCAAACTCAGAAAGTTTTATAGAGAATGAGTGACAAATCGTAAATCTGTCTTATACCATCTGCTTGCCCTTGTTTGGCCATTAGATCCTTTTCACAGAGTAAAGGCCTATACTGTTGTCTGATTAAGAAATAGCTGCCATCAAGAAACTGAATCATGACAACACCATGTATATCAGAGTAGAACTGTGCTCCATACAATTTTCAATTACTGTAATTTTTGGAGTACATCACCAATCCTTTCTTTTAGCCATCTCTAGGTGGATTTGAACCTATTACCTTTCTTGTTAGCCAAGAATGTTAGCTGTTGGCCCCACTCACGTTACTCTAGTTTATATCAATGGTTTCTTTGCTGAGAGTCAGTGATGACCGTTGCTCTAAAACCAAGAATTGCCAATCTGAATAGTGATAATCCATGGGATGACATTAAACTTACTGGTTGCCATAGAGTTTAACAAAATGCAATCTGTTTACAAAGGAGATAAGGGAAACTGATATGAAGAAAATTTGTGAGAGTTCCTGGAAAACATAAAAAGCATTCATTCTGCATGGAACATGTGGAGTCTCCTCCCCAAGTAAACACAGTCTGTAGGTGTCACTGCCACAGCTTTATTACAGGCACTTGTTTTTCAGGATAAGAGAAATGAACCTAACAGCTGTTATACTGTATCTTTTAATATTCCATTCTGTTCAGATGAAGGAAGCCACCACCAGTCAAGTTAGGGAAAAGTAGTTACAGATGTTCTGACTTAAATCAATGAACATATTGTTTCCACTTCTACAAATCATAGTGTTACATAACAACAACTTTGAAATGCTTGTACTACGTACTTGGTGGTGGCTGCTCCTGCTGTTAAGTGCCATCAAGTCAGTTCTGACTCATACTTACCCTGCATAGGGCTTCCAAGGAGCAGCTGGTGGGTTTGAACTGCCAACTGTATTGTGGTTCATAGTCCACTGCTGATCCTACAGACCCACACCAGGAGTCCATGCCAAATCTTTACAAGAAGAGAAAAATAAGGAATTTGGTGAATCTTTTATAAATCTAATCTTATTTAATTTAATTTTTCCTGTTATTTGGGCCTTCATATATTTGGGAGCATCATAATGTTACTTACTTATTTATGAATGAAACTGAGACTAGATGATAAGTTTTTATTGCATTGTTTTTTATTTTGCATATTATTATTTTTAATAAAATGCTAAATTAGCAACCCTATTATAATCTCACATACTTAGTCTACAAAATTCAAAACCTTGCAAACTACTGCTATATTTTATGGGCACCTCAAGTGTTAGATAATGTCTGGTACAGGAAGTATTTAAAACATGATTATTATTATTATTGTCATCATTAAGAAAACTAACCATTGAAGGATGTTTGATGTTGAATGTTTCTCCCATTTGAACAAGGGAATGAAGGATGAAATTGAAAATTAACTTCATTAAAGTAGAGAGGAACTTGTGTGGTATATGTGTAAGTGTGTCTATAAATCAACAATGGATTTCCACTCATGGATTTCCTGCAGCACACAAATGTTTGGCAAATCAGGAAATTTCAAAGTGTCTGCTACTTGTACAATCACCTTGTAAGAAAAGCTGCTGCAGGTGGATTCTTATTTCAAGATACCCCATTTTGTACCACAATATCTTATTTGTCTGAGTTTTTAGGGTGACAAGGTAACTTGATATGAGTTTTCTGCCTAAAACTAGCATTCTATATTGGACAGAGTCTAGCCAGGTTAAAGGACTTCTGGTGTGGTGCTATAGAATCAGCACTGTACTTTAAACAACAAGGTGAGCAGTTCAAATGCACAGCTGCTCCTTGGAAACCCTATACAGGGTCACTATGATTTAGAACCAACTCAACGGCACTTAAAAACAAAACAAGGCAAACATATTTTTCCCTTTCTAATTTGAACTTAATAACATGTTGAGAAGAAGTAGCAACAGTAAATCCATTTATTTATTCTATGGTGGTGGTGGTAGTGGTGTGCCATCGAGTCAGTTCCGACTCATAGCAACCCTGTATAGGGTTTTCAAGGCTGTAAATCTTTATCGGAGTAGAAAGCCTCATCTTAATCCCATGTTTTGAACTAGCTGAACTTGAGTTTAGTAGCCCGACTTGTAACCATTCATTTTTGTAGAACATCAGGAGCCATGTCAAAGGAAGAAAGAAGTGATAAAAATCAGGGTATGAGAGATGCCTACTTCATGAGATATGAGCACTGATCATATGAAAATCCAGTAAGTATCTGTGGCAGCCTTTTCTGAACATTTTGTCTACCTTCATAAAATTCAGTCTATATTTTAAAGAAACTTAAGAACTTAGGAAAATTGTAAAACATGGGAAGTGAAGTTTTTGCTCTGAAATAACTCATATTTGGGTACTGAAAATGATGGTGGAATTGGGATCTTTGTATGTGGCATTATGACTAGAGGGCTTAAGAAATGCCTGAATCCTTCCCTATTCCCTGATAGAAGAATCAATGGTAAATCAAACCATCACATCTTATTTGATGATTTTTTTATTCTAAGATGCGTGTATTTTTAAGTTTCCAAATTTGGAATGCAATGTACAACCTATGTTAAGAGAAATGTGACAGAAAGATTACAACCTAATAAGTATGACTATACATGTGTGAACCATACATAGAACTTTTTACAAGCTCTCATAGAGTTGTCCGCATTTGTGGCACAATTTTAAGCTATTATGCATCACTAATTGTCACTTACAATGTGTTCACAAGATTGCACTAGAATTGTTGAAGTAAAAATTCACAACTGTGCAGAAAGATGCGGTTGTCTGTCAGATAATAATTAAAGGAATCATGAACTGCTAACCATCTTTGATTATATCACAAACTCTTCAAACCTAAGATAAGTTGTTTTGACTAATCTAGGATTGATATAAATCCATTACTCATTTAACAAACTTTATCATTGTAAACCTTCAGTTAAATAACAAGTGAGAGATAACTTCATTTGGAATAAAGACACAAAACAAGTTTAACCAAATATTTATCACATATGAAATCATAGTGTTCTTCAGTAAGCATCAAAACTTAAAAGGACTTGATAGTCAAAGTCATGAGCACAGTTTATTTATTTTATTTTTTGTGTGTGTTTCAAGGAGATTCAAAAGATGGCTAAACACAAATTGAGTTACTGAAGAAAAAATGTTATTTACAGCTATATGGTCCTTGTTATTAAGATTTTTAATGTGAACGCTAAGTATTGCTTGTACGTCAGTAGTGATGTTTGTTATAATGCATGACATTTCACAATAGAAAGGCTATTATAAGAAGTTTTTGCCCTTGACTCTAATGAGAGAACTCTAATAGGCTGAGATGAAATGTACGAAAGAACGTTAAAGAGTATGTGACAAAATTCCATTATCTTCCATTCCATTTTTCCAACTGACTTTTTAAAGCTCTCTCCTATGTGGCAAGTCTCTTTTTCCTAACATTGTCAAGCTGAGGTTTTTAGATTACTTCTGTCTCCAATCACCAAATTTGATTTGGTTCTTTTTATTCTCTAAGTTCACAGCAGGAAGAAGCATCGCCTGGCACACTTTACACCTACAGAGTTCCCTCCAATTACCACAATGGCTCCATCTGTTGCTAGAATATAACCAATCAGAAAAACTGTATTTCACTTGGAAAGACGTGAAGAATAAATTGGAAGAGATAGATAATAGAGGATGAGAATCAAATGGGAGGTACAGGCAACATGCATTAAAAAATACACATTCTTGGAATTTGAGAGAATTTACTGGAGAGAAAAGAGTGACATTTGAGATGGATCTTATAGGAAGTTAGCTCCAGATTGTGGAAAATAAATATGGTGGATATTTTCAGGGAAGGGAAGAAGCAGTAGAAGGAAAAGCATCAAAATGGGCATGGAAAAAGTACTTTGCAGGGGTCAGGCTGGAGCGTCATTGTAAAAAAAAAAAAAAATTGTTAGCATATGTTCAGAGAGAAAACTTAAATTAATTCAGAACAACCCTCTACTCCAGTTAGGAAAGTACCCAATACTAGTTATTTAATAAAATGAAAGTAAAGTAAAAATTGCCAGTTCAGAACTAAACTGTAAACTACATGGAAGTAGTTATTGTCTGTATAATTAATGTGATAAAACCATATACTATTTGCGATGTAGGACAAGTATTGGACTGTTAGCCATAAGATTAGCAGTTTACACCCACCAACTGTTCCGAGAAAGACAGATGAAACTTTCTGCTCCCATAAAGATTTACAGTCTCAGAAGCCCAATAGAGGTTGCTATGTCGGAATCATCAACGCAGTGTCACTAGATTTGACTGTTTGGTTTTATTATCACAATATTTGGCACACTGTCAGTGTTCAACAACTATTTGTTGAATTAATTTAACTGAAGTTGCAAGGCCTTTTGAGGAGTTCAAACTTCAAGTTGCTACTTAGGTTCATATTATAGACATAGGATTATAATCAGTGAAAGAGCAAAGCTAAAACTCAGTTAATCTCCTTTGTATATACAAAAAGAATGACCTTTAATATTTAATAACAAATAAGGTACAGCAATGTATCCTCTTTCATTCCTTATATTGATCATTTCTGTTTTCCTTTGATCTTGGATCAGTCATACTAGAAGTTTGTCAATTTCTATGATCTTTTCAAAGAACCACCTCCTCATGTTATCATTTCCTCTGGAAAACTGAATATACAAAAAGACAATGACCAGACTATCCATGACAATAGAACTCTGACCTCTAACTTGCAGCAACCACCTTAGGAAGTCAAACAGCACTTCAAGTTATGGACCCAAAATGGATTTGATTGATAACTGACAGCTTCAAACTTTTTGAGCTTCTGTAATCACATTGTTATTGTTGTTGTTAAGTGCTGTTGAGTTAGTTCTGACCCATAGCAACTCTATATAGGTACAATAGTGATAGTAATTATTCACTATTGTACCACATGAGTGCTATCCCCATCTCCTTTTATCATCCCTGCCCAGACAGAGTGGATACTACTCAGTGGAGATTTTACCTTCCTCCATGCCCTCTGGATCTAGGCTCCCTCTTGAAAGCTTGCAAGCCAGGTCACTTCTTGTCTTTGTAGGCCCCCATTTTGGGTATCAAATGTCCAAGTTGCCCATCCCGGTCTACCCTGTGGCATAGGTCTTTTTAAATATATTGTTGTAACCCGCTTTGAGACCAGTGAGTTTGAGGCGTCCATCAGCCAGCATGTTCTTGAACAACCTTTGCTGAGGATCACCAGTAAAACTGTATAAGGTTCTCCTTTCCCAGCAATTTTTTATCCTGAGATCTTGACTGTATTCAAGAGATATTGATGTGTTTCACCTGCCAGGGGGCACAGATTGACTGGTCTATGTGTAGAGACAGTCAACCAGTAGGTTGGGGGCTTATGACATGGGATAGCATGTCATTTCTGCTGACCATTGCATAATTTCATCAAGCATGATTTCATCCTTCAGTGGTCACACACACAAACATGTAACTTAAAAAAAGTTATTCATTTGAGAGGCATATTAAAAAAGAAAGGAGATAATATTTCTCAGTTTCAATAGCAATATTTTTTTTTTAATTATATGGAGAAGACTCCCCAAAAATGTTAATGCAAATTGCTTCACTAGAATTTTTTGGTCAGATCACTAATGAGCAATTTGATTAATTTGCCTCCTATTGAAGATGAGGCTTTCTACTCCCGTAAAGATTTAAAGCCTCAGAAACCCTGTACAGGGTCGCTATGGGTCGAAACCGACTCGATGACACTTAACAACAACAACAACATTTCTTGTACTTTAGGTGTCTCTCCCCATACAGTTCTCCGTCTTAGTCCTGATCCTTCTTAAGTGTCTCCCCCTACACCTCCGACAGGAGCGCGGTACCTCAGTACAATAAACACCAAGTAAGAACCACAAAGCTGGTAGTTTGAGCACACCAGCTGCTCCTCTGGAGAAAGATTAAACTTTCTTTTCCCACAGAGATTCACAGCCTCAAAATCCCTAAACAAGGTCAAAGTAAATCAGAACCAACTTGATAACACTTAGCAACAACCCCTCCAGCAATAACTTTTTCTTTCCTTATCCATATATGCTACCTTTTCTAAAAATCTTCCTAAAATTTCCATGAACCAGCCCATATTTAAAAATAGTAGCAGATATGTTGCCAATTTAGAAGTGTAAACCATGTATTTGAGCTAAATTAAGAGTTAGAGTTAGAGCTTTTCCGTAAACTCAAACAATATCAGCAAATAATCATACGTTTATTGTTAAGTGCCGGTGAGTCATTTCCGACTCATAGCGACCCTGTATAGAGTTTCCAAGGAGGGGCTGGTGAGTTTAAACAACTGACTTTGTGGTTCAAACCTGCCTTGCAGTCCAGGGCTTTATACCACAGCAGCACCACACCAGGACTCAGGGTTAACTAACCTATATCAAATGATATACATGTTGGTCAAAACCTCAGATACTAATACCTAGACAAAACCTAACTGGATTTAGAAAGGGATCTATGTGAGTCCTCTTTCCACAGTAAACCTGATATTAATAATAATTTTTTAAAAAGCCTAAAAAGTAGGTTAAAATCCTTGAAATATTTTTTTTTAATACATTGGACTATATATAATGCAGAAAGAAAAAAAGACAAAGCTATAGGAGAGACTATTTCTTGAGAATCCAGAGGACTCCTCTATTGATAATCAAGCTGTCTCTATTGTAGATCAACCTTTGTCTTGCCTATTAAATTTGAAAAATAGATAAGGATCTTGATGCTGTATCTGACAATCTATGGGCTAAAATTGCATAGGCATAGGGAAAACAATTGTAACAGAAGTTTATAAAGTTTAGATAGATCTTACTTAACTGATCCCCAGATTTCCCCTATATCCTCCTGAAGCAAGAAGCAAAGCTTATAATTGAAAGCATTATATCCAAATTTCTTCTTATACTTTGCATTGTTGTTGTTGTTAAGTGCTGTCGAGTCAGTTCCAACCCATAGCAACCCTGCACAGGGTCGCCGAGGCTGTAAAACTTTGTGGGACCAGAACGCCTCATCTTTCTCCTGTGAAGCAGCCGGTAATTTTGAACTGCTGACCTTGCGGTTCACAGCCCAATTTATAACCACTACACTACCAGAGATTCTTATACTTTGCATGAGCCTTTATAATACCTTGTCCTTCTGGTAAAGGAAACACAAGTCAGACTCACCTTGATAGCACTTAACAGTTTCAGTAATGGAAAAACCAAAAGGGTGAGTAAGAGACTGAAAACACAAAAGCATAGTGGCCAGCCCATATATAAAAATAGAACTCTGTCCCACAGCCTGAAATACCTGTACAAGAAGTCAAACAATAATATCCCTTGTAACAATGAACCCAAAACATCTACTACTTGATTAATAACTGATGAATTTTCACCCCTACCCAACTATTCTATTTAACCTGCCTACAACATCCCTGTACCAACCATCTCCAATCAGGTCACATACCTGAATCCTCCTGCCTTTCATTTTCCTCACTAAAGAGCCTTTTAAAGAGCCTTTCCTCACTAAAGACATCCTTGCCTGTCTTTCCATTTCTACCAAATGCATATGATGATTACTGACTCTCTTGGTATTGTTGTTGTTGTTTTTAGGTGCTATGGAGTCATTACCAACTCATAGCGATCCTATGCACAACAGAATGAAACACTGCCTGGTTCTGTGCCAACCTCACAGTTGTCGCTACATTTGAGCCTATTGCTACTGCCACTGTGCCAATCCATCTCATTGGGGGTCTTCAACATCCACTTTTCTCCAATCATCCACTTTACCAAACATGATATCATTCTCCAAGGATTGGTTCCTTCTGATAGCATGTCCGAAGAAGTATGAGAGACAAAGTCTGGCCATCATGGCTTTTGAGGAGCATTCTGGTTGTACTTCTTTTCTTACAACACAGATTGGTTTGTTCTTTTGGCAGCCCAGGGCACTTTTCATATTCTCCTCAAATGCATAACTGAAATGCATCAGTTCTTCTATGGTCTTCCTTATTCACTCTTCAACTTTCACATGCATATGAGGTTATTGAAAAGATTATGGCTTAGGTCGGGTGCACCCTAGTCTTCAAAATGACATCTTTGCTCTTCAACACTTTAAAGAGGTCTTATACAGCAAAGGTCTTATGCAGTATATAATGAGGTTCAAAAGAAATTGTCTTTATTTTTATTTCAGTGTTTTTTCCTTATTTTCTCACTTCAAATAATAAGGTCTTTATGAGTGGAAAACTGTTCTTATGTGACATCAAGATAGTTCTGACACACAACAAGCTGTTATGTGGCTTCTGAGGAGTGGCTGGTGAGGTTTGAACTGCTGACCTTGCAAATCAAACAGACCTTGCTGTCCAGTGCCTTATCCTACAGTGCCACACCAGGTCTAACCTATGGTAACTACTAGCATAGTAGTTTTATTTTACTATTTTACTCAAAATTAATATTACTATATTTTTCCATTCTTTTACTCTTTGAATTAATTTTCTATCTTTTCCTTGTTCAGTGGAGATTTAGATTACCTTTTTTATCACAACATAAATTTAAAGCTATGCTTTTCCCATTAACGTTGTTTTGGAGTCTTGGTGTATCACTGTAGGATATACACTGGACCACTAACCTTAAAGTCAGCGGTTCAAATCCACCAACCCTTCCTTGGAAATCTTATACAAGTCATTATGAGTCAAAATGGATTTCACTTAACAACATTATTTTTGCTACAAACCACAAATATCATGCCACATTTCCTTTCTTTCCTATTCATACTTTTTCTAATTCCGATTGTGATTCTTTCTTTGATCCATGTGATTGCTTTCCATCCATTCTATACTGACTCATTACAATCTATGTGACAGAGTAGACCCTACCATAGGACTTCTGATACTGTAATCTTTATGGGAGCCAGTTGCCAGGTCTTTTCACCCTAAGAACTGCTGACCTTTTGTTTATATCAGCGGAGCATTTAAGCACTGTACCATCAAGGCTCCTATTTAAAAGTACATCATTTGATTTCCAACTCTTTCAGGATTTTCTGATTGTTTTTATTTATAGATAAAATTCATGGTGGTCATGAAATATGCTTGGTATGATTCCAAGTCTTTGAAACAGCACATGGTCTAGTGTAGTAAGTTTTCTGTATCTTTAAAATGATCCTGTGTTTCTTATGCAATTAATGGGGTGGTGCTCTGAATATGTTACATAGATCAAGTTGGTAAAATCTTGTTCAAACCTTCTCTAGTCTATTATCATTTGCTTGGTCCATCAGTGTTAATCACACACTAAATTTAGAAGTTGTCAAGGCCTTGAAGGGAGATTGTAGGCAGATACTGGGGTTTCTTTCCTTCAAGTTTCTTCCTCTGAGATGGAGGAAGTCCAAGGTGCACTGAAGGAACTGGCAAAGAACAAGGCACCAAAAATTGATGGAATAAAAATTGAAATCTTTCAAGAAAGTGAGGCGGCACAGGAAGCACTCACTCATCTCTGCCAAGAAATTTGGAAGACAACTATCTGGCCAACTGATTGGAAGAGATCCGTATTTGTGTCCATTCCAAAGAGAGATGACCCAAGGGAATGTGGAAATCATTAGACAATATCTTTGATATGCCATGTGAGTAAAGTTTTACTAATTGTAATACAGAAATGGCTGCAAGCATATATTGACAGTGAACTTCCAGAGGTTCAAGCCAGATTCAGAAGAGGCCATGGAACGAAGTATATCATTGCTGATATCTGATGGATCTTGGCTGAAAGCAGAGAATATCAGAAAGATGTTTACCTGTGCTTTATTGACTACGCAAAGGCCTTCGATTGTGTGGATCATGACAAGCTATGGACAACGTTGCAAAGTATGAGTATTCCAGAACACTTAATTGTGCTCATGAGGAATCTGTTCATGGACTAAGAGGCAGTTGTTTGAACAGTTCATGGGAATATTGAATAGTTTCAAATTAAGAAAGATGTGTGACAGGGTTGTAGTCTTTCACCATACGTATTCAACCTGTATGCTGAGCAAATAATGTGAGAAGCTGGGTTATATGAAGAAAAATGTGGCATCAGGATTGAAGGAAGACTCATTAACAACCTGCGATATACAGATGATACAACCTTGCTTGCTGAAAGTGAAGAGGGCTTAAAACATTTACTGATGAAGATCAAAGAGCACAGCCTTTGGTATGGATTACATCTCAATGTCAAGAAAACAAGAATCTTTGCCACGGGACCAATAAACAACATTCTTATCAACGGAGAAAAGATTGAAGTTGTCAAGGACTTCATTCTTCTTGGATCAACTATCAACAATCATGGAAGCAGCAGTCAAGAAATCAAACAATGTATTGCATTAGGCAAATCTGCTGCACAAGACCTTTTTAAAGTGTTGAAGAGCAAAGATGTCAGCTTAAGGACTAAGGTATACCTGACCCAAGCCATGGTATTTTTAATAACCTCATATGCATGTGAAAGCTGGATAGTGAATAAGGAGGACCGTAGAAGAATTGATGCTTTTGAGTTATGGTATTGGAGGAGAATACTCAAAGTGCCATGGGCTGCCAAAAGAACCAATAGATGTGTTTTGGAAAAAGTACAGCCACAGTGCTCCTTGGAAGCCAAGATGGCCAAACTTCGTCTCTCATACTTTGGGCATATTGTCAGGAGGGACCAGTCACTGGAGCAGGATATCATGTTTGGTAAGGTGGAGGGTCAGAGAAAAAGAGGAAGACCCCCAATGAGATGGATTGGCCAAGTGGCATCATCGATGGACTCAAGCGTGGCAACAGTAGTGAGGTTGGCCCAGGATCGGGCAGTTTTTCGTTCTGCTGTGCATAAGGTCACTATGAGTCGGTACTGACTCGATGGCACCTAACAACAACAACATCTCTCTTTGGCATCTCAAACTTTAATCTCTAATCCTTAGTACACTTTCTACTTATATTGTATTCCACTTATTATCATTCTTATTATCATCACACTTGGATATGATATGTAGCCAATGAATGTTACATTATCTGTTCAATACTTGTCACTAGTTTGCTTGTTCCTTGTTTGGTAAGTAAGCTCATGTAGTTTAGAAAGCTTGTAAAACAACAGCTAAATCTATGAGTCTACTTTTTGGTTTAGTAGTCCTGGCTAAAAAGAAAGAGACTATTGCTAACCACCTGTCGTATACCAAAGTAGGAATATGACTGCTTGATGGAGCGCTTGTGTGCCACCACTTACAGGAAAACTTGAAATCAAATGAGTGCCTATACTAGAAAGTACCAAGTACCTTGAATTTTCTGCTATAAACCTCAGGTGTCTTATACAAGGACTTTGGAATACAAATAAGGGTAATACACTATAAAACCTCCAGATGGAGCTTAATGATCGATTATTGATACACCCGTTTGAAAGTCATCCTGGCCCATGTAGTCCCTCCCTGTCTCTTCCTGTCACCTTCCACATTACATTCAATTACATTTTAGAAGGTTATTATTATATTAGACATAATGACATGTCTCTCCCTTTTTGCCAGTATACCTTTCTCACTCTTTCCAAGCTGACTTTTCCTTTTTTACCATACACGAGGCCAAACACAATAACCTTTAAGTATTTACAACAGAATTAGTCTTTAATGGTCCTCAAGGAAATGTGCCAATGATGTCAACTAAACTACACTCTGAACAAATAACTTACAGACTGTCTCCATGTGCCTAAGTGCAATGGTGTTCAATTTGTCTTAGTTCGACACTTCTTCAAAGGGTAATACGAACAGGACAGTCAACTGTTGGTAGGGCTCTGTGCCTCACCCTCGTTTTAGCTACTGATATAATACTGAGATAGGCAGATCCGAACCCTGTTAAGAGAGGCACCCTACAGCTTGGTCAGAGGTTGATCCTTTTCAGACTACAAATAAGGGTAGACTACAAACAAGGGTCCTAACCTTGGCCAGACACTAAGTGAGTGATGGAGATGCTCTGAGTTGTGTATCCCACTCCTAAGGATTAAGCACAGCCTCACAGTTAAATACAAAGTGTGTCTAGGACATTTCTTCTATTTCATTTGAACATGAGATGCTAGCTTCAAAGCAAACAAACTATATCAGGTAAAGTCATGGTTACCTAGATGTTGTTGTTGTTAAATGCTGTTAAGTTTGTTCCAACTCATAGTGACCCTGTATAGGGTTTCCAAGGAGTAGCTGGTGGATTTGAACTGCCAAACCTTAGGTTAGTTACCATTCCAGTGCTTATCATACAGGGCCACACTAGGACCCTGGCTACCTGGATAAATAAACCTGGTGTAGCGCTTAACTCAATGGCACTTAACAACAACAATATGGAAAATTCACTTTGCTAGTTATTTTTATTGGTTTTTACTTAGAGCTTAAACTCTGAAGTACATACCAAGTATCTATATTTTCAGATGCCACTGTTCTTAAGTAAAGGTGGCTTTAAAAAAAAAAAAAAAAAACAGTAAAAATTTTAAAACATGCAAATTGTTTGACTAAAAATATAAAACAAAAGAAAATGCACAATGTCTACTAGACAAATCTTTTTTTCTCCTGATACAACAGAACTTTAAAAATTATCTAGTGAATGATAAATGTCATTTCTTTTGGTCTATGGGCCTCAAAGGCCTATTTCCCAGGCACATTGCTTCTGAAATGCAAATGAGCTGATATTTATCTTGTAGATTTACTTTAAACTTTTTGTTATTTTTCAATTTTTAAATACTTTCGGAAATATATCACATATGCAAAAAATATGAAGATTGATAATTGAACACAGTTTATCCAGTTAAAGAAATAGCATTTTCACACTGCAGTTTCATATACTATTTACTCATATCCAGTTAGATTCATTCACATCCCCTGCAAATTACGATACCTCTTAATTTAACATTTTTTGTTACCATTAATTTCTTTATAACTATACTACATTTATCCCTAAGTAGTAGTTAGTATTGCTTTGTATACTTTTATACTTTATATAAACATTACTATATATTCTTCTGCAACTTGATTTTTTTTCTTTCAACCTTATTTTTGTGGCATTTGTGTACTATTCCATTTCTTGGCTAGGCCTCAATTGATATATCCATCTTTGGATGAAGTTTGAAGGTATTTTAATTTTCCCAATGGAGATTTATTAGTTTGTCAGGGTCCTGGTGTGTCACAGTAGGATAAGCATTAGAGAGCTAAACCTAAGGTCTGCACTTCAAACCTACCAGCTGCTCCTTAGAAACCCTATACAGAACCAGTTTGATGCTACTTAATAACAACAGGAATACTTATTTGTTTATATACGATTCTTTGGAGTCTTGGTATGGTGTCCTAGGATATGCAAGGTCGGTTTGAATCACAAACTTACCATCCACTCCTTAAAACCCCATACAGGGTCACTCTATGTCTGACCCAACTCCACGGAACTTAACAACAACACTATTCTTTACAATAGTTTCATTTGCTCTTTATATTCCATCATAGAATTTTCATTTCTAAAATGTCTGTATCTGCAGACATTTGTTATATATTGTATTGTGTCATCCCTACCCCCACCAACTATATGCTGTAAACCATGCCCTCTATATTTCTAGTTGAAGTCCTGGTATGGCACTATAAAATAAGAACTGGACTACAAGGTCTGTTTGAACCACAAGGTCAGTGGTTCAAATTCACCAGCAGCTCCTCAGAAACTCTATGAAGGGCCCCCAATGAGTCTAACTGAATGGAGGCATCTTATTTGGGTATGGGTTTTCTTTATTATGTTAATGAGGTGGTGTAGTAGTACATATGCTAATATCTTCTGCAATGTGGTGGTGGTGGTTATGTGCTGTGGAGTCGGTTCTGACTCATAGTGACCCTGTACAGGGTTTCCGAGGCAGTAAATCTTTACAGGAACAGAAAGCCTCATCTTTCTCCCACAGAACAGCTGGTAGTTTCGAACTGCTGACCTAGCGGTTTGCAGCCCAACTTGTAACCACTATGCTACCAGAGCTCCTTTAAAAGAGGTTAAATAAGCAAACAAGCAATCAGAGATGGGAGAGAGAAATACTAAGCCACATTAAGGGGGCACTTTTACAACAGCCAGCCACAGTAAGATTGCCCTGGAACTGAAGCCCTTGCTGGAGAGCAGGCAGAAAAAGAAAGCCTTACTCTAGTCATTGTTGTTAAGCACCTGAGAATTGGTTCTGACTCATAATGACCCTGTGTAAGGTTTCTGAGGATTGGCTGGTGTGTTTGAACTATTGGTCTTACAGTTCAGTGCTTATCCTACAGTACCATACCAGCACTACTACCCTAGAATTATTGTTGTTGTTAGGTGCTATTGAGTCAGTTCCAACTCATAAGGACCCTACCTAGGGTTTCTGAGGAGTAACTGGGGAGCTTGAACTGCCACCCTTGCAATTCAAACCAACCTTGCAGTCCAGTGCATTAACCCACAGGCCCACGTCAGGACCCTAGAGTGGGCATCCTGAATTTGGATTTCTGGTCTCCTAATCTGTGAGAAAATAAACTTCTATTTGTTAGAGCCATTCAGTGTGGTATTTGTGTCAGAGCAGCTCTAGATAACTAGACAACATACTCTAGGGGAGTAAGTAGTTAATTGCAGTCTCAGGAGAAAATGGGTTGCACCTCAACATAAAGCAAACAAAACCCTCACCATTGGACCAATAAATCACATCATAATAAATGGAGAAACAATCGAAGCTGTCAAAGATTTCATTTTGCTTAGATCAACCATCAACACTCATGGACACAGCAGTCAAAAAGTCAAAGGATGTATTGCATTAGGCAAATCTGCTGCACAAGACTTCTTTAAAGCGTTGAAGAGTAAAGATGTCCACTTGAGGACTAAGGTGTACCTTGAGGTTAGCAGTCCAACTCATAACCACTGTGCTATCAGAGCTCCTTCATAATAGTTTTAGTGCCCTTAAAATGTCCTGTGCTTCACCTGCTCATCCCCTCCTCTTCAATGTCCTTTTTACTCCTGTAAATTTCTACTATTTTAACTTTTTCTTTGAAACAGTTTTAACATCTGCCTGGTCCCCTTATACCAGATGAGTAAAATAACATCCTTAACATGCATTCAGCCTGTACAAGAATCTGATATTGCCTTTTTAGTGGAAACTATCTCTGAACAGAATTGATTTCACAAACCTTCTAGGTAATACCTCATATTTAGTAAGGGTTCTCTTTTAGCCCATGAGAAAAGTATTGAAAACCATCAGAAGAAGCCTTGTTGAGGTTTGTCTGAAATTTTTCAAAATGTGTTATCTTGTGTGCTAACTTATTTCATTTTTCTGTAAAGTAAATTTAATACAGTGTAGGGAAGGTGAAAATTTGCCATCTCAGTGAAGGCTAGAGCAGTTTACTTGTAGAGAAAACTTGGGGTCAAGGGTTTGTGTGATCAGCTGTTTTTCTGTGCAATTCCTATTCAGAGGTAGCACTTCTTTATCTTTTCTTAGCATCTCTGATTGATTTTTTTTTTAGAGCAAAAGTGTGAAATGGTCCAATTTTACCTTGATGCCCTAAGCATGTCTCATCTCCACTCTTTATCAAATACTTGCAAGAGTTGTTTTCTTATTTTTGGACCTATTTTTGTGATTTTCTTGTGAATGCCAAGCCCCAGAAAAAACTTTTCTGGTTATTCTTTCATACTTTGAAAAGTGCTAGAAAGCCCGTTTTCTCCCACTTATGTGCTCCTTCATTAAAAAATATTCATGACTGTGGAAATAAGCACTGGACTGCTAACCACAAGGTCAGTGGTTCAGATTCACCAGCCATTCCTTGGAAAGTCTATGTAGGGTTTCTGTGAGTCAGAACTGACTAGAGAGCACTCACCAACCGCAACAATTAGAGCAAATTAAACCAATCAAACGAACCCATCACCTGCGGGTCAATTTAGAAACATGGAGACTTCATGTATTCCATTGTGTAACCGCCCAACACTGTTTTCTTGGTGGTTAACCTTATTACTACTAGCCAAAAGTCTGATAATTCCAACTCACTCAGAGGCATCACAGAAGAAAAAACCTAGTGATCTGCTTCTGAAAGGTCAGCCGTGAAAACCCTATGGAGCCGTCTGCTGTGCATAAATAGGATGACTATGATTTAGAAAGAAGCTCTGGTAGCGTAGTGGTTACGAATCGGGCTGCGAACCTTAAGGTCAGCGGTTCGAAACTACCAGCCGCTCCGTGGGAG
>NW_006408771.1:721413-731665 GCF_000296735.1 Chrysochloris asiatica | reverse complement strand
CCCGATTCGTAACCACTAGGCTACCAGAGTCTATAGCAAGACAATCAACCATTGAACAGGAAAAGGTAAAAACATTCACTTCCCTCTCTACCCAGGAGACAACCTAAAATGTTAATCAGGTTACTGAGTTGGACCAATCCTCTCTGCCCAGGAGTCAAACTAGAATGTTGATCAGGTTACTGAGTAGAACCAATCCTCTGGTTTCCCTACTGTCTTTAAAAAAGATTCACAACCTAAATCTCCCTGATTCTGATCCCATGTAAGTCTGCATTGCCCTGTATTCCACCCTCAGAATCTAGAGAAGCCAGCTGGCTTTGTAAAATCTAAAACTCTGCTTCACCTCTCTGAGTGGCCTCAGTTTCTCAGTGGCAGATCAAGAGCTGCTGTGATACTCTCGGGCCCAGGGCTGTTGTGACACTCTCGAATCGAATCTAAAACTCCTGTAACATTTGGTTCCCTGACCAGGAAATCAACTGCTCTGGTCCCTTGAGCCACCGGATCAGAGTCGAGGAGTGGCTGATGATGAGCTTACCTCAGCATATGAGACAGCACACCACCACATGTGATGGTCCCTCCTCCTCCAAGTGGGAGCAGCCATCCACCGCACCTACTTCTCCTGACCAGACTCAAAAGGAGAGGTTGAACTAGCGAACAGATCAGAACTTCTGGAACAGGTAAGGCCCTAGGGCCCAGATTAAACCCTGTCACACCTGTCTCTATGGACAGAAGTAGAAGGCTAATCCCCTGCCAAGGTCTTACCTAGAAGCCTCAGTCAGGGACTCCCCTAAGGGGAGTGGAACAACCATAAACTCTGTGTGATTGCTTGAGTGCAAGTAGCCGAAGTGCGGCTTGTTATGCCAGGTCTGTGTGGATCCACGGCTCCAGCTATGGAATAGTTAGGTGCTATGGGGAGTTCTCATAGTGAGCCAACAGTCTTAGAATGTATGTTTATGAATTTTTTTTTTTTTTTTAAAGGGATGTCTTATGTACAGGAGTGTGTGGTGAGAATGAATGTGTCTGGCACCTGTCTGTTAACACACCACCATGAGAGGCCTGCTGACCACTTGGACAGGTGAGCCCAGGAACACAGTAAGCAAACACTCTAAGCTGCGCTGCCAAGAATCTTTTCTTGGGAGTCTTCAGCCCTGTGTGTCCTGTGTTTACCATCACCTTCACTTTGAGAGACCCCCTTGCTTTTATTCTAGGTGTGCACACTGCGGAAGGATAGGCAGGAGGTAATTTCTTAAAAGTGCCCCTTATGTTTCTGTTAAGGTTAACCTCTATATCTAAAATAAATATAGGTCTCAATCCCAAAGAAAAGCACTGTAAAGCGTAAATCTAACTGGTTTCTATATGGGTACCTTCCTATGATATCAAAGGAAATGGTATTTTACTGTAATACAACTTGGCCAATGTATGATCTAGATGATGAGAAAAATTACCTTTGAACGGATCCTTAAATTATTTATACCATTTTACAGCTTGAATTATTCAACCACTGTGTCAGATTATCTATTTGTTTGCAAGATTACTATTTTTTTCCCTGTATTTATGTTTAATAAACTGAAAACAACCTGAAATTCCAAAAATATGTACATTATATTGCATATCTGTACTGTAATGCACTATACCACTATATGAAACCCATGCAGAAGAAAAATGAATACAGATGAATATTAGGTGAAAGCAGTTCTAAGCAGGCCCTTATGTGAATATACAAAGAGATGAATGGTTACTTTTTTGTGAAATGTAGCTTTTGATTGTAACATTGTCTTATTACGACTCCTGGGGTACACCAGCATCTGCCATTAGGGAAAAGTATAGCTTGACCTAGTGGCTGCCCAACCATATACAGCCACTGAGAAAGGCAGTTTGGAAGTGATTTCTCTACACCATACCCTTCAAGGAAACCATTTCAGTAGAGGGCTACCTGGAAGAGAGGCAAGGCAATACCCCCTCTGCAGATGCCCACAGAATTAAATATGGAAGGACAAGCTGCAGTTTATTACTGGGCACATACTTCTATTTCTATCTTGGTTGAAATTGTTAAATAGGAAAAATTCAAATTCTTGTTATTGAGATATTATTGTTCACTGCCATCAGATTTGTTCTGACTCATGGCAACACTATGTGAGTTTTCTGGGGAACGACTGGTGGGCTTGAAGTGCTTGGTGGTCCAGCACATTGACTCACAATGCCACACCAGGATGACCCAACCAAAATAGGAAATTTAATAACCACTATTTTTGCTACCCATCATTCCAATTGGACAAATATTCAGACTCTGTTGACAATACTCCTGACCAGCAATGAAAAAAGCCTGGTCTGAGACAAGGCACCGGATGAAATAGCACACATCCATGGAGAAAAACCTGAACAGGACTCTTGCCCCAGTCAAAGAAATTCCTCTAGCTGACACAAATTAAAATCTAAATGGACCTGCCATGATGGAGCACTATAAAAGGTGCATTCTCAGAGGTCTGAAAAGTGGAGTTCCTAAACAAAAGAACTCAAACATGGTACAGGCAGTTCAACAGAAGCCAACTGGGGACCCCTCTGAATTCTTTAAATGAATCTACCAGGCTTACTGTAAGTACACAGACCTTGATCCTGAGAACTCAGCAAATATCTAAGTGGTTAACATGACTTTTATCTCCCCAAACACCCAGGATATTAGAAAGAAATGGCAGAAATTCGACAGGGCAATTGGCATGAATTCATTTCAGCTGGTGAACAATTGCATGCAAGTTATCTAACAGCTAGAGCACAAGAAGTCTCAGCCGTAACTGTCTTCCTAAAAGACCACTAGAGGTAAGTCTTGTAGGACCCCAGGAAGGACCCCTGAAAGGAAAGAAGGCCTAAAGCAAGGATCGATGTGCTTATGCAAAAATCTGGATACTGGAAAAATAAATGTCCAAATCTCAGGGAGGTCTGAACCATGATTGTATGGAAATCACTGACCAAGTATTCTTCAGCCAACCTGACCTGTTTGACTGTATCTGATGGAGTAGACGTTATTCGTTAACAAGAAGTAGCTACATGAAGAAAGGGACTCGGATAGCAAGGTGTGTAATAGTAATCTTTTAAGACCAGGTGAAGGCAATAGCTCTCCCATGGTGGACCTCAGCTCAAAAAGCTGAACTGATTGCACTAACGAGGGCATTAGAAATGTTGGCAAGAAAAACTGAATGTGTACCTTGAGGACTTGAGTAGAACTGAGGCAGAGGAATTTGAGAGGTTAAAGGATAAAAAGTAAATAATGATAGAATTGTTCTGGTTCTGAAAGGTTAAAAAAACCTAGAAAGTAAATGGCAATAGAATGGTTCTGATCCTGTGAAAACTAGCCCCTGCTCCTCTTAAATGAGTCCATGAAATGGCCCACTACAGGAAAGAGACCCTGGCTTGGTTCATTAGGCCCTGTCGCTAGGGCAAGAAATTTTCAAAAAAAAAAAAAAAAATCATTCAGGAGGTTAGCTCTACTGTTTTTCCTGCCTCAAGAACAATCCCAAGACAGGCTGTCTTGCACCAGTATCAAAGTAAACAACCCCCTGAAAATTAACAGGTTGATTTCATGCAGATGCCCCCAAGTGGGGGAATTAAGTCTTTGCTGGTTTTGTTTATAGACACCTTTCTGTTTGGATAGAGGTTTTCCCCCACCAGAACTAAGAACTTCAGAAATAGTGAAAATCCTCTTGAAAGAGATTATCTCCAAGTTTGGACTTGCAAAAGTGTCCAACGGAACAATGGAACAGCAAACACCTACAGATGAAATGGAAATTGCATTCAGCATGGAGGTTAAAGAAAATGAACCAAACTCTGAAGAAACAAATTGCATAACTGTCAGGAAATTTATCTACACTGGGACCAGGTATAGCCTTAGCGCTGTTTCGAATAGCCCCCAAAAGCGGGCTTAAATTGAGCCCTTATAAAGTTGTATACAGTAAACCTTCCCAGGCAGCTTCCCTCAACCCTCTACCTGACCTCAGCCAAGGTTTAAAGGTGCAGCTGTATGCACAACACCTCCACCACACACTTTCTATTATTTGTAAAATTGTTCTTCCCAGGTATGCTTCCTTCCCTACAGGTAACCTAACCCTTTCCTGCCTGAAGATCACATTCTGCTCAGAACATGGAGAGATGGACCTGAAAACCAGTTAGAGAAAAAAAAAAAGTGGACTGTACCCTGAAAAGTCCTTCTAGCCACCTGTCAGCTGTTAAGTTAGCCAAACTCAAAACTTGGACACAATGGGACTCTCACAAGACATTATTCCTTTCAATGGGATGAGAATATGTGGGTATATTTAGCTTAGAGTGTAATAAGTGTATCTGACTTGTTTTTCCTTTCGGGAGGGCATCCAGAAGCATCTGCAAAGATTACTGAGGACTAGAACAAGAAATTTTCCCAAGCCAAACCTGGATTCACCACAGCAGACTGAAGAAAGCCTCGTCTCAATGGGAACCTGAAGCAAACCCTACCTACCCTTACTAGGTAACACTGAGACATACTACCCACCCTGCTTCAGCCACACACCAGGAGCTGGCTGATCTATGCATGGCCGAAATGTGAGGATGTCTGCTGTGGGACTCATTTAAATTAGACTTTGGGGTGTGGGAAAGGGAGACGTCTGTGTAATCTATACACCCACACCATCAAGGTGGGCCAAACGGTAACCACACTACTCTTCTACCAGTTCCCCTCCTAGGTAACTGATCTATAATCAATGGAATTGGGGTAGCCCTAACCCTTCTTGCACACCAACAGACCCAGATGCGAAATGCCATCTATTAAAATACACTAGCTCTGGAGTGCTTATTGGCTGCAGAAGAAGGGGTATGTGAGAAGTTTAATTTTGCTAACTGCTGCATACAAATAAATGACCAGGATCTGGCAGTAAAAAAACTTGTAAAAATGCAGATAGTGGCCCATGTCCCTGTGTAAACCTGGAATGGGTGAAATTCACAGAGCCTATGAGGAGGGTAGTTCTCCATCTTTAAAGGGTTCAAGACCCTCATGGGTGGGGTCCTGTTTTATTTGGAATTTACTTAATCGTTCTATGCTTCCTCCCACTAGTAATCACGGCCATAAGAACTGCCATTAAAAAAATAATCAAAAAGGGTACAAGCATTCCAAATCAATACCTGAATACCATTCCTTATGCACCATTTAGTTGATGCCCCTGGGAAAGGTCCAAGGGGGGAATGAACAGGAAAATGTCAAAACATTCACTGCCTTCTACACCCAGGAAAAAAGCTAAAATGTTAATCAGGTTACTAAGTGGGACCAATCCTCCTCACCCAGGAGACAAGCTAGAATGCCCTGTATTCGGCCCTCAGAATCTAGAGAAACTAGCAACTCTGATCTAGCTGGCGTAATAAAATCTGAAACTCTGCTTCACCTCTCTGAGTGGTCTCGGTTTCTCAATGACAGATCAAGAGCTGCTGTGACACTCTCGAATTTAAACTGTTGTAACACCACCATCACTTGCATTTGGCAAGAGCTGACAGTCACACAGGGAGTGGAAAACATGAAAGGCAGAATGGCTTTCATTTTGTGTGATATGTTGATTGGAGGTTGTGGGCATGGAGAAATGGTAGGCTGGCTAACTAGAAGTGGGATAGGTTTTGTGAATGGTTTTCTGTTTTTGCTATTGCTGGTAGTTGCCATTGAGTCAGTCCCAATCCACAGCACTTCTATGCACAAAGTAAAAAATACTGCTTGGTCCTCAGCCATCTTCAGAATCACTGTGTTTGAGCCATTGTTATAATGTCCCTCACCAAAGAGCTTTCCTTTTTCACTTCATTTTGCTTTTACCCTTACTTTATCTACCAGGATGTGAGAAATAACTCTTAGAATAGTCCATCTTTAGGAAAGAGAGAGTTCCCAAAAGTTGCAGGCTAGTATAACAATGGAAGCTCCTGAGGGACGGAGAAGTAACTTGTTCTGCCCACTAGGAACTTTAAATAAGGATACAACCATCAAGCCAATAGGTGAAGCTCCTTGGGGAGGAGGAAAGAACTTGTTTGGCCCACTAGGAACTTCAGATAAGAAAGCAATCATCAAGGCAATAGGCAACTGTTCTGGGAAAGATTGTTAGTCCCATAGTTCTCTGTCAATGAGAAATAGGGGTGGGGACTTTCTCAGACTAGGAGATAAATTATTTGTGAACCAGCAGAGCTGTGAATCTTCCTGTATCTTCTGGGTTTGACACCTGATTTTGCAATCACATTTAAAAACCCCACCCTCACTAAAATGAGTACAGATTGTATTTCGTGAGCGTTTGCCAGTAAGCACTAGTGATAACTCATAGATGACCTCATATCATAGAAAGCAGTTGAATTCAGTTCTCCCTCTTGAGACCCATCTGGGTAAGGTCAGGGGTTTATACTGACCCCCTAGTGCCCTAGAGGGACCAGGGCAGTGTCCATGGTATCAAAATGTTTCTCACAATGACATCCTTCTCCAAGGACCATTCCTTCCTGATAACATGCCCAAAGTGCATGAGACAAAGTCTCACAAGACAGATTTGTTCATTCTACTGGGAGTCCATTGTATATTCAATGTTCTTCACCAATACCATACTTCAAAGTGTATCAGCTTTTCACTGATCATACATATTCATTAGCCAACTTCCACATGCATCTGAAGCAACAGAAAATACCATGGCTTGGGTCAGACGCATCGTATTACTTAAACAGACAGTTTAGCTTTGCAATTGGTTTAGGAAGAACATTTGGCATTCTTGGGTTGGTCCTGAATTATAAAGGGGGATGCTAAGGAATAGGAAACCTAGCAGCCATTGACTAAGAGCTGACTGTTTGACCCATTGCTATGGAGGTTATGGTTGAGCTTTCTTGTTGGTGACCGCAAGCACTGAGATGCTGAGGCCCTGTGTCATGGATGAAAATCCAACACGAAGACCCTCCTCAGGACAAGCCAGGGACCCTGAGGGCCAAAGGAAGTGACCTCCTGACATCCCGGGTTCATTGGTTTTTGCAAACTCACTGGTGGGCTACCTCTGTATAATTTTCTTTGGTCTTATTATTCATTCTATGCTTCTAACTCCAATAATTGTAGCTTCTGAGAAAATGGTTTCTTATGTGTCTCTCTTAATGTCTCCACTGTGTTGGCAGTGTGTAAGGTCCTGGGAACAAATCTCTCTGAGGAACAAGCTCTGGCCACCTGGCAAGCATGTCAAAACTGTTCTTTGTCAAGTTATTCAGTTATGTTTGATATTAACTTAATACATGAGCTCTTGATATCCATGTACAATAATAAAACAAAAATCCCTTCTAAAGCAGAGGCAGTAAAAGTTCCAAAAGCAGGTTTGCTGGGATTACGCAGGGAGGCTCGAGAGAGAAACTGCCCAGGGTATTCACTCAAGGTAGATTGGTAAATTCCGGGAGTATTGTTTAAGGAATAATAGTGGCAGCCCTCTCTAACTGTCCCCAGGTGTAACCCCATTAACCTAGAGTTCTCCTTCCTCCTAAAAGCTTAAACCAGGTAGCTGAAACAGCTTGACTCCCTTAGGACCTTTTAAATCCTTTTCACCTTTTCCCATTAGAGATTAAGTGCTATAGGTATGTTAACTAGCCTTGAGAAACCTCATGTCTCTGCCTTAGGATTTAAGCCTAAAAAGTAATTTATAACAGTTTGCTTGAATTTTTGGAAAATTAAGAATGTTAGATTATTAAGACAATTTGTGATGTATATTTTAGAATTTGTTCCTGTAAATCATTACGTCCTGTCTTGAACGATTAATCACATTTCATTTCTGTACCCTGTCTTAATAATCACCTTCTTCCTTTATGTAAAATCCCTCCCTGAAATAAAAGACGAATGCAGATTGGATCCTTCATGCATTACTGCCTACAGTGCGATGTTGCCTGCCATGCAGGGTCTGCCTGCCAGTTTTGCATCCACTCTGGTCTCAGAGTGTCTCCTTTTTTCTCTCGTTGCATCTTTGTGTATATTCTCCCTCTATTTTTTTCGCTGCCAGATCTCCCTACTTCGTGAACCAAACTTCCCTGTCGAGGCAGGTCCCCGACACTTTCTGTTCTGGCTGCTACTGAAGCTGTGATTCAGAGTTCTCTTGTCATAGACGACTTGTCGCTAACCATTTGTATATTCAGTCTCTTCTCTGCCTAACCTTTTATAATGTAAACACATAAATATAAATTTAAAGAGGTCCAAAGAGAAAAACTGCAGTCACCAAGAATTCTGGGTCTGAATCCTTATAGTTGTTTATGTGTGTATGTGAGTATGTGTGCTATAAATTTATTTTTGTTGAGTATAAAGTGAGCTAGACTCAGTTATGTGTTGTACTTGCATCATCTTATGTAATCTTTGGTTTAGGAAGACTTCTATCTTCCTTGTCCCGGAAGGCTTCCACCTTCTTTTTGCAGACAAGGAGTGTGAGATATAGATATGTTCACAAAATTTAGGATGAGAACACAGTAAGAAAATGGGATTGCAAATATGTGAACCCAAACCCTACATCCATAGGCATGAAAGGATGTATACCTAACTTTCCATCCTGGTAACCTGAGTGCGTAAAGAGCTCTGAGTGTGTAAGGACCTCTGGTAGTGTAGTGGTTACAAATCGTGCTGCTAACCTCACAGTCAGCAGTTTAAAACTACCAGCTGTTCTGCGGGAGAAAGATGAAGCTTTCTGCTCCGGTAAAGATTTACAGCCTCGGAAACCCGGTACAGGGTCGCTATGAATCAGAACCGACTCCACAGACTATAACAACAGTAACAACAACCTGAGTGCGTGGGAGCCAAAAAAGGCATTATTGAATTTTCTCTCACAGATGTTGAGTATTTGACTGAAATAAATATGAATTATTGTTACCATGAAAAAGAAAGTGTTCTAAATAAACAAACAAACAAAAAAAAACATTATGTACATCACAGTTACTGTACATCACAGTAACTTCATTTTGGGATTCTAATTCATGCTTGTCAATCACAAAGGAACTATTTTATAGAGTTAAATGTCAAAAAATTAATTTATTTCAGGTAATAAAACCATGCTAGCTAGTTAAACAGTGTCTCTTTTTTTAGGAGCTTTACACAGCAAGATATTGTTTCCAGAAAACAAATCAAAAGGAGCAAGAAATTACATTTTCTTAACAGATATTCCCAAGTATAGAAGCTTCATGAATAATTCTGTTGCTTTTAATAGTTAATATGTATCAATCCATCAATTTATTCATATTAATTCATCACATATTAACTTAAGCATGGTATTGATAATTAAGATTAAATGAAAAATAATTAACTCACTTAATATAGTCCTCAAAGGAGTCCTGGTGTGGCATTGTGGGTTAATACTCCAGACTGCAAAGCCATTTGAACTGCAAGTTCAGCTGTTCAAGCTCACTAGCTGCTCCTTGGAAACCTATACAGGGTTGCTGTGGCTTGGAACTGACTCAACAGCACTTAACAACCACTATCGTCCTCAAGAATGTTTTATGATTTTTCTGGCTGTTAGAACTAAAATAAAAATAATCATGACTCTTATTCAAACTTAAATACTGAAATGCAAAAAAATTCTATTTGACTCATTAGTGAGGAATTGGGTAAGGTGTTACCATCAGTTGAAAGAAAATTTATAGATCAGGATTACTGAAATGGAAATGCATGTGACCATTCCTGCTCACTTTAGGTTACTTGTTGCTGTTAGGGACAGTGGAGTAGGATCTGATTCATTGTGACCTTATGGACAACTGAATGAAACACTGCTCAGCTTTGCATCAACCTCACAATCATTTGTTACACTTGAGTCCATTGTTGTTGCCACCATACCAGTCCATCTTGTTGTAAGTCTTCTTCCTTTTCAAAGACCCTCCATTTTACCAAGCATGATGACCTCCTCTAGGCACTGGTCCCTACTGATAAAATATCCAAAGTATGAGAAATGAAGTCTAGACATTCTGACTTCTAAGGAGCATTCTGGTTGTACTTTTCCCAACACAGATTTATTTGTTCTTCTGGCAGTCCATGGGACTTTTAATATTCTTCTCCAAAAACGTATCTCAAATACATCAACTCTACTATGGTCTTCCTTATTCACTGTCCAACTATCACATGCATATGAGGCTGTTGAAAATACCATGATTTTGGTCAGGTACAGCTTCAGTCCTCAAACTGACTTCTTGCTCTTGAATACTTTAAACAGATCTTTTGCAGTAGATTTGCCTAACACAATATGTCGTTTGATTTCTTGACTGATGCTGCCATGGTGTAAAT
>NW_006408771.1:706137-719948 GCF_000296735.1 Chrysochloris asiatica | reverse complement strand
CTGGAAGATTAGCCCACTTAGGTTGGAAGGCACTCAGAATGTGACTGGGGAAGTGCTGTCTCTTCAAAGTAGAGTTAACTTTGATGGCATGAATGGAGTAAACCTTATGGGACCTTCATTTGCTGATGGAACACAACTCAAAGTAAGGAGAAACAGTTGCAAACATCCATTAATAATCATAACATAGAATGTACAAGTATGAATCTAGGAAAATTAGAAGTTGTAAAATTTAAAATGCAATGTATAAATGTTGGTATCCTAGGCGTTAATGTGTTAAAAGGAACTGGTATTGGCCATTTTTAATCTGACAATGAAAAATTGAAGAGGAACGACATCACATTCATCATTAAAATGAGCATTTCAAAATCTAAATGCTGTCTGTGATGGGATAATATCCATTATAGACAGCAAGGTAAGTTTGAACCACAAGATCATCAGTTTAAAACCATTAGCTGCTCCTCGGAAACACTATACAGGGTCACTGTGAATCAGAACCAACTCAAAAACACTTAACAAAAACACAAAACAGGCAAACTAGTCCCAATATTATTCAAATTTATATAGCCAGTAAAACCAGTGATGAGAAATTGAAAAATTCTACCAACTTCTTCAATCTGAAAGTGATTAAACATACACATCAAGATAATAATTTTTGATGTTTTTCCATCTTTTCACTTTCATTCTGCTTATGTCTTTGCAACTGTGATATGTCTTTTGTAGAGAGCATGAGGATATGTTATGTTTTTATTTTTAATATATTATAAGACTTTTTGCCTCTTGAATAGATACTTTAAAACATTTATATTCAAAGTAATTACTGAAAATGAAGACCTACTTCTTTCAATTTCTTTCAAAATTATAATAGTAATTTTGCTAATTACTTTGTGTGTATGTGAGTCTTCAATCTTCTTTGTCCCACAATACTGACACTTTTATTCTTCATTTTTTTTTGGTTTTTGTTTTTTTGGAAGAGATTTGTTGCATTTTTATATTGAGCTTATTTCATTTCTTCTGTGTATATCTAAAAAAGTATTTTCTTGGCAATTAACACAAAATAACAGCTTACATTTACAACTTATTGTAGCTTGATATCACGTTTTAAGTACAAATCACTGTTAATACACAATATAATCTATTAAATCTCTATTGTTATTTTGTTCCTCTCTTCCCAATTTCTGCTCTTCTGTCACTAATAATATCATTATATATCCTGTGCACTTATTTCTTACACAAAGCTATAATGTTTTTAGAACATAAAGATTAAATGGGCCTCTGGAAATACCATGTATTGTTGTTATTGTTAGGTGCCATCCATCGAGTTGGTACTGACTCATAGCGACCTTATGCACAACAGAACAAAACACTGCCTGGTCCTGGGCCAACATCACAATTGTTGCCACACTTGAGTCCATCGATGCTGCCACTTGGCCAATCCAATTCACTGGGGTCTTGCTCTTTTTCTCTGACCCTCCACCTTACCAAACATGGTATCCTTCTCCAGTGACTGGTCCCTCCTGACAATCTGTCTGAAGTATGAGAGACAAAGTTTGGCTCCTGGACTCCAAGGAGCACTCTGGCTGCATAGTACCTTGTACTGGGCCCTTTGTCCATGTTATTACCTTTATTGGAGAGCTCACTATTTTTCTTAATTTTGTGCCAATGTGTGACTTCAGTTATCTGTCTAGTGCCATTTCATTTCTACCTGAAAGACTATATTTTAGTGATTCTTGTAGAGTAGGTCTGGTAGCAGCAAATTCCCATAACTTTTGGTCATCTATAAATGTCTTGATTTTTCCCTTGTTTTTGATGGATAATTACTGGATACAATAATTCATGTTTCATAGTAATTTTCTTTCAAAATTTTATTTCTGTCAATCCATCACCTCATCCTTCACTCATCTGTCAGTTGGTCATACAGTGGTGAGTTGTGTGTTGCTAAGATGCTGGAAGCTATGCAATTGATATTTTAAATACCAGCAGGGTCACTGAAAAGGTCTATGAAAAGATCCATATTTGTGCCCATTCTAAAGACAGGTGAACCAACAGAATGCAGAAACCACCAGACAATGTCATTAATATCACATGCAAGTAATAAAATAAATAAAATTTTGCTAAAGATACTTCAAAAATGGCTAAAATTATACACTGACAGAGAACTGCTACAGGTTCAAGCCAGATTCAGAAGAGGACATGGAACAATAGATATCATTGTGGATGTCAGGTGGATCTTGGCTGAAAGCAAAGAATACCAGATGGATATTTACCTGTGCTTTATTGACTATGCAAAGACTTTTGACTGTGTGCATATTAACAAGCTATGGAAAACATTGTGGAGAATGAGTATTCTGGAACACTTTATTTTGCTCATAAGGAACCTGTAAATAGACCAAGAGGCAATTGTTTGAATAAATCATGGGAATACTGAATGGCTTAAAATTAGGAAAGATGTGTGCCAAGGTTCTATTCTTTCATCATACTTATTCAATCTGTAGCTGCGCACATATTCCAAGAAGTTGAATAATATGAAGAAAAATGTGGCATCAGGATTTGAGGAAAACTCATTAACAACTTCCAATATGCAAATGATAATACAACCTTGCTTGCTGAAAGTGAAGAGGATTTAAAATACTTACTGAAGAAGATCAAAAACCACACCCTTTGGTAGGGGTTGTACCTTAATGTAGAAAAAAACAAAAATCCTCACCTCTGGACCAATAAACAACATCCACATAAATGGAAAAAAGATTGAAGTTATGAAAGACTTCATTTTACTCAGATCAACCATCAACACTCATAGAGGCAGCAGTCAAGACTTCAAATGATGTATTGTATTTGCCACTTCTGCTACACAAGACCTCTTTAAGTGTTGAAGAACAAAAAGATCAGTTTGAGGACTAAGGTGCACCTGACCCAAGCTATAGTATTTTTAATGATCTCAAATGCATATGAAAGTTAGACAGTGAATCAGGAAGAATGTAGTAGAGTTGATGCACTTTAGCTATGGTGTTGGAGGAGAATATTAAATGTACCATGTACTGCCAAAAGAGCAAACCAATCTTTGTCAGAAGAAGTACAACCAGAATGCTCTATGGAAGTCAGGATGGCCGGACACTGTCTCTCATACTTTGGACATATTATCAGGAGGAAGAAGGATGTCATGTGAGGTAGGGTGAAGAGTTGAATAAATAAAGGAAGACTTCCAATGAGTTGGATTGGTATGGTGGCAGCAGCAATGGGCTCAAATGTAGCAGCAATTGTGAGGTTGGTGCAGACCAGGCAGTGTTTCATTTTGCTGTGCATCTAACAGCAACAGGGGTCACTGATGGTGGACAGGTTTTAGCAGAGCTTCCAAACTAAGACCAAGTAGGAAGATAGAAAAGTAGACTATTATGACTCTTTAGCCACTGAAAACCTCATGAATTACAGTGGAACATTATCAGATATCATGCTGGAAGATGAAAACATTATGAGTAGTCCCACAATATTTCCACAGTGGCAACAGCAATGAGCTCCAGTGAAGCAGTAATTGTAAAGATGGCATAGTACCTGGCAATGTTTTGTTCTGCTGTGCACAGAGCCACTATGTGTTAGAACTAACTCAACAGCATTTAACAACACTTTATTCTCTGTGTGTTCTTGGCATTCTTTGACCATTAATAACATTGTTGTTCGAAGGTTGTCAACTTTTCTTTCATTTTCTTGGCTTCCATAAACTAATTCAATTTTTTCAAAATCTTCTTTTAATTGGGTTATCAAATCCTCTGTTCTTTCATGGTATATATATATATATTTTTTTTTTTTTTTTTCCGTTGAAACAGGTTTTGTTTTTGTTTGCTTTTGTTTTTACTGTGTTAATTCTGGAACTCAGAATGCTATCTTTCTCTAGGATTTATTTAAATTCTAATACTTCTTGTTGTTAAGTGCCATCGAGTTGGTTCTGACCCACAGTGAACCTGTATAGGGTTTCCAAGGAGCAACTGGTGAGCTTGAACCACTGACCATGCGGTTCAAACGACTTTGCAGTCCAGCGCATTAGCCCACAGCGCCACACCAGACTCCAAATTCTAATAGTAGATACTCTGTATTAGACAAAGTCACTTTCAATATAACTGTCAGTTTTAGAGGTTGGGCAGCATCTAGGTTTCTGGGGTTTTTTTCTTTACTTACCCTTGTGTGCCTGATATTACGTGGTTCACTAAATGTTCTCACATTACCAGAAGAGTGTGCCATAGCAATGAGTCTATTTCTCAATGAACTACAATATCATTCAACACATTCAAACACATTCAAATATCCATTTGAACACTACAACACATTCAAATATCCATTAGAGGGCACTGTTGAGTAAAAGGTAAACTATCAGGTTGGCATGAGTGGGAAATGAAATCGTTTCTCTTTGAAGAGCAAAGCACTAACCAATTCTCTTAAGTTTGGCTTCTTCTTTCACTAAGATAAAAAACGCCAAAAGCAATATCCAGACATCAAAACGAAGCAGTATGAAACGTTAAACTTTTTTTCCCCAGTGAAGGCCTACAGGTATTGTTTTCTTCCTGCCTTTTATTTGAATTATGCGAACCATGTTAGATATCTTTCTCCAGTGTCCCCTGAAGTACAAGTGACTGTCACCCTTGAATAGTGTCTTTTATGATTAGCAATCAACCTCAACACATTAAATACTGGCACAGATGATATTAAAAGCCAATTGTCAATATTTTTAATTTCTTGCCTTTAAGAAAATGTTTCAGCATTTAAAAGAATAATAATGGGGTTACAGAATGTCAGAGCTAGAAGGGACCTTGGAAATTACTAGTTGAAAATCATATTTTGCAATTCAGAATACAGTGGCCCTACAAAGGTTACAATGAAGTCTAACGAATTGGCATTCAGTTGATTTTGTCATTTGACATCTATTCTCAAACCAGTCACTTTGTTTATTCTAGTTTGTTACTATTGAGTTGATTTTGATTCAGGGTGGTCCCATGGTGATCCCATGGGTGCAGAGTAGAAGGATTCCACAAAAGCTTTAAGTCTCTGACCTTTTAAAAGGAGAACACCGGCTTTATTTTCTAAGTTTCCTTTGTATCCTAAGAATTCTTTCTTTGCCCACCGCAGGGTTCTGTTTTGTTTTGATTTAATTTGATTCCCTTTCTCCAAATGCTGTTTAATTCATATGGACTTACATGTAAATTTCCTGTTAAATAAAGAACTTATCATGAATGAGGAGTCCTGGTGTGGCACTGTGGGCTAATGTGTCAGACTGTAAAACCATTTGAACTGCAAGGTCGGCAGTTCAAGCTCACCAGCTGCTCCTCGGAAACCCTATACAGGGTCACTATGGGTCCGAATTGACTCGACAGCACTTAACAACAACAACATCATGAATGAAGCTCTTGCTGTGTCCAGAGATTTATTTGCTTTTGTGTATAAAACCCTTGAAAATACTGCTAGAGTCAAAGAGATTTTCATGAGTAACTGGACTTTTTAAAACATGTCCATGATTCTTTGATTTTCTAGCCAATTAGGTGGATATCAAATCTCCTCATAAGCTTCAGTGACTCACATCTAAACACACAGTACACAGGACATGACGCTGTTTGATTCTGATGTTGGGTCATAGAAGCAATGCTTATGGCTCAGTGTAGCCCTGTCACAGGACACATGCTTTTGCAGGCCTCAGCCTTCATGTAAGAAATCCAGCTATGTTGAAGCTTGTATGACAGGAGGCCACACAGAGAGGTTCCTGGAGGAGTCCCAGCGATTCCAGTCTGCCAGAGAATCAGACATGGGTGACCCACTGCCATTGAGTTGATTTTGACTCATAGGGACCCTTTAAGACAGAAAAGAATTACTCCATAGGGCTTCCTAGGGTTTACTCTAACAGAAGCAGACTGACCCATCCTTTTCACACAAATTGACTGCTGGGTTCAAATCACCGACCATTCAGTTAGCAGTTTAATGTTTAACCTACTGCACTACCCCATTGACATGAATGAAGAAGGCTTTAAAATTATTCAGACTTCAAGCAAAAGCTGCTAAGCCTGGTCAATATCAAAAACTGTGAAAGTAACAATAATAAAAAGCTGTTGTTCTTTAATGCTACAGAGTTTGCAGTGGTTTGTTATGCAGCTATTGATAACCAGAAAAGCTCCTTTGAAAGACAATGAAATATCTGAGTCCTGAAAATCTCAGAGGATAAGTATAAACAAGATCATTAAGGCACAAAGGACTCTCTCATTAACTAGCATGATGTTTCCATTTCTTCAGTTTGACTGCATGCATATATAAAGACTCATTATAGGAATTCATTCTTCAGCAGGAAAGACTGAATGGATGACAAAATGCAGCCTCTCACTAAACGCAGAACTACTTTTCCACAGTGACCTTCATTGACAGTGAAGTCATTTTCCCCATGTTTGGTAGAATTTCTTTACAGAAGAGGTACAATAAAATGAAACATATTTGTCTGTAAAACCTTTAAGAAAATTTCATGCACCCTGAAAATCCAAAGATGATCTTATTTCTGGCTATATAGCACATCAGTAATTTTGAAGATGGAAACAAGTTCACAGACAGAAAGTGATTTATGTGAGGTCACTCAATTTAACCACTGCCTGTGGTTTTCAGTGCACACCCCAAGGTGCAGTCCAGCACCTTGGCAGAGACAATGCTCTCTAGGGAACCAGGAATGAGGAAAGGAAGGAGGATGAACCAAGAGGTCACAGGGTGACTGAGGTTGCTTGTTATAGTATGAATCTTGATCTGAGGTGTGCTATTTTTTTTCCCCACAACATGGTCACTTCTTCTTATAACTGTTTTGTTGTTGGTAAGTGCCATCAAGTTAGTTCTGACCCATAGCGACCCTGTATAGGGTTTCTGAGGAGCAGCTTGGTGAGCGTGAACTTCCAATCTTGCAGTTCAAACCGACTTTGCATCCCAACACATTAACCTACACCCACCTCCTATTGCTACACACACAGCCCACTTGAAAATAAATCTTTCTACCTCAATTATCCCCAAAGTCAATGAGAGTGTCACAACGCTTACTTTTAAATGACCTGTGGAGGTTAAATTTTTGTTATTATGGTAGAGTAAATTTCTTGATCAATCCTCTGTTAAAAAAAACAAAAAACAACAACTAAAAATCCCTGGTAGACTATAAAAAAGATATCTTCCTAAAAGTATCAAACAGATGATAAATTAGTAAGAAATGATTAGATCAATAGCTAAGTTAAATATGTATCCTAAGCATTTAAAGTACTTTTATCCTGAGGACATTTACAAAACACATTGTAAAGTGAAATAAAAGTAGAATTCATAGTTGACTCAATGACATTACAGCTGAGTGGACAACGCCCTTAAGCCTAACTTTCCTATAAATGAGGCCACCTTTGTTTATCAATGAGACACTGACAGCACTCCCAATTTTGTTGACTAATGAAATCCTGACAGCTTTTTCAATAGTAAATTGTATAAGCCAATCAGAAAGAAGCTTCTTTTCCTGTCCTATTTTGTCAACATATGTCAACATATATCAATGATACTCAGTTGAGTACCTTTCCACATGTGATTTGGTGCTGTCTGATTCACAAATCTTCTAATTGATTAAGACTTATGTTATAGATTAATTTTATTTTTGCTTCGTTTTTTTTTTTTTGTTTTTTTTTTGGATAACACAAAAACTCAACCTTAGGTTTAACAATTTTATGAGCATGAATAGGGAATTTAAAACAGCAGACTACATAACTCAAAACCTATGTCCAATCTTATAAAGAAGTCTACTAGGAAATGTTAAGTGCCATCAAGTCAATCTTAGTGACCCTGAATAGGGTTTATAAGGAGTGACCGGTGAGCTTGAACCACTAACTGGGCAGTTCAAACTGATCTTGCAGTCCAGCACAGTAGCCTGCAATGCCACACCAGGAAACACCATCTCCTTAAAGATTGCTTTGTTGTTAGGTGCTATCGTGTCAGTACCAACTCATAGCGACCCTATGCACATCAGAACAAAACACTTAAAGCTAGAACAACAAAACAACTGCCACTTTAAAATAAGGATGCAGTATAATTAAACTCCATCCACTCTCTATCTTTGGAAAACTATAAGAAAATGTGACTTTGCATTGAACAGAATGAGAAGAGAGAGTCTCTGGGAAGGTGGGACCACAAGCTAGCCCTCATTTGGATCGATAGCCCAAATTTCCATCTCTTATGATGCCCCCCACCCCTACACACACACATACACCAACAACAGAAGCAAATTCCACAGATTTCTGTAATAGAATAAAACAGTAGGATATTCAGCTAAGCAAGAATATTTAGCAAGAAAAGTGTTTCTGCCCAAGGCACAAAAAGCAAGTTGTCAGGGTTGAAGACTTTTGGCTATTGCCCACGTCTGATGAATCACTTGAAGATGAATGAGGCCAGTTAAGTAGCTTGGAGAAGACATATTCAAGACCTGATGTTTCTAGCAAGACATCAAACAATTACTTCACTTTGGACGTTGGGCTGTTGTTGCTAAGTGCCTTTGAGTCAATTCCTACCCATAGCAACCCAGTATAGGGTTTCTAAGGAGTGGTTGGTGAGCTTGAACTGCCAATCTTGCAGTTCAAATGACTTTGCAGTCCATTACATAACCCACAGCGTCACACTAGGACATTGGGGAGAGACAAGTACTTTATGACAATGAATTTTTCCTGAACCCTGTATTACAAAAACAACAGTGGTTAAGAAATCCTCCCATGTTTTTATGTTCTTGGAAATGGTTAATCTCAAAGGACCACTCTGTCTTCACATATTCTGAGTTGAACCTAGTATTTATCCTCCTAAGAAGGAACACTGTACCTCCATATGATAAGCACTGGACTACAAATCACAAGGTCTAATGTATGAGACTACCAGCTGTTCCACAGGAAAAAGATGAGACTTTCTGCTCCTGCAAAGATTTAAGGCTCGGAAACCCTATGAGTCACTATGAGTCAGAACCAACTCCATGGCACTTTACAACAATAAACAATCCTCCTAATGACTCCTGTAAGACTTGCAGATGACTCAGATAACTGCCTCTATAAAACCTGAATTCCACTTCCTTTTCTTTGAGATGTTTGTCATTAATGCACTTCTCCTATGGCATAGCCTAAAGAAAATAATCTACTAATTTGTTCTACGTACTTTTTATTTCATAAGGGGAACAGGCTGTCAGTCACATGTAGAAACAGAACTGACTCTAATTAACGCAAATGAAGGAGATGTGACTTTTTGAAACATATCTCAAAATTCTCAGACAATGAAACTGAAGTACATCTCACCAAGATGTAAAAGAATATATTTTCTAGTGTCAGGCTGATCTAATTCAGGAGGACAAATCTTTCAACTAAACCTATATTCTGATTGCTGTGGAGAATATCTGGTTTGACGCAAGAAGGAAAAGAATGCAAGCCCTTTATACTAGGCTGGTGTTTGAATACCAAGCCTGGACTGACTAACTAGCTGTGTGATATGGAGTGAGTTTGGTGAAATTGCTCTTCCCTATGAATACTTCTTTTACTCCTCCACTGGCACCATGTGTGTCGGTTTAGCTAAGTATCTTTTATGCTTTATCTATGTTAGTGGGTAGAGTCCTGGTGTGGTTCTGTGGGTTAATGCGCCAGACTGCAAAGCCGTTGGAACTGCAATGTCGATGGTTCAAGCTCACCAGCTGTTTCTTGGGAACCCTATACAAGGTCGCTATGGGTCAGAACGGACTCGATGGCACTTAATAACAAGAACATGTTAAGGGGTGCATTTGGCTTCAGTGCAGGTACTTCTTTCTCTCTCCTTCTTAGTATGGTGGTGATTTGTTAAGTGCCGTCTAGTTGGTTCCAACTGAGAGCAACCTGTATAGGTTTCTGAGGAGCAGCTTGTGAGTTTGAACAGTGGACCTTGTGGTTCAAACTGCAAAGTCCAGTGTGTATCCTATAGCACCACACCAGTAAACTGTCATAATTTGCCATTAAACACTGGACAATGACAATAAATTATTTAAAGTTTAATGGGTGAGACTAGATGTATAGATCAGAGATATGAGATAGAAACACTTTACCCACCTTCATAAAGGCATTTGGTATTAATACACACGTGAATGTGATTAAACACAAACAATTGATGCTAGCAAGTAGATGATAAGAAGCCAAACCAAATCTACTGTGTTCAATTTAGTTCTGTCTAACAGCAACTATCTCAGGCTGGGTTCTCTAGAAAAGCAAAACCAGTGAAACTTAGATTTGTTGTTGTTGTTAGGTGCTGTTGAATTGGCTCTGACTCAGGGACACTGTGTAAAACAGAATGAAATGCTGTCTGGTCTTGGGACATCCTCAAAATTGCTGTTATGTTTGAGACCATTGCTGTTGCAATGGTCAAACAATGTCAATCTCCTTGGGAGGGCTTCCTCTTGTTCACTTCCCCTCCACTTTACCAACATGAGATCCATC
This sequence comes from Chrysochloris asiatica, assembly GCF_000296735.1. NCBI lineage: Eukaryota > Metazoa > Chordata > Mammalia > Afrosoricida > Chrysochloridae > Chrysochloris > Chrysochloris asiatica. The sequence continues at coordinate 709,482 of NW_006408771.1, read as the reverse complement.
TCCAGGGACCAATCCCAATAGCATGGATTTACCGATGTAAACAAAATGGAGTCCATTTGTCATTAGGTCTCAATAAGTGAGGATCCTGCAAATGAGGAAGTTAGCTTAAAAATTAGCTGAGATGACCTCAGGGTTCTAGAAGAATTGCTCAAGCCCAACCAGGCTGTTAAGACAGTTATCTGAGGAACTAAGCCTCTATGACTCTAAAAGTTTGAATGTTTGAGGAGGATCATCACCTTATTGTCTCTTTTTTTTCCTTAAAAGTGGAATGTTTGAGAAGAATGATTGTTTCATTGTTTCTTTTTCAAAGAATGTTATTCTGATATTAAAATAGATTTAGTGCACATTTGGAAGTAACATAAGTTACATTTCGAGGTACACTTAATCTAATTTATACAATGTACCTGCTCTTTGTAATGGACAGAAGAATCTTCAAAGAATATTCTTCCTGCCTCAAGACTGTTGGTTTTCTAAGAATAGAGCTTGGATTGCGTTTCTCTCCATCTCTGTGATTGATTACTGTGACAGGTAGCAAACTCTCATTTCAGTTTGGCAACAATGCCTCCAGATAATATGTCCAAAGCATGAGAATCAAAATCAGTGTCACCATCCTGGCTTCTAAGGAGAATTCTAGCTATACTTCTTCTAATACATGCTTGTTTGTTCTTCTGGCAGTACATGGGACTTTTAATATTCCTCTCCAACACCACAATTCAAATGTATCAATTCTTCTATAGTCTTTCTTACTCATTGTTCAACTTCCACATGGATATTATGCTATTGAAAATATCATGGCTTGGGTCAGGTGCACCTGAGTCCTCAAACTGATATCTTTGTCCTTGAACAATTTAAGAGATCTTGTGCAACAGATGTGCCTAATACAATACGTCATTTGATTTCTTGACTACTGCTTCCAAGAGTGTTAATAGTGGATCCAAGCAAAATGAAGTCTTTGACAATTTCAATCTTTTCTCCATTTATTGTGATATTATTTATTGGTCCAATTGTAAGGATTTTTGTTTTCCTTACAGTAAGGTGCAATTCAGACTGAAGGCTGTAGCCTTTGATATATATTATTAAATATTTTAAGTTCTCTTCATTTCCAGCAAGCAAGGTTGTATCACCTGCATATTGCAGGTTGTTAATGAGTTTTCCTACAATCTTGATGCCATACTCTTCATATAATCCAGTTTCTCCTATTATTTGCTCAGCAAATATATTTAATAAATATAGTGAAAGGATAAAACCCAGGAATATATCTTTCCTGATTTAAAATCATTCACTGTCCCCTTGTTCTGTTCAAACACTCTTGATCTATGTATAGATTGTTCACCAGCAAGAGTTCTAGAATACCTATTATTCAAAATGTTCTTCATAGTTTGTCATGGTCTATACTGTCGAAAGCTTTTGTGTAGTCAATAAAGCTAATAAAACACAGGTACACATCTCTGATATTCTTTGCTTTCATCTAAGATCCTTTTGATCTCAGCAATAACATCCCTCATTCTACCTCTACTTCTGAATCCAGCTTGAATTTCTGACAGTTCCCTGTTGCTATACTGTGACAGCCGCTTCTGAATTATCTTCGGCAAAATTTTACTTGCATGTGATATTAATGATTTTGTTTGATTATCTCCCTGTTCCATTGGGTCACATGTTTTTGAAATGGGTACAAACTTGGTTCTGTTCCAATCACTTGGCCTTTCAGATTTCTGGGCATAGATTAGTAACTGCTTTTAGTACTACATCAGTTTGTTGAAATATTTCAATTTGATTCCATCAATTCCTGGAGCTTTGTTTTTCCCCATGCCTTCAGGACGCTTGGACTTCTTCCTTCAAATCAGTTCTTGATAATATGCCACCTGTTGGAAAGATTGAACATCAAGCATTTCTTTTTGGTGCAATGACTCTGGTTTCCTTCAATTTTCTTTTTATTCTTTCTGCATGATTCAATATTTTGTCCAAATAATACTTCAAGATTATTAGAGACTTGATTTTTTTCTTCACTTCTTTCAGCATGAGATATGCTGAGTGTTTTCTACATTTTTGGGTTTCTAACTACAGGTTTTTGCACATTTCACTATAATATATGACTTTGTCTTTTTGAACTGCATTTGAAATACTCTGTTCATCACTCTTACTTCCTCATTCTTCCATTCACTTTAGTTTTTTTCCTCATTCTTCCATTCACTGAAGTGCAAGTTTCCAAGTCTCTTCTTACATCGACTTTGGTCAGACTTTCTTTCTTTCCTGCCTTTTTAATGACCTTTTGCATTCTTCCTGTATGATGTTCTTGATGTCATTCCACAACTTTTCTGGTCTTCTGTCATTAGTGTCTAATGCATCAAATCTCTTTTTGAGATAGTTTTCAAATTCAGCTGAGCTATACTTAAGGTCCTATTTTGACTCTCGTGGACTTGTTTTATTTTTCTTCAGTTTTAGTCGGAACTTCCATATGAATAATTAATTCTGCCCTCATCTTGCTTAGACTGATGAAATTGTGTGTCAGTTTGTCTACTGTGGTGACTTGTGAGTTGCTCTAGATTCTGGAAGCTATGCCACCGATATTTTAAATGCCAGCAGGGTCACCCATGGTGGACAGGTTTCAGATGACCTTCCAGATGAAGACAGACTAGGAAGAAAGAGCGACGAACTACTTCTGAATATTTAGTCACTGAAAACCTTATGAATAAGGTCATTAAAAATAGCAGAAAAACACTGTCAGATTCAGTGCCAAAAAATGAACCCTTCAGGTTGGAAGGCACTCAAAATGTGCCTGGGGAAGAGCTGGCTCGTCTAAGTAGCATTGACCGTGATGATGTGAATAGAGTAAAGCCCATGGGAGTAAAGCCCATGGAACCTTCATTTGCTGATGGGGCATAACTCAAAATGAAGAGAAATAGCTATAAACATCCACTGAAAATTGGAACATGGAAGGTAAAAAGTTTGAATCTGGAAAAATTGAAAGTTGTCAAAAATTAAATGGAATGCATAAACATCGATATCTTAGGCATTAGTGAGCTGAAATGGACTGGTATTGGCCATTTTGAATCTGATGACCACATGGTTTACTATGCCAGAAATGACAAAGTGAAGAGGAATGGTGTTGCATTCATTGCCAAAAAGAATATATCCAATCCAGATCATTCACGAGGTACAATGCTTGGCCAGGGCCATAATTAATTAAGGAATTAAAATAAATAAATTGAGGCATATTAATTGAGGAATTAATATAAATAAATGAGACATGGGGAAACCTGTGCATGAAGAATTCATTGTCTTTGCAAAGCAACAATGAAATACTTTCTTTTCTTTTTCTTTTTCTTTTTTTCTTTCTTTCTCTCT
>NW_006408771.1:690861-694503 GCF_000296735.1 Chrysochloris asiatica | reverse complement strand
ATATCCAGACATAGCAGAGAGCAAGGAACGCGCCTGAGCGTCTACTATACTGGAAGCAGGCCACACCCCTAAGGAACCATCCTTTTATTTGATTGGCTGCTCATAGCAGGCCTCATCATGCAGTTATTACTGTTGTTGTTAAGTACCATTTTTGACTCATAGCGACTTGTATAGGGTTTCTGAGAAGTGATTATTTGGTTTGAACTCCAACCTTATGGTTATCAGTTCAGCAGCGCTTATCCTACAGCATCTCACCAGGACTCCATTATAGAGCTATTTACATTATATTAGATCTCATTATGGGGATCTTTGCAGCTTTACTGATAAATCATTGAGAATCCTGCCAAGTTAAGTTGACACAAAACTTTGACTTTCACAGCAGCCCTGTAGAACACAGTAGAACTATCCCTTAAGGTTTCCAAGACTTAATTCTTTGTGGACCGCAGACTCACACACCTTTTCCCAAGGTGCAACTCTCAGATTTGAATCCTTGAGCTCTTGGTTGGCAGCCGAATATTTTAACTTCTGTGCAACCATGCTCAGACTTAATAAGTAGGATATTTGTGTGACCAACGATTATCTTCAAAGGATAATTTGGAAAAGAAAAAAATAACATAATGGAAGTCTATGTACTATATACAATAAGGTACATTCTTCTGGACTATCAGTTCTAGTCTTTACAATTTTATGGCATGCAAATGCTGTCTTTTCTAGTACAGCTCTGACTGACTTTCTTCTCTCCTGTGGAAAAAGTTTTGCCTCTATTTGCAATTCAATTCCTTAACTTTATGACTTTATGTACATTTGTGTTTTCTTCAGTTGTCCTTTGAAATGGTTATAACTTCTGCCAGGTTGTTCATTGAAGGGCAAAATAAAATATTTAGCTTTTTTTGTTTTTTTTACTATCAGTATGAGAGTCATGATTTTACTTTTTGCTGAAAACAGTCTTTTAATACAAATGATTACTGAAACCAAGGATACTGTTTGTTAAACAGGACTGGGATTAGGAATACTTTCTAGTTTCTGTAATTAACCCATTGCTCAGAAAATAACTGTTATTGAAAGATAAGACTATGAAGCAATTAAAATAGCTTACTTATCGCAACAAATGACACCAACCATCCCTGCCACTGCACTTTCTACTCCATTGGATTAGAAAATTCACTGCAGTGGCCACACAGAGCTAGGAGTTATATGGCTTGTTAGGGAAATTAATAGGTTATGATTTAGTCACAAATACTCAGGACACAGTTATTCCAATCAGAACAGTCTCACTTTAGCTGTGCCCACAAGCAGGCCTTTCTCTGTCTGGTTAATGTTACAAAGCTCTTTTTTGAGTTGTTGATAAATGCTCACAGGACACATAGCTCCATGGGAAGTCTCAGCCAGAAGTAATCCTGCCTAACTCTGTGGGACAGCAAACCAATTAAGTTCGTGGAGACACCCCACTCTGTAAGTAAGCTGCCTGCCTAAGTCACTCAGCTTTCTGTGCTCTGTTGGGTGAGAAGCCCACTGCCCTGTCTCGTGATCTGGCTCTTCCTTCTGATATTGTTGCTCCTATGATACTCCTCCAGTGTTACAGTTTTCTGTCCCTGGGACTAGGAGGTTCAACACACAGGGATCATGGGGTCCAATGGATGTGCTCTTCCTCTAGCTTTTCTTCTTTGATGGTAGTGAGATCAATCCCCATGCCCTGCTTCTGAGATGGCTAATTTTTAACCACTTTAGAGTTCCAAGTTTTAACACTTAACCTTGTTAATTACCAGTCACAACTGAATCATCACCTTCCCCATCTTCTCTTGCCACACCCATCAGGAATAAATTGCTTGGTGGAAGCTTACAAAAACTCTGGCTAGAAGAGACATGAAATAATTCTTTACACTGCACTTATCAAAGATAATAGACTGACAACAAGACTCACTTGAATACCATCAACTAACTTGCATTTCAATTTAAAGTGTTTAGTATCACCAACTACCCACTATTATCAATTCCCTTCCATGCCTTAAAATAACCCACTTCATATTTTTAAAATCCTATAAATCCTTCCATTCATGCTTTCTTTTGAGATATTGAGTCTATTAAGGGTACTCTCTTGCTTCAGTAAGTTTAAAGTCCCTCTTTTGTCTATTTTGCCTTATCTATCAGTTTGTTCACACCATTTATATGCCAGTTTGTCATACTGTGGTGGCTTGTGTGTTGCTGTCATTGTGGAAGTTATACCATGAGCATTTTAAATACAAGACAGTCAACCATGGTGGGTAGGTTTCAGCTGAGATTCCAGATGAAGACAGATTAAGAAGCAGAGATGGACTACTTCTGAATATTTAGGCACTAAAAACCTTATGAATAGTGTAAGAAAACTATCCGCACCAGAATTTTGAGTATTAAAACAAGAAGAACATCACCATAATATTGTCAGTTATAACACTGAAAGATAAATCCTAGTTTGGAAGCCATTCAAAATATGACTGGAGAAGAACAGCCTCCTCAAAGCAGAGTTGACTGTGATTACCTGAATGGAGTATAGCCTTTGGGACATTCATTTGTTGATGGGGCACAAATCAAAATGAAGAGAAAAAGCTGTAAACATCCATTAAAAATCAGAACATGGAACGTACAAAGTACAAATCTAGGAAAACTGGAAATTATCAGAAATGAAATGAAATACATAAACATCCTTGGCATTAGAGACCTGAGATGGATTGGTATTGGCATTTTTAATATGACAATCACATGGTTTACTACGCTAGGGATGAAAAATTGAAGAGGATTAACATCGTATTCATCTTCAAAAAGAACCTTATCAAGAACTGTCTTGAAGTACAATGCAGTTTATGATAGAATAATATCTATTTACCTACATAGATGACCAGTTAATACCATTATTATTCAAATTTATGCACCAACCACTAAAGCCAATGATGATGAAATTGAAGAAGTCTATCAATGTCTTCAGTCTGAAACTGATCAAACATGCCATTAAGATGCATTGATAATTACTGGCAGTTGGAATGCAAAAATTGGAAACAAACAGGAAGGATTATTGGTTGGAAAATATGATCTTGGTGATAGAAATGATGCTGGAGATTGCATGAAAGAATTTTACAAGACAAATGGCTTCTTCATTACCACTACATTTTTTAAAATAACATAAAAGACAACTATACACCTCACCAGATGGCATACACAGAAATCAAATTTACTACATCTGAAGAAAGAAATAGTGGAAAGAAAATGCTTAGTCCAATTTATTAATCTTAGTTCTGCCCCATAAATTGAATTCTGTCTTTTAATTAACTTAGTCTTCTTTGGGTGTATGATATATAGGGTAGAATGAAAGATTATTTGGTTCCTGTGGTAACAGTGGAGTGTCTTTGGGTATCATTTGTTACCTCTTGCAGAGTAACTGATCTGCTCCAGTACTTGGAGTCCTGCACTATGCTCTTCAAGTGAAACCAAAACACTACTATAAGAAAACAAAACAAAAATGGAAGAATATGCCAGGCCCCCAGATAGGAAGACTTAACATTGTAAAAATGCCAATACTGCCCAAAGCAATCTTGCCCATAATAATGCAATCCCAATCCAGATTCCAATTACATTCTTTAAAGAAATGGGAAAAAACAACAACAAAACAAT
>NW_006408771.1:671126-689096 GCF_000296735.1 Chrysochloris asiatica | reverse complement strand
GGGATGGTAGGGTAGAGTAGAGGGCATAGATACTTCATAGTTTGGGTGATGGGGAGGGCAATACACAAAAAGGGGGAGGGGAATTGAAGATCAATATAGATAGGGTAACACTGAGGAAGGTTAACATGGGTTAAATGGGACAGAAGTAAATAGTGATGCATGTTCAACCTTGGAACAACAGGGCTCTGTGATACAGGGATATAGGCACAGTGTGAATGGGTAAAGGAGGTGACAAAATGTTAAGATGCTTGACTGTCATGAATATTGGTTTCCCTTGCCTACTATTGTAAAATAGACACTTGAACGGAATAGAAAGGAATGTCGGGAAACATGATTACAGAAAGCTTGTAAGCCTGTCTTCAGCCTATACCTGATTGGAATACCTAAAAGGGGTTCTAGAACTTGTCCAGTGAAATAGGCTTCTTACGGAGCATTTACAGTGTTTAGGACCTTAGTTGGAATCCTGAGCCTGATCCAGAACTTTCTGAGGTCTGATAGTCCCACTTGAAAGGATAAGCAGACTAGTCTGAAGCAGCTAGAGGAACAGAAGACACTCCTTGAAAGAAAGACCAGAAGGAAAAAATCACAAACAAAAAAGACAGTCTGATTGGCTACTAAAAGAACAAGCAAAATGTTTATCAGAGAGCCATCAAGGCCAAAAATCAAGTCCCTTCAAGACAAACTCCCCTCCAAGACTGAAACTCAAAGGGAATACATAAGCAGGCATGTAAGCTTGCTGGCAACCATATTGGTCTACTGGTAAGTGGAAGAGGGGGAAAGGCAGCAATGAAGAAATGGACTGAGTTCAATCACAGTCCATAGACTCCTGTTGACCTGTAAAGGAGAGAGAGAAGAAGAAGGGTGGGTTGGTCCAAAGTGTGGTGAGAAGTAGGGACTCTTGGGTCCTTGGACAAGGACATAGCCATGAAGGGCTAGAGCTAATAAGTAATTTAAATTAATTGTATAATAATTCCATAGGACTGTTTGTGTACAATTCAGAACATTTTCAAGAAATGCAATACCCTAGTATAAAAAAAAGGAGCTTTGGTAGCGTAGTGGTTACAAATCGGGCTGCGAACCTTAAGGTCAGCAGTTTGAAACTACCAGCTGTTCCGCAGAAGAAAGATGAGGTTTTCTGCTCCCGTAAAGATTCACAGCCTCAGAAACCCTGTACAGGGTCGCTATGAGTTGGAACCAACTCCATGGCACATAACAACAACAATATAATAAAAGTTATTTATTACTACAATTGGTGTGTGGCTAATGTGTTCCACTGCTAATCAAAAGTTTATTGGTTCAGTTCCATCCAGAGGCACCACAGAAGACCTGGTGTTCTACTTCCACAAAATAGTCATTGAAAGCTGTATGGACAATTCTACTCTGATATACATTTAAGCCCCATGAACTAGAATCAACTCAATGGCCTTGTGGCGGTGGTGTTGATGATGGTTGTTGGTACCATGGATTTGGCTCTGAATTATAGCTGTCTTATTGTAGGGTTTCTGAGGCTGTAAATCTTTACAGGAGCTGAAAGCCTCATGATTCTCCCACAAAGAGGCTGACCTTGCAGTTAGTAGCCCAACTTGTAATGATTTAGTCGAACAGGCGTCTCAGAACTTATATCCATTGTTTGTTGTTGTTGTTAGGTGCCATCGAGTTGGTACTGACTCATAGTGACCTTATGCACAGCAGAACAAAACACTGCCCAATACTGGGCCAACCTCACTATTGTTGTCACACTTAAGTCCATTGATGCTGCCACTTTGCCAATCCATCTCACCGGGGTTCTTCCTCTTTTTCTCTCACCCTCCACCTTACCAATCATGATATCCTTCTCCAGTGACTGCTCCCTCCTGACAACATGTCTGACGTATGAGAGACGAAGTTTGGCCATCCTGGCCTCCAAGGAGCACTCTGGCTGCACTTCTTCCAAAACAGATTTGTTTGTTCTTGTGGAAGCCCATGACACTTTCAATATTCTCTTCCAACACCATAACCCAAAACAATCAATTTTTCTATGGTCTTCCTTATTCACTGTCCAGCATTCTCATGCATAGGAAGTTATTGAAAATACAATGGCTAGGGTCAGGCACACCTTAGTCTTCAAGCTGACACCTTTGCTCTTCAACACTTTAAAAAGGTCTTGTGAAGCAGATTTGCCTAATGCAATACGTCATTTGATATCTTGACTGCTGTTTCTATGAGTGTTGATAGTTGACCCAAGAAGAATGAAGTCCTTGACAACTCAATCTTTTCTCCGTTGATAAGAATGTTGTTTATTGTTCCAGTGGTGAGGAATTTTGTTTTCTTTACATTGAGATACAATCCATACCAAAGGCTGTGCTCTTTGATATTCATCAGTAAATGTTTTAAGTCCTCTTCACTTTCAGCAAGCAAGGTTGTATCATCTGAATAGCTCAGGTTGTTAATGAGTCTTCCTCCAATGCTGATGCCACATTTTTCTTCATAGAACCCAACTTCTCAGATTATTTGCTCAGCATATAGGTTGAATAAGTATGGTGAAAGAATACAACCCTGTCTCACACCTTTCTTATTTTTAAACCATTCAGTGTTCCCATGTTCTGTTCAAACAACTGCCTCTTGGTCCATGTACAGATTCCTCATGAGCATAATTAAGGATTCAGGAATACTTCGCAATGTTGTCCATAGCGTGTCATGATCCACACAATCAAAAGCATTTGCATAGTCAATAAAGCACAGGTAAACATTTTTCTGATGTTGTCTACTTTCAGCCAAGATCCATCAGACATCAGCAATGATATCCCTTGTTTAGTAAATGATTATATAGACAGGTCTAGGTTTCCCAAACCTTTAACATTCCCTAAACCTTAGAATATTATTACTGAGAAGCTTTTGTTTCTACATTTGGAGTTTTGAGCAATGACAAAATGTTTATAGTAACATTGCAAATTATGGTGAATTTTTGTTTTGTTTATATAGGGCCAAGGGCAGATTACCTAATAAACAAAGTAATCACAAGTTTACTTTGCTTACTTACCAAACTGTAGTGAACAATTTTTCATAGGTTTCACCACCTATGTGAAATTGTTTGCTACAGATTAGTATGTTAGTACAAGCAAACCTACTATTACCCTGTTGTTGTTAGGTGCCATAGAGATGATTCCGACTCACAGAAACCATGCATAGGGTTTCCGAGGAGCAATTGGTACATTTGAACTACTGGTCTTGCACTTCAGATTGACCTTTTAGTTGAGTGTCCATCCTACAGTCCCACATGAGGACTTGCTTATTGAGTATTCTGTTCCTGACAACAACTATAAATTTTAAAAAAGGCTTTGATTTTGTAGGAAGGTACTGTAGATTTTGGAGACAAATAGATGACAGCTATATCTAGCAATAGAATCTTTGATGCAATGAAAAGAATGTGATATTGTTTACTTTTTTTTTTTGTTAAGTCCCACTGAGTCAGTTCTGATCCATAGCAACCCTGTATAGGGTTTCTGAGAAGTGGCTGGTGAGCTTGAACCATCAACGTTGAGGTTTGAACTGACTTTGCAGTCCAATGTATTAACTTGCAGTGTCATACCAGTTCACTATAACTTAGTAAATATGCAAAACTATCCCATGCTTTACTTCTTTATTGTAATCCAACACTGTCCAGAGCCCTGGGCCACATTCTGTAAGTTTGAACTCAAGAAAGACTGGAGATAGCTAAAATCATTCAGGCAGATCCTCCATGATACTCCCCCCAAAACCTGGATACCAATGTTCAGGTGAGCTTTCTTGATTTCTAATAATCCTTTTTGTCACCATATGTTGCTGGGAGCACTATTGAGTTATCTGTGCAACACCACTGGGAAAGGACAACTGAAAGTTCAGGTGTGGTTTTCCCTGAACTCTATCTTAGTCTCCCTTTCTCTTTGCTAATTTTAATCTATATTCATTGACTGTAATAAACTGTAACTGTTATAATACCTTTCCTGAGTTCTGTGAGTCCTAGTAGATCACCAGATCTATGAGTGGTCTTGTGGAACCCCAACAAAACTTGTATTAGGAATGGGATTTCCTAGAACAACATTGACTCACTGAATCGGAAATCGGAATCTCATGAAAATTCATTTATTCAAGTTTGCAGGAATATAAAAAACAGGAAAACAAAGATAAAAATAAGAAATCATAACTTGATTTTCCAGCAGTGATTGCTTAACAAAGATTCGGGATGTATACTGATGAAGGGACTGGACCATTCTGACCCAAACATAGGATGGAGACTGTAGAACATATGCCATGTGTGACTAAAATATCCAGGGTGTGGAGAATACATTTTCTGAGACTTCTGGGGAGAGGAAGCCAATTGCATTGTGATTCCAAATAGTACTGGAAAAATCCTAATGCAGGCTAGAGTTTGATAAGGAGAATATGAAGATGCAATATGAAGATAGATTAAAGTAAAAATGTGAATGAAAATTGGAAAATTTGAACAGACTATGTAAAGTGGCTGCATATTTTTTGTCTGAATGTATTATTTCAAAGGATATTATGTCTGACTGGGGAACACTTCCCTTATCCCATATTATAAAAGAAAACATAGGTAAATTTGCCTTTTAGCCAGTACTGATTGAACATCCGAATAGGAACCTATGGAACTGAGACCCACACAGATTGTTAATTTGAAGCAGTATAAAATGTCTCATAGAACAAAGAAGATAAAGAGAGTTTCATTTTAACTAATGATGTGTTAGAAGCCAGAATACTGCAGCCAACAAATTCTCTATGCAATAACTCTGCATGACCCCTGAATAAGGCAGATGGCTCATGGAGCACTTATGCAAACTGGAGCTGATGACAAAAGTCTTTGAGTGCTACCCCGACAGTGACCCCTGAGATTTTGAATCAGAAAATTTCCAGATGCACTGGTAAAATACATATCATTTGATAGACAATTACCAGCTTGCTGGTAAGCATTAATAGAAATTGCTCCTATGACTAAAGGATTTAAAATCTGAAATAATGTCTTGGGTGCTGTGAAAGAAGCATTCCAGCTAGGAAGGTAGTGCTCAGTTTCATAATAAGATGGAAATGGCATATACAGAAACATATTACCAGAGGACTGTAAGGAGGTAGTTATTTTATTCAACACAGGTCTGTGTTTAAATGTAATGTTGTCTGTGATAGGGTAACGTTTGTATGCCTACAGGGAATACAAGTAAATACCACTGTTATTCAGATTTACATATGCATCACTAAAGATAATGGTGATGAAACTGAAGAATTCCATCAGCTTATTCAGTCAGAAATTGATCAAATATGCAGTCAAAAATGCACCGAATAGATGTTGGTGATTAAAATGAGAATATGGGTTTGGTGCTAGAAATGATGCTAGAAATCTCATGACAGAATTTTTCAAGGCCAACAATTTATTCATTGTAATTACCATTTTTAAGCAATGTAAAAGGCAACTATACACATGAACATCACATGGAGTACATAGTAAACAAATTGCCTACATACATTGGAAGTGATGTTGAAAAGCTCAATATCACCAGCCAAAACAAGACCAGGGGCAGACTGTGTAACAGTTCATATGCAAATTCAGGCTGAAGCTGAAGAAAACTAAAACAAGGTTATAAGCATCAACATATGACCTTGAACATATTCCATCTGAATTTATAGACCATCTGAAGAAAAGATTTGATGCATTAGGCACTAAGGACAGAAGACCAGAAGAGTCGTGGGATGACATCAAGAATATAATACAGAAAGAAAGCAGAAGGTCATTAGGAAGACAAGAAAGAAGGATGTCATGCTGGGTAAGGTGGAGGGTCAGAGAAAAAGGGGAAGACCCCTAATGAGATGGATTGGCCAGGTGGCATCATTGATGGACTAAAGTGTGGCAGCAGTAGTGAGGTTGGCCCAGGATTGGACATTGTTTCGTTCTGCTGTGCATGGGGTCGCTATGAGTCGGTTCCGACTCAATGGCACCTGACAACAACAACATACTTTGGACATGTCATTAGTAGGGAATCATCCCTGGAGAATTGCATCATGTTTACTAAAATGGAGGGTCAGCAAAAAAGAGAAGAAGATCCCCAAGAAGACAGGTTGATACAGCAGCAGCAGCAATGGGTTTTAAACCTAGCAACAACTGTAAATATGGCATAGGCCAATGTAGTGTTTCATTGTATTATGCATAGGGTCATTATGAGTAGGAACCAAGTTAATGACACATAACAACAACATATATATATATATATATATATATATATATATATATATATATATGTTGTTACTAAGTATCATTGACTCAGTTCTGAGCCATAGCAACCCTGCATAGGGTTTCCAAGGAGCCAAGGAGTGGCTGGTGAGCTTGAACCACCAAACTTGTGGTTCAACCTAACTTTGTAGTTCAAAGTTAGCCCACAATACCACACCTTAGCCCACAGCATCACACCAGGACTCTCTCTCTTTATACACACACACACACACACACACACATACACACACGAGTGAGTAAAAAACTATCCTCACTCCAGTTATATTAAATTGCCCATTCATGCCCACAGTTGGTGAGAACATGCACATGAAATGATTCTGTCAAATAGATGAATGACAGTGGATTATGTGGGAAATAATTTACAAATCAGCCATAGTTTTCCCTATGAAATAATCCATGACAGACTTGGGTTTCAAGAAATTTGTGTGATATGTGTACTGAAACAACTCAGGGAAGAGCATAAACAGAAGCATCTGGAAATCTGAAAACAAAATTTGGACCAATACTCGAAGGAAGGTAAAATTTTCTTTAAAAAACCATTACTGGTGATGAGACATGAATTCATCACTAAGAGCCTGAGAGTAAATGGCAAAGTGTGGAAACATCCTCAATTTCTAACCAAGAAAAAGTTCAAAAGTTAACCATCACTGGAAAATTGATGCTTATAATTTTCTGGGATTTTCAAGGGCCAGTATTGGAACACTAATAGGGAAAAGGTTCAACCACCAACTTTGCTCATTAAAGTGAGATGCTCACTGAAGAAATGAAGCCTAAACTTCAGCTTAAACACAGAGGACTGCTCTCCAAGGACACTGTGATCTTCATGAAAATGCATATCTGCATATCTCTGCCCACACTGCTGACACTCTGCAAAAATTCGTTTTGAGGTATTAAAGCATCCGTCCTATAGTTGGGATCTTGCTTCATGGGACTTTCACCTGTATGGTGCCCTGAAAACAGCCCTTTGAGGATGAAGATTCACCGCTGATGAAGAAGTGCAGACAGTGGTGTATTCTTGTCTCACAGCTCAGCCGAAAACATTTTTTAATAAGGGAATAATTATTGGCAGATGTACAAAGAGTATTGAAAAGCAAGGCCGTTATGTCAAAAAATGATGTATGTGTCTTTTCTAAATTTGATTAAATAAATTTTAAAGCCAGAGTACACATAATTTTTTACTCACCCTTATGTGTGTGTATAACTACTATTGAGTTTTTAACTGTAGTCATTGAGGTTCAAACCGACCTTTCTGTCTAGTGCATTATCCTGCAGCACTACACCAAGATCTCTCTCTCTCCTCTCTCAATAACATTTGTCATTGTTAATTGTCATTGAGTTGGTTCTGACTCGTAGCAATCCTGTATAGGGTTTCTGAGGAGCAGTTGCTGAGTTTGAACTGTTCACCTTGTGGTTCACAGTCCAGTGCTGATCCTACAGAGCCACACCAAAAGTCCATATATATATAGAGAGAGATATACACTTTACTCCCCTACCCCCCCCCCACTTTTTTTTAACTTGGGCCCCTACCCTCCCCCCCACACACACACACTTTTTTTTAACTTGAAAATATTCCATGAGTCTTTCCTCACATTCGGAGAGAGATTGTTTTTAAAGGTTACATAGAATTCTACAATTCTATAGACTGATAGCGTATTGTCAAACATGTAAAATTTTACATTTGTTCAGTGTTACAGATAATAGGATTCCTTGTGTGGTGCTGTAGGATAAACACTCGATATAAGGTCAGTTTGAAGGTTAGTGTTTCAAACCCACTAGTCATTCCATGGGAATCCTGTACTGGATGGCAGTGAGTTGGAACTGACTTGAACGTGATGAGTCACCACTTAATAATGTGATGAGTCACCACTTTCTAAAGTCTTCCACTGTTTAATGGGGGGAAAAAACCCACATAATTTAAAAATCAATAGAAAATTCTGTGATGATGAAAATGTTTTTTCTTTTCTGTACTATTCAGTGTTGTGTTTTAGTGCCATGTAGTCATATGGGGACACTGTATCAGGTTTTCAAGGAGAGGTTTCTGGGTTTGACTCTCCAACCTTGTAGTTAGCAATCCAGTGCTAGTGTAGATGATCAAGTTCCTAAGGAAACTGAGGAATTTTTTTTTCTAATTTTGTTTAATGTCAATAAATTTAAATTTAAATAGCCACTAGTGGTTAAGTCTAATTTATTACTCAGCAAAAACTTGGGGCACTCTGAGTACTTTCTTCACAGGTTAGTTTTTACGAAGAAATATCCCCATCTTGTGGTCCTCTAGAATATTGCCTCTAAAATTATTTAAAACCAAGGTGTGCTGTCAACTATGATCACAATTTGTGGTTGTAGCTTCATGATGTTCATGGATCATAAGATCCTAACTACCAGATATATACAGTATTCTTTGCTTTATAGATTGGTTTTGCTAAAACATAGTCATTGCACAGGGTGATGGACCAATATGCAGGGGAGGTGGGAGACAGTAAATACCTGGGGAAATAAATTCATCTGCTTTGGTACTCAGGGTAGTACCACTCTTTTGATCAATCCTTTCATAAACAGCTGAAATCTCTAGGGGCTTTAGGCAACTACAAGCCCTTCATGTGTGTTCTGCTATTAGAAAATACTATTTGACACTCATCTTCATAAGAGCTTTTTCTATTTGTTTCTGCAGGTGTCTACTACCTATTCATGGAGTCCTGGTGTGGCACTGTGGGTTAGTGCACCAGATTGCAAAGCCAGTTGAACTGCAAGGTCAGCGGTTCAAGCTCACCAGCTGCTCCTTGGAAACCCTATACAGGGTCACTATGGGTCGGAATCAACTCGACGGCACTCATCAACAGCAACTACTACCTATTCTTGGACTCCTGGTGCAGTGCCATAGGATCAGTACTGGACTATTAACCACAAGGTCAGCAGTTCAAACCAACCAGCTGCTCCTCAAAAACCCTATAGAGGGGTCGCTATGAGTCAGAACTGACTCTACGGCACTTAACAACAACTACTCTATTCTTAAGCTCTAACTGGCATTTTCGTAATAAAGTTCACATTGTAAAATCTAATATATTTGATTTAGACTCCCAGTAATTAATAAATTTTCTCAAGATAATTAAAAAATGGTTGCAGCAAAACATCAACAAGGAACTGACAGAAATTCAAGCTGAATTCAGAAGAGGACATGAAATGAGGGATATTATTGCTGATGTAAGCTGGATCTTGGCTGGTGGCAGAGAATAATGGAAAGAGATCTACCTATGTTTTGTGAAGGATGCAAAGTGAGGAGTAAATGTGCATATACTACATTATATATATGCACATATAGTAGATAAATAAATTACTGGTGATTCCAAAAGGGGCACAGTTAAGATTTTCCCCTTCTATCAAGTAAGTTGGGAACAAATAAGAGCTATACAAAGGGGAGGGCAGATGAAATCCAAAATATCACCTTGATTACTGAATATTTTTAAATGTGGCTTTGGAAATTCCCATAATGAACCTAAGAATTCTACTAACACACAGGCAGCTCTCAAAAACCACACTGCTCTTCCTATGGGAAGATGCCTAATTGAAAAATTAGAATACAGAGACAGACAAGAGGGATGTCTACTCTAAGTCCCAATGAAAAGGCACAGATTAAGAGAAGTTGGGAAGAAGAGAGTTTACCATCAGTAGAACAGGGACCCCACATTATCTGAATAATAATTTAAATTACTTTAGTTGTTATTATCATTGTTGTTAAGTGCCATTGATTTGGTTCTGAGTAATAGTGACCCTACACAGGAGTAGCTGATGGATTTGAACCACTTATTCTAAGTGTCACACCAAGACCCCAAGCGAAAAGAGCTAAAGATCAGTCAAAGCAGAGGTTTAGGAAAATTCTACCCTTTAGGAACTGAAAGATTGAAGAAAATGTTTCTACTAACAGAAATGAACGTATGATACTCTAGTATGATGTTAGCTAAAATTTTAGTTCTTTGACAAATTAATTTGAGCTTTACCTGAAAACTGTCATAGACAAAAACAAATGTGTAGTAGTCTTTCCACAATTATTTGCAAAATTGTGCCTCTTTCCTAACCTGAAAGGATAATAGACTAGGTGACCACATGGATAACTCTTAAAAGAATATAATAAATACTAACACCAAACCTATCAATACATCTTTCTTAAAATGCTGTAACAGTGTGCATGGGAGACTCTAAACACACTGGTAAATTCTACACCAAAGACAAAGAATAAACTTGAAAACCATTATGTTACATATTTGTTTATAAAGGCAGCCAGTTACAGTATGAAGAGAAAAAAAAAAATCAATAACTGCATAGAAGCAATATAGTAATAATAAAAGACTTGAAAAGATAAGATAAATATTTCACTTATAATAGCAATAAAAACATAAAATCCTAATTGTAGGAATTCACTCTAAGGAAATAATTGATTGATACTTAATAATTTATTATAGGAGCGTTGATCATATAAGTGTTTATAACCAGCCTCATAAACTCATGGTGATAGTAAGTTTTATTGTTTTGCTTTGTTTTGATTTTAAATGTGCTAACTTGGCACACAAAAAAAAAATAAAAAGAAAGGAAGAAAGCCAGATAATACTACATTTTTCCTATACCCAAAGAAAAGCAATTCACTAGTCTATGAAGCAACAAAGTTGAAGACCGCATTCCTAGACATACTAATAAGTCACTCTGATGTTTATGTGGGCCACTGAGTCAATTTTGACTCATAACGACACCATGTAATGGAGTAGAATGGCCCCACAGGGTGTTCTGGTTATAAACTTCACAGAAGTATACCACTAGGTCTCTGTTCTTCAGAGTCAATGCTGGGTTTAAATCATCAGCCTTATGGGTAGCAGACAAATATTTGACCATGGTGCAACATACCCCATAATACATCACTCTAGCAATTGGTATTCCAAACCAGAAAACAAACTGCCATCGAGTCAATTCCGAGTCATAGCAACCCTGTATAGGGTTACTGAGGTTCTCAATCTTTACAAGATCACAGACTCTCCTGTTTTTTCCTGTGGAGTGACTGGGGAGTTTGCTATTGGCCTTGTGGAGTGCTTAATCTACAATGTTACCCAGGCTCCTTGGAATTGTTATTAGGGATAATAATATGTATCCATACGTTTTATAAGTAATCTGGTCATAGATAATCTTCTCTAATATGAAGAGTTTCCAGAAAACTCACTTTGAGTCATTGAAGGTGATCACCCCTTTATGATCATGCCCGAAGTGTATAATTGTAGCACTGAGAATAATTTCTATAAATAATATCGATACAAGAAGGGAATCACGATGGCAACTTAAACACATCATGCCATCCCTTACAGTAAAGACCAGCACTGACAAACAAGAAATAAATAAAACATGACTATCTGAAACCCTGAGCATCAAATGAAAAAATAAAGAATTAGATTAAACAATCATTGAGAAAAGAAATGGATCTAAAAAAGCAAGAACTAGAAGAGATAAGTAGTAAGATGACTTGCCACTCAGCCCTGCACAAATTGGCCATCTTGACACCAAGGCTGTACCAATCTCTGATGAGAAGCAAAGAAAGACAATTTTGTGGAATTCCCAACAGGAGACAGAGAAACTGTGTAGCTATATCTAGAGTGAAGCAAAGTGTGAGCAAGACATACACTGGATCTAAGAAGGGGAAGTATGGAAAGGAGGATGAGAGCTCTAGGAATCCTGGAACACACAGAGCAGGGAGGAAGCCAGAAACGACAGACAGGCTGGCTGGTAGCACAGAGAGCATGGAGTAATTGAGTCAGTAGGAGGTCCCTAAGCACCCACCTAAGCCTACACTCACAGGTTCTTCCACCTGGCATCTCCTGACCTACCAAGTGGCAGAGGAGCATTTTGGTTCTTCCAGCTACTGTCCTGACCCCTGTTCTGCCCAACTGAGAGGTGGGCTGTATTCTCACACTCCTAACCTTTGCCCCAACTCCTACTCCAACTGATCCAGTGCATGAGGCATGTTTCTGCACTCCCAGCTGCCACCACAATCTACAACTTGACTTCTTGAGCAGGAGGAGTATTCCCATACTCCCAGATACCTCCTAGACTCACACCTCAGTCTGCCCAACCCACCAAGTGATGGAGAAGCATCCCAATGTTTCCTGACTCCAGGTGCAACTCCTGCATGAGCCTGCTCCAACAGCAGGGACACATATCTAGTCCCCCATATACCCAACCAAACTTATGTCTGAGCTATCCCCAACCTTGGAGCAATGGAAAAGTGTTCAAAAGTTACTTGCTATCACCCCAACTCCTTCCAGAACCTGTCCAAGCTGCTGTTTAGCAGAGAAGTGTTAGCTGGCCTCTGGTTTCCCAACCTGACAATAGTTTCAGCCTGTCCAACCTGCTGAGTGTCAGGGAAAGTATTTTTGGGCTTCAGACCCTCAGCATAATTCTTAGATGAGCCCACAGTAACCTTATGATTGGATAGGGAGAATTCCTGCATTCACAGCCATCCAACTTAATGCTCACCAGAGCCCACCTATCAAATAGTGGAAGAGCATTTACATGCTCCCAGCTGCCCACCACAGCTACCACAATAGCTACTTTGACCACTACCTGTACATCTCAACCCCACAAGGACAGAGAATTGCTCCTGTGCTCCCAGCTGCTCACCTGGACCTCATCCAAGTGTACCCTGACTCACTAAGTAGTGAGAGAGCATTCTCACATTTCTAAATGCACATTTCAAACCCCCTTCATATCCTCCCATCAAACAGTAGGAGAGTGTTTCTATGCTCATGGCCACTTGACACACTCCCATCTGCCACCCAGTGTAACTGACAAACTGTATATAGATATAGAGAGTGTACAATACTGGAAGCAATGGCCAGTGGCTACCCAGCCTATCTTCAAACATCTTACCCACCCAGAGAGCAGCATCAATGGTTCATCTTTTCCCCTATTGCCTGCTCCACCCAGAGACAGGAGGTAAGCACTGCAGTGCTGCCTCAGCAGTAATCAGGGAAGCATATCCAACACACCCATTCTATTATAACAAAACAAGGCAAAAACCAAAAAAAAATCAGAATGAAGCAAGCAAACATACAAACAATAAATAAAATAAACCTTAAATGTCTCAGAGACAGATGGCACCAGTCAATCATATAAAGAAAAAGGATAGGATGGCACAAGCAAATGAACAAGATAAAGACAAAGAAAATCTCTTCAGGGGAAGAAACGGCACTAGAATTAACTGATGAGAAATGAAATAAACTTATATATAGGATCCTCAAAGAGATTAAGGAAAATACTGACAAAACCTAGGAATATGCACACAAAATCCTAGAAGGATTCCGGAAAAGAATGAAAGAATAAAATAACAAAATAAATAGATAATTAGAAAAAAATACAGAAATATTCACTAGAAATCCATATGATTAATAATTTAAAAATTCAAAAACTGAAAACTAAGTGGAAGAACACAGAAGTAGAATCCAATCAATGAAACAACAGTAAAATAGAGGACAAATCCCTTGATACTATGCTGTTTGAGAATAATTAGAAAAAAGAATGAAAAAATATGAAGAAACTCAAATGTGGGACACTATCAATGGAATATTTTGCACATGACTGGAATTTTAGAGCAGGTGACAAAAAAGATAAGACCTACACAGAGAGAATAATTGAAAATTGAAAGACAGGAAGGTTTCCAGTCTAAGAAGCTCAAAGAACCCCATATGTGATAGACAAGAAAGTCATCAAGGCATTCCATACTTAATTTTTTAATACCAAAGACAAAGCAAAATTATGAGAGCAGTTTAGGAAGAACAAAATATCACATACAAAGGTGCAACAATAGTACTAAGTTCTGATTCCTCTACAAAAACCATGCAGACAAGAAGTCAATGGATTGCTATTTATAAAATCCTGAATGAAAATAATTGCTAACCAATAATCGTATTATTATTGTCTTGTTGTTGTTGTTGTTAGGTGTTAACAAGTCAGATCTGACTCATAGTCACTGGTGCGTGAATCATGTATCTGTAAAATTGTCATTTAACAATTGTGAGCTGAAATATTTCCAGACAAGCTGAAGAAACTAAAGAAATTTGTAAAAACTAGATCAGCCTTAGAAAATATTAAAGGGAGTAATTTGGATGGCGAGTCAAAGACGTCAGAAAACAACCTGAGATAATGATGCATTAAACGTCATCCAGATCCTAATACAGATGAAGACTCTGCAAGAGTGAAATAAAACTACAGGGATCCAGAGGAATTCAAATGTAAATAACAACAACCTCAAAAAGAAAGAGGGGATATAAGACATAAGTTAAAATCCAAGGATGGAAAAAATGTATCAAGCAAACACTATTTAAAAGAGTTCAGGAATCCTGGTGTGGTGCACTGGATAAGCACTGGCATACTAAGTGCTTGTTCTGCAATTGAAACCCACCAGTCATTCCTCAGAAATCCTATACGGGGTTGCTATAAGTCAGAACTGACTTAATGAGAGACACTTAACAACAACAACAGAAATACCAATATGAATTTGAAGCAAAATAGATTTTAAGTCAAACTACACAATAAGATACTAAGAAGGATGTTATTTTATGATTAATGAGTCAATCCACCTATAAGATATAATAATAATGCATACCTATATAAGGAAATCTGGTAGCGTAGTGGTTACGAATCGGGCTGCGAACCTTAAGGTCAGCAGTTTGAAATTACCAGCTGTTCCATGGGAGACAGATGAGGCTTACTGCTCCCGTAAAGATTTATAGCCTCGGAAACCCTGTACAGGGTTGTTATGGGTCAGAACCAACTAGATGGCACTTAACAACAACAATAACATAGCCAATTATAGAGATCTAAAGTACATAAACAAGCTCTAGAACAACCGAAAGGCAAAATAGACAGTTCTACAATAATAGTAGGAGACCTTTAACGCAACATTATTAACAATGGGTAGAACAATTAAAAAGAAACTAAAAAACACATAGAAGAGCTAAATAACCAACCTGACCTCATCGACGAACATAGAACACTCTACTCAACAGCAGCACAGTTCACATTCTTTTCCAATGGAAACAGATCATTCCCTAGAACAGACCATGTTCTAGGGGAAAAAATAAACCTCAATAAACACAAAAATGTGTTTTAAGTCCTCTGAAAGTGCAGAGAACTTAAAATACTTACTGATGAAGATCAAAGAGCACAGCCTTCTGTATGGATTGCATCTCAATGTAAAGAAATAAAAAATCCTCACCACTGGACCAATAAACATCATTTTTATCAGTGGAGAAAAGATGGATGTTGTCCAAGACTTCATTTTTCTCAGATCAGCCATCAACACTCATGGAAGCAATAGTCAAGAAATCAAACAACATATTGCATTAGGCAATCTGTTGCACAAGAACTTCTTTAAAGTGTTGAAGACCAAAGATGTCAGTTTGAGGATTAAGGTGCACCTGATTCAAGCTATGGTATTTTTAATAATCTCATATGCATGTGAAAGTTAGACAGTTAATAAGAAGATTATAGAAGAATTGATGTATTTGAGTTATGGTGTTGGAGAAGAATATTCAAAGTGCCATGGCCTGCCAAAAGAACAGATAGATCTGTGTTGGAAGAAGTGCAGCCAGAGTGCTCCTTGGAGGCCAGGATGGCCAGACTTCGTCTTTCATACTTCAGACATATTGTCAGGAGGGACTACTCACTGGAGAAGGATATCATGTTTGGTAAGGTGGAGGATCAAAGAAAAAGAGGACGTTCAGTGAGATGGATTGGCTAAGTGACACCATCAGTGGGCTCAAGCATAGCAATGATTGTGAAGTAGGCCCAGGACTGGGTAGTGTTTTATTCTTTTGTGCATAGGGTTACTATGAGTTGGTACCTACTCAATGGTACCTAACAACAACAACAACAACAAAACACAAAACAGTAACATAGTACAAACCATCTTCTCTGATTACTACTCAATAAAATTAGAAATCATTAAAAAAAAAAAAAAAACAAGAAACAAACAAACAAACACGGACACAGAACATCTTGTTTAAAAACAACTGGGGCATCACAAATATTAAAAACAAAATTTAAAAAGTTCTTAGAATCAAATGAAAACTAAGACAGCCCACCAAAACCTCTGGTACATAGCAAAAACAGTACTCAGAGGAAAATGATAATAATAAATGAAAACATCTGAAGAAAAAGAACAAAAAACAAGTCCAACTCAATACCTTAATCCTTCCTCTCAAACAAAAAAAAAAAAAAAAAAAAAGTGGCAAAAGAAGCTACCACACATCAGAAGAAAGGACCTAATAAAGATTAAAGCAGAATAAATGAAAAATAAAACAGAAAAATTAACAAGACTACAAACTGATTCTTTGAAAAGGATCAATTAAATTAAGAAAACACTGGCCAAATTAGCTAAGAAGAAAAAGAGAAGATGCTAATAACCATAATTAGAAATGAGGTGGGGAACCTTAGAAGAGAACCAGTGGAAATAAAAAAGATCATAATATAATACTATTTTAAAAATTTATTCCAGCAAATTTGAATACAGAGAAGAAACAGAAAATTTTCTAGATACACACTGTTGTTAAGTGCTGTTGAGTCAGTTCCAACTTATAGCAACCCTCTATAGGTTTTCTGAGTAACGGCTGGTGGGATGGAACTATCAACTTTATAGTTAGTAGTCCAGTACTTATCTTACAATGCCACACCACTTACCTAAATTAACACAAACTCGACTAGAAAACTTAAACAGACCCATAACAAGAGTCCTTGTGTCACATTTTGAGTTACTGCATTAGACTGCAAATTGGTTTGAACCGCAAGGTCGGTGATCCAAGTTCACCAGCCACTCCTTGGATACCGTATATAGGGTCTCTATGGGTCAGAACAGACTCTAAAGCATTCAACAACAAAATTACAAAAGAAAAAATAAAATAGGTCATAATAAAAAAATCCCAACAAAATAATCCTGTCCTAGATATCTTCACTGGAGAATTCTACCAAGCATTCAGAGAAGATGTGACACCAA
The DNA here is from genome assembly GCF_000296735.1 of Chrysochloris asiatica. Taxonomy (NCBI): domain Eukaryota; kingdom Metazoa; phylum Chordata; class Mammalia; order Afrosoricida; family Chrysochloridae; genus Chrysochloris; species Chrysochloris asiatica. Next base: position 671,817 of record NW_006408771.1, on the reverse strand, counting down.
TTCTACTCAAATTATTTCAGAACATAGAAAAGGATTGATTATTCTAGAATTCATTCTATGAAGCAACCAAAACCTTGATATCAAAGCCAAAGACACCACTAAAAACAAATATAGAGAGAGTAGGCACTTAGTAACAACACAACAATCTCTTATGAATGTAAAAACAAAAATTCTCAGCAAAACTCTAGTCAATAGAATTCAACAGGAAATAACACAATAATAATAGCACAACATGATCAAGTAGGATTCATATCAGGTATACAAGTAAGGTTCAACATTAGAAAATTAATCAGTGTAATCCACCACATAAATAAAACAAAGGAAAAGAACCACATAATTATCTCTCTATTCATACAGAAAAGACATCTTGTAAAGTCCATCACCCATTCCTGGTAAAAGTTCTCATCAAAATAGAATAGAGGAGAGAGCAAACAAGATGGCAGATCAGGTGGAAGTACAGTGAGGACAACAACACAGAACACAGGACCAAGCAGGCTCAGGGAATGGTCCCAGAACTCTGAACCACATATAAAGGAATATTTAGAAGGTTGGAAGGCTTACAGCTGGGGGAGTTTGTGGCAGAAGCAAGAAATCCATTGCTTTCTGGTTCGGGATGCTCAGCTGCTCCTGGAGCCACCATCTTGTGTGGGGCCAAGCGGGGGAAGGATCGGAGAGGCCACGGACACCTGAC
>NW_006408771.1:644260-668151 GCF_000296735.1 Chrysochloris asiatica | reverse complement strand
AAATTCATCATTAATATTAAGGGCATATACACAAGTCTAAAAGCCAACAATATTCTCAACAGAGAAAGAGTGAAAGCATTCCCCTTGCAAATGGAACCCACACTATGGTGTTCTTTATTACCACTTTCAGACAAAGTCATACATACACTCAATGGAATAGTATGTAAAATTAAATGATAATGATGAATCTGTAAAACATTTTATAACATGGATTAATACAAAGGTTATCATACAGAATGAAATAAGTTAGTCAGAGAAGGACAAATATTGTGTCGTGTCACTATTTCCAAAAGTCCAAAGAATGATCTTCACACTGAAGGAGGTATTCTTTGATGTTTACCAGTGGTGGGAGGGGAAGAGATGGTGAGTCACTGGCTGTGTTAAACAATAGGGAAAAACCCTTTGACAAAAGGCATTGTTGTTGCTGTTAAGTGCTATCGAGTCAGTTCTGACCCATAGCAACCCATAGAGTTTCGAAGGAACAACTAGTGGATATGAACCATCAACCTTGCAGTTAGCAGCCTAGTGCTTATCGTATAATGTTATTTGGATAAGCAGTAAAATTTGAATGGAATTTGAGGATTAGGAACTTGTAATATATAAATGCTGAGGTCCTGTTTTAATGATTGTAAGATGGTTATGTACGAAAATAGAATTCAACATTTTTAAAGGCCCTCTTGACATCCATTAGCAAAACTGAAATGTGTGTCAAGGGTCCCCAAGACTGTCTTCAGGTTCAATGCTATACTAGAAGGACTCATAGAACTCAGAAAAGCGGTTATACTCACAATCAAATGTACTAGAGCAAAAAGATACAGATTAAAATCATCAGAGGGGCAAGGGGCACAGGAAACAATCCATAAGGGACCAGCTGTGAGTTTTCAGTTGCCCTTTCACAGTGGAACTACACAGACAGAACTATATTTCCCCAGCAATGACACGCAACAACATGTGCGAAGTCTTGCCAACTAAGCAAGTTTACCTGAGTCTTAGTGTCCAGTGATTTTTATTGGGGTCAGTCACATACGCTTGGGCCATCCACATAACTGACCTGAGCTACTATATAAATATATAGTACTGGAAGTCCCAGCCAGAGCAGTAAAGCAGGAAAAATAACAAAAGACATCCAAATTGATATGAAAGAAGTAAAAGTGTTTCTTTTTTCAGAGGATGTTATATTTGGTGAATACAATACACAAAATGGGGGAAGTCAGCACAACATAACCAAGGTAAAGGAAGACACAAAGAAGTTCACAAAAGTAAAAGGCAGCAAAGATAAATACAATTATATATACAATCAGGCAACAAAAATTAATTATAATGTACAAGTGAATGCATAGGTAGATATGTAAACTCAAAAGGTGTGGTGTAGTGTGTGGAAATACAACCATGTGCATATATAAGTTCAGCAGTGGATATTCCTACGTGTGTTGCAAACATATCCACACAAGGGACACAGTCAGCCAAACTTAGCCATATCCAAACAGCTCATGGTACTGAGTTATCAGTCTGGAGGACTGAGAGAATAGATAGTCTTGGGGGATTCGATCACAATAGAAGGTTGCCATCAGAATGAAAGAAAAATCTAGTACTAAATTCTAATGATCAGAAAGATACAATCTGCTGGTACACCCAAAATTGCCTTCGGTGGCGGTGTGCAGTGGAGTAGGTTCTGACTCAGAGCGACCCTGCATAGGGTTTCCGAGGCTGTAAATCTTTACGGAGCAGGAAGCTCCATCTTTCTCCAGCGGAATGGCTGGTAGTTTATAACTGCTTACCTTGAAGTTAGCAGCCGGACTCCTAACCACTATGCTACCAGAACTCCTTAAGGTTGCCCTTAGACCCATTTTAATTTAGAACTAAACTCACCCTTTAAATTTAGAGACCACCTTACAGCCAAACAGTATAGGCAGGCCCGTATAGTACAGAATAACACCTGAGAAGAACATGCTCTTTAGACCAATCAACTAACTATATGAGACCAAAAGGAAAACATTTTCAAAGTTCAGAAGACTGACAGGGGCAATAAGACCTGAGAATGGAAACGGGAACGCAAGGTGGAGGGAGTGTTTACACACTGAAGGAAGTGCGATCAATGTCACAAAATGGTCTATATACCAACTGTTGAATAGGAAACGAATTTGTTTTGTAAATTTTCACCTAAATCACAATAAACTTGTTTTTGTTTTAAAATATGTTGTTGTTGTTGTTAAGTGCAGTCAAGCGAAGAGCGACTGGTGAGTTTGAATCGCCAACTTTGTGGTTCAAAGCAACCTTGCAGTCCTGCGCTTATACTACAGCGCCACAAGAGAGAGTCACTGACTGTAAAGTATGTTGTTGTTGTTGTTGTTGTTGTTGTTGCTGTTGTTTTTACTGTGCTGCTGTTACGTGCCCTCGAGTGGATTCCGACCCATAGCAACCCTGTTAAGGGTTTCCGAGGAGCAGATGATGAGCTTGACCCGACGACCTTGCAGTTCCAACAGTTTTGCAATCTGGAGCATTAACCCACAACGCCAAAGGAGGACTAAAAACCTAGAATTTTGGGAACCAAAACATGATGCTTCTTTGATTAAAACTTCCACCTAGGCCAGGATTACAAGCACAAGCGTCTCCAGTCACCAGATAATTAGCATGAATGCTTTCATCCGTTTAGGTGTAAGAGAAAGACAAGAATGTTTTCCATGTTGTGCCTATATTAAATAATTCCCTGCACCACCTTCACACACGCAGGACTAGGAACACAGTATTGTTTACTGGTAAATGACTTAAACTGACAGCTGGGGGCGCTGCTTCTCAACCAAAATCATGAATGCATGAGCATAAGAAATGTTATTCCTTTATTTCCCGAAGTTCCAAGGACACAAGAATTGTTAAGACACAAGACACATGAAACTAATCTTCTAAATACTAACATAGAGGGTTTTCATAACTGTATACTTAGAATTTCATTTGGTCCCGAATATCATTTTCTGAAGTGAAGACATAGGGTGACGAGGTTTTCACCTAAAAAATAAACGTTCCATTTGTACATTTTCTATTCCTCAATACAGTTTTTGAGAGCTTACTATTCATTGTCATTCTTTTACATTTTAACCATTTTGATGTGTATATAGGGGATATCTCTTATCTAGAATTTTCACTGATTTAAGTGTCATTCAGTAATCGCTGGCAACACAGTGGTTAAGCCCCTGCCTGCTAATCGAAAGCTCAATGGTCTGAACCTACCAAGGGCTCCATGAGAGAAAGATGAAGCAGTCTGTTTTCTTAACACCTTTGCTGTTATTGTTGTTGTTGTTGTTGTTGTTGAATACCGTGGAGTCGGTTCCGACTCATAGTGACCCTGCACAGGGTTTCCGAGGCTGTAAATCTTTACGGGAGCAGAACATCTCATCTTTCTCCAGATGAATCACTGGTAGTTTCGAACTGCTGACTTTGAGGTTGGCAGCCCGAATCGTAACCACTATGCTACCAAAGCTCACTTCATTGGAAATCCTGCGGAGCAGTTCTTCTTTGTCTTGGCTTCACCATGAGTCAGAATTCACCGGACAGCAGTGGGTTTCCTTATTTGTTTGGAACTGTCATTGGTAAACAAGTTCTGCAAGTAAGCTTCAGGATCACTCTTACCTATAGACTTACTAGATGTATGAAAGGCAAGACGAAAAAGCAGATTTGGTTGTCTGGCATTTCTTTTGTTCTTATTAAATAATTTCTCACTTTTAGTTTATCGCCACCAGTATTCAAACCGATTTCATAGTGCACTGGTAAGATGCAGAGGGCTTCTATTTAAGAAAAAAAAAGAATGCCAATAACTTACATATGCTTTCTATTATCTCAAACTTTGAAGCACAATGGATAGTTTTCTACATGTATGTTGTTGTTAAGTACATCGAGTCGGCTCTGACTCATACTGACCCTGTATAGGGTTTTCAAGGAGCAGCTGATGCATTTGAACCAACGACCTTGTGGCTCAAACTGACCTTGAGGTCCAGCACATTATCCTGCAGCACACCAGGACTCCTACACAGAGAGGCAGCTATTTAATGTTTGTTGTTTTAAAAATTCGGATAGTATGTTCTCCTCATCAGATCTTCCTGCTGTTTTGCCTCAAAGTCGGTAAGATGTAGTGCATAAGAAAATGAACTTTACAGACAGTCAGACATACCACTGTTTATGACCTGGTTCTTATGCATGTTACACTCCCTAAACCTCAGTTTTCTCGTGCATACAATTTGGGATAAAAATAGAATCCACCTCATAGTGTTGTTGAAAGGAGTGCAGAAAACAATGTATGTAAAGTGCTTAACACAGTCTGTCTCATAATAAATATTCAATAAACATCAATTCTTTTTAATTACTCTTTGTTCACATTTGTCAACTTCACCTTCGCACTCATTAGTATTAAATATGCAAGTACATACAATGAGTATAGGACATTTAGAGTTTAAGTGCCTTAATTTGTTGATTGATTTTTGTTATCTTTCAATGTGGCTAAATAAATGTTTTCCTCATTTTCCTTTTTTAAAAAACATTTGTTCATTGTTTGGGTTCCTTTAGTATGAAGTAAATAGCAAGCCCAATTTACCTCATTATTAGTGATGGTGGTGGTTATGTGCCGTGGAGTCGGTTCTGACTCATAGCGACCCTGTACAGGGTTTCTGAGACTGTCAATCTTTACGGGAGCAGAAAGCCTCATTTTTCTCCCATGGAACAGCTGGTAGTTTTGAACTGCAGATTGATTTGTAACCACTACGCTACCAGAGCTCCTTATTATTAGTCTGATGTATATTCAAAATTCATGTCTGAAAGAAACATTGAATGTCATGCTAGACAAAATGTGAAATATTGGGCAAAGGCAGTTTGAGGATTGCATCATTCTAGTAGCAGGGTTTATGGATTATTTTTGTTGTTGTTCTATAGAAAACTTAGTCCCTAGCAACAGGCTCTAGGTAAGCATGCATTTGTTTCCCAAAGTACTGCCAGGACCTTTGTTTTATTTGTTGCAATTCCAGTTGACTGCTCAGAGGAAATGCTGTAAGAAATCCTAGGAAAAGAATCACTATAGGATAAGCACTAGACTGCTAAGCCCCAAGGTCGGCAGTTCCAACTCACCAGCTACTCCTCAGAAACTCTATAGGATCTGTATGAATCTGAACTAACTTACCTGCACTAAATAACAATAACAACAAGTCACATCAAAGCTCCATCTCCTGGCTGGCACATTGCCTGAAATTGCTTAACTCTCTATTAAAATGAAGATATACATGGAAGGTTAACACATTCAGCAAGCTCTCTAATTCGTCAGACTTTTAGTTTTGTTGTTAAGTGTTGTCAAGTCAGTACCAACTCATAGCAACCCTGTATGGAGTTTCCTAGGAGCAGCTGATGGGTTTGAACTGTCAACCTTGGGGCTTGTGGTTAGCAGGCTAGTGCTTATCCTAAAGCATCATACCAGGAGTACTCAGGCTTTATTAATATCTTATTAATCAGACAGATTTTACCTTGACATTAAAATCCATGGATTCATTTGGTGAAAGCTGCAAAGGAATAAATATGCTGCTCATGAATTGTGGCAGTTCAGGATGAAAAAGGATCATAAATGAGGCATAACATCATGGTACAGTGAATTAAAACACACTGGGGACAATTTGGGAGACAAATGGCATAGACTCGGGTTTCATTCAGTGATTTGATGACTGTGCACAGTTGACAAGTACAGCAGATTATTGGACTGTGAATGTCTAACTATACCAGTACCTGTACCAGTTAATATCAAGTCAGTTCTGACTAATGAAATCCCACATGGAAACCCCTGATGGGATAGAACTCTGCTCCATAGAGTTTCAATGGCTGATTTTCTGAAAGTAGTTCAAAGGTCATTCTTCAGAGATACCTCCAGATGGATTCAAACCATCAACTTCTCAGTTGGCAGTCAAGCATGTTAACCCTTTGTACCATCCAGGCACTTCAATCTTTACCTATATAGCGATGGAGATATTCATTTCTGCCCTAACGAGTATTCAGACTGTTGCTGCTGTTAGGTGACATCTAGTTGGTATCAACTCATAGCGACATTATGTACAGCAGAACGAAACACTGCCTAATCCCGGGCCAAAGCTGCCACTTTGCCAATCCATCTTGCTGGGGATCTTCCTCTTTTTCTCTGACCTTCCACCTGACCAAACATGATATCCATCTCCATCGACTGGTCCCTGCTGACAATATGTCCCAAGTACAAGAGACGAAGTTTGGCCATCACGGCTTTCAAGGAGCACTCTGGCTGCACTTCTTCCAACATAGATCTGTTGGTTCTTTTGGCAGCCCATGGCACTTTCAATATTCTCCTCCAAGACCATAACTCAAAAGCGTCAATTCTTCAACGATCTTCCTTATTTACTGTCTAGCTTTCACATGCATGAGGTTATTGAAAATACCATGGCTTGGGTCAGGCACACCTTAGTCCTCAAGCTGACATCTTTTCTCTTCAACACTTTAAAAAAGATCTTGTGGAGCAAATTTGACCAATGCAATACATCGTTTGATTTCTTGACTGCTGCTTCCATGAGTGTTAATATTTGATCCAAGATGTATGAAGTCCTTGATAACTTCAACCATTTCTCCTTTGATAATAATGTTGTTTATTGGTCCAGTGGTGAGGATTTTTGTTTTCTTTACATTGAGATGCCATCCACACCAAAGGCTGTAGTCTTTGATCTTCATCAGTAAATATTTTAAGTCTTCTTCACTTTCAACAAGCAAGGTTGTATCATCTGCATATCACAGGTTTTTAGTATTAGTGAGAATTAAAGGGGATAATATGAATCAGAAGGTCTCTGGATACTAAAATGCATCAGACACAATTCATAAGCTATTCTTTTTGTAATCATTGCTATTGTAGTATTTTGGTACAAAATGGCTGTCAAGAATTGAATTGGTATGCATAAGAATGTCTATGAAGAAATAATTTGACTCATTAGTTTAGTGTTTTGAGATTATGTTGTTCTAAAACAATCATTATTCTATTTGGTCTTTAGGGAAACACTGTGACTTAGGCAGGTCTTGTATTTCTAGCCTTATTTTGCAAATGGAAAGTTAAAGTCAACGGAAATTCACTGTCAAGTACAATATCTTCTTTCCCCTCATTCGACTGCTAGCTGAATACATGGCCTGTGTCAAGCTAAAGCCTATAGAAAAATACAAAAAAAAAACATGTTGTGTTAGCTCTTGGTGCAGAAAGATAAAGGAGAAAAAATTATTCATGCTTTAATTGGAGAGCTGGAATATTGCTGATACAATGCAGTTAGAAAATAAAACAGTAAATCTCCCTAACTCAGTTTTCTTTTCTTCTCTTCCCTCCCTTGTGTTGAGACAAAAAAAACAATGGTGTGATATTTTAGCAACTGAATAGGACACCATAGATTCTCAAAAATATTTTAAGGTATATAGCCTAGACAAATAATAGGTTGAGGGAAACAAAATATAGTTGGATCTCTGAATCTGTATCCATGAATTAAACCAAGTATGGATTAAAAATTGGGGTGAGGTCATTTAGCAATTAACACAACCCATTAAAGGATAAAAGGGAGCATAAATTATGAAATACATGGAATTTACATTGTATTCAGTGTTATAAGTAATCTAAAGATAATATAAAATATACAAGAGGATGTGTGTAGGTTTTGTGCACAAATATTATGCCATTTTATATTAGGGACTCAAACATTCCTGGATTTGGGGTGTCCTGGAACCAATCACCAGCATATACTAAGGGGCATCGGTATTATCATTACAAACCTAATTAGGTTCATGAAGTACAACTCAGCTGAGGTGAACCTAATTTTCTGAGCCTTCATTTTGTTACTCTACTAGTCAGTTGATTGGTTGATGAAAGGAATTATATATTATTTTAAAAAGCAAATACAAAACCGTTGTCACTGAAAGGATCCAGGCTCACGGTGACTCCATCTGTTACGCAGTGGTACTACTCCATAGGATTTTATTGATTGTAATCTTTAAGAAAACAGACATCAAGTCTTCTGTAGCACTGTTGGGTGGTTCATGGCACAAACCTTTGGGTTAGAAATTGAGCACAAACTCTACCAACTATCATATGCTATGCTGCTATTGCAGCATGTCATTGAGGCGGTTCACACTCATAACAATGCTGTATAGCATTTTCAAGGTTGTAAATCTTCTTGGGAACAGAAAGTCCCATAGTTCTGCCAAGGAACAGCTGGCAGATTGGCACTGCTGACCTTGTGGCTAACCCATTATACTACCAGGGCTCCTTATCACATGCTACAGACATATAATAAAATCACATAGTTTATCTTTGTGACCTTAGAGAAAACATGACGTCTGGACAATAAATAAATAAGGTACTTTAACAACTAGTTGAAAAGTGATACACAAAGAATGACATTTAATGAACTGAGGTTGACAGACAATGAGGTTTACGGTAGATTGTCACAGAATTCTGCTCACAATATAATCCTAGATTGGGAAAGCTTAAAATGACCTCCTAGCATGCATTTAATACCACATATTGACAGCATGGTAAGTATTGAACTTTAGTTGGATCACCCTTTATTTTTCTATTTTTATCTTATTTAGTGATAATGGGTCAGCTGTCCAGCTCCCTGTACTTGGATCCTTAATCATGATGTTCTTCCAACTTTCCTGCTATTTATTTTTCTGAGCCTCAGATAGCTTATTCCCTCTCAATAAGCCATTTTTGCAGATGGACAACTTTGTAATAGATCTATCCCTCATCCTTAATGGGATTTTAGAAATTGATCATATTGAACTGATCTCAAGGCAAATTCAGATTTGTTACTATGTTAAATAATTTTTAGTAATAGTTAACACTATTGGACTCTTACTTAACACCAGACATTATGTTCAGCTTTTTATAAGTGATTTTGTATTTAATTCACAATAACTATAATTTTGCATTTAATTCACAATAACAATAATTTACTAATACCATCCAAAAGACAATTAAAAAAAAAAAAAGTTGGCAATGTTCTGGAAAGCTGGAAAGAACAGAAGACTGATTTTGAATTTACTCTGTGTGATTTCAGGACTGCATTTGATTCTACAGTTGGGTGGAGGCAATGTATCACATGGAAAAGCTGCAGTGTGGAAATGACATCACACTAAGGAAATTTATTATAAATAAACTGGATAATATAGTAAAGATCAAAATTTTATATACCTCTGCAAATTGTTGTCAAACTGCAATAAGTTCTAGAGGAAATAAATCAGGTTAATAAAAAGATTTGAAACCAATTCATGTAAAAGAGCAAAAGATCTGAGCATGACTAGCCTGGAATATATGAGAGAAGATAGGTGTTTGTTTTCCAGCAATTAAAGGATTCTCATATGGTAATAGGGAGCCCAATGATTCTATATGATATAGAACATGGACCAAATACTGGAAATTATAATGTGATAGATTCCAATCCACTATAATAAAAAAAAGTTTCCAATAAGTTAAATTGTCTGAAGATGGAATAATTTGTTTTGTAAATTAATATGCCATGTTACTTAAAATATTAAAGGAGAATCTAGATGGGGAGTTGGGTTAATTCAATGCTTCTAAAAATGCAGGATGATTGCATAAAAATGCATTCAATCACATCATGAGATTTCATTTTTAATTATTTACAATATTTCATACTGCCTATAAGAAGAAAAGTCTCTGATACCAGTATATCTCAAATATACCTATAGTATATTTATTTTAGAAACTGTACAGCCAGAGTGCACCTTAACAACCAGATTTTGTTTCATGTATTTGGACATGTTATTAGGAGGGACCAGTCTCTGCAGAAAGACATCAAACTTGGTAAAGTAGATGGTTAGAGAAAAAGAGGAAGATTTGAAACCTACTACCACCAAGAGTCCAAGTGTGGCACTGTGGGTTAATGCGCCAGACTGCAAAGCCGTTTGAACTAAAAGGTTGGTGGCTCAAGCTCACCAACTGCTCCTCAGAAACCCTATACAGGGTCGTTATGGATCAGAACCGACTCGACAGCACGTAACAACAAACAAGAAACCACCAAGGAGTCCTGGTATGGCACTGTGGGTTAATACCCTGGACTGCAATATTGGTTTGAACCACAAGGTCGGTGGTTCAAACTCACCAGTCGTTCCTTGGGAACCCTTTACAGTGTTGCCATGGGTCTGAACCAACTCAATGGCACTTAACAACAACAACAAGAAAGAAGATCCAAGACTGGAGTGCATCCTTTGCACCTGGGGTCCCTGCACTGCAAAGCTCATAGTTCCAGGGCAAGATTGATGCCAATGACTCATAGTGATTTCTAAAAATGCTGCACCAAAAGATGCTGAAAGGAGACAAGGACATTTTTCTAGAGTCAACAGAGAATGTTTCCCCTAGATCAGCACTCTGAATTTGGATTTCTAGCCTCCCAAACTGTAAGAGCATAACTTTGTTTGTTAAAGCCAAAAGAAAAAGATCCTCACTGCGATGGATTGACACAGTGGCTGCAACAATGGACTGGAACACAGAAAGGTTGTGAGAAAAAGCACAACCCTTGGCAGTGTTTCATTCTGTTGTGCTATGACTAGGAATTGACTTAAGGGTACCTAACAGCAACCATACATATCTACTTTGTCTTGTCCCATTATTTTTGTGGGGTTTTGTGTGTTTGTTTCTCAAGATATTTGTTTTCCTATTTGCTGCTTCCACTAGCACTGTTTCATAGGGATAAATGTTTCCAAGTACTTTGAAGGTTTTTCATATACGCTCATATTCAAGATGTGGTCTCCTCTATAAGATTGCCTTAAAGCTTCCAAAACTAGGGCTTCCTAGGGTCTAAGGAGTTTTTGTTTGTTTGTTTGTTTTCACCTAATAAATTCATGAGTGCTTGTTGTATTTGTTATTCATAAATATGAATTCAAGGAGACTGGTAGCATCCTGGGTTACACATTGGGCTGCTAACTACAAGGTCAGTAGTTAGAGTTCACCAGGTGCTCCATGGGAAAAAAGATGATGTTTTCTGCTTCTGTAAATGTTTACAGTCTCAGAAACCCTATAAAGGGTTGTTATGAGCTGGAATCGACTCGACAACACACCACTACCACTCACTGATAGTCCAGTACTGATAGTCCAGTACAGACCCCACTCACTGATAGTCCAGTACTGAGACTTTGAGTTATTTTTTCCTCAAATGAAAGGAATTTACATTTCTATCTGACCATGTCAAAAGTTGGAAGTTTTCTAGGCTATGTGAAAAGAAACTATTTAAAACTGCAAACACTGAACTGATGGTTAACTTCTAGTTTTCCATTTCCCCTCGATGACAGTTTTAGAAACTAAGTTTCTGGGTATTATGCCTTACAAACTCCCAATGTTAGTTTCTCTTACAATTCAGTCATTAAGTTTTTTCATTTGTTTCTCCTTTTTTATTTTGAGTTGATTGTGCAATACATTTTTTAAAGGGTGCTTTATCCAATTGTTGTTAATGGGTGCCATCAAGTCAGTTCCAACTCATAAGTGACGCTATGTGCAACAGAATGAAGCAATGCCCAGTCCTGTGCCCTCCTCACAATTTCTATTACACTCCAGACAATTGCTGCTGCCACTGTGCCAATTCATTTCGTTGGAGGTTCTTCTTCTTTTTTGCTGGTGTACACCTTTCCTGATTTAAACCATTTAGTATATCTTTGTTCTGTTTGAACAACTTGTTTTGTGTACAGGATCTTCATAAACATAATTCAGAGTTCTAGAATACTCATTTGTCAAAATAATAGCCATAGCTTGTTATGATCCTCATAGTTGGAAGTCTTTGCATTGTCAATAAAGCACAAGTAAACATCATTATGGTAGTCTTTACTTTCAGCCACAATTTATCGGATGTCAGCAACGATATTCCTAGTTTCATGTCCTTGACTTTCCATGACTTGAATTCTGGCAGTTCCCTGTTGATGTGCTGTCCAAGCTGTTTTTGAACTATCTTCAGCAAAATTTTACTTGCACGTGATATTAAGGATTTTGCTTGGTGATTTTCACATTCCATTGAGTCACCTCTCTTTGCATTGGGCACAAATATGAATCTCTTCCAATTGGTAGACCAGGTAGCTGTCTTCCAAATTCCTTCGAAATTTCTTTATTCAGAATTTCTACATGTTCTTAGTGGGTGCCTATTGGGGCAGCGTGTTAATATGGAAGTCCCAGAAATCCTTGCTGGGATGTCCTAAATACTTGTCTATGCTTTCATTTTTAAATTAGAAGTCTCCTTGTGGTGCGATGATGTCTCTATAAGATTGCTTTTAGGCTTCCATCTGTTTGTTTAGCTATTACCAAGGATTTGGCATGGAATAATATCTAAATAAAATATAATAATGTTGATTTAATTTTGCTTATCTTTATAGTTTCTTTTTGGTTTATCTGATGTCTCTATGTATCTAATCGACTGGATAGTAGTAGGTGGATTCGTTATAATTCATTTACCAAACAAATCTCTCATTTTAAGTGTTCAGTTTAATGTCTTAATCATATGGTGTCCTGGTGTGACACTGTAGGATAAGCACTAGACTGAAAAGTTGATTTGAACCACAAAGTTGGTGGTTCAAACTCACCAGCACTCCTTAGAAACCCTATACAGGGTGGCTACGAGTAAGAACAAACTCAATACCTCTTAATTAACAACAACAACAATGTGTGAGCAAAGTTTTTCAGGCATAACCAATATCAATTCTAGAACATTTTATTATCCAGAAGAAACCCTTTATTTATTATGTCCCGATCTTTCTATCCATTTATCCCTCAGCCTTAGTAAGCCACTAATGTATTTTCAGTTTCTGTAGATGTATCCATTTTAGATAATTCATATAAATGAGGTAATATAATTATTGTTTTCTCTAACTGGCTTATTTGAATTAGTATGTCTTCAAAGTTCATCTGCATTGGAGCACTTATCAGTACTTCCCTTTCCAATGACCAAATAACATTCCATCATATGGATATATATATTTTTTAATCTATTAATAAGTTGATGTGAGCATGGTGACTCTATGATATAAGCAATAAACTTCAAACCACAAGACTGACCATTCGAGCCCCCTAGCCACTCTGTGGTGGAAAGATGAGGCTTTCTACTCCAGCAACAATTTACAACCATGGAAACACTATACAGGATTTCTATGAGTCTAAACCAACTGAACAGCACTTAACAACAGCAAGAACATTCAGTTGACAGACATTTTGCATTATAACTTCTTGGTTATAATGAACAGTGCTTTTGTGAAGAGTTGTTTACAAGTTTTAAGTGAATATATGTTTTTCATTCTCTTGAATATGCACCTTGAAATGGAATTACTAAGTCATATCCTACAGTGGCTCTGGTAGTGTAGTGGTTATGAATCGGGCTGCCAACCTTAAGGTCAGCTATTCAAAACTCCCAGCTGTTCTATGGGAGAAAGATGAGGCTTTCTGCTCCCATAAAGATTTACAGCCTTGGAAACCCTGTACAGGGACACTATGAGTTGGAACTGATTCCACAGCATATCATAACCATGACGACCATACTACAGAAGCTCTGTGTTTAATTTTGAAGAACTGTCTTTGTTTTCTAAAATTCCCACACCATTTTATAGTTCCATAAGAAATGTATGTAGGTTCCAATCTTCATCAAGAGTTATTACTTAACTTTCTCATTGTAGTCATCCCAGTGGATGTCAAGCAGTATCTTACTGTGGGTTTAATTTGCAATTTTTTCTGATGACTAATAATAGTAAGCACATTTTCAGGTGATTGGTCATTTGTGTATTTTCTTTGGAAAAATGTCTTTTCTGGTTTTTCTCTCATTTTTTAAATTGTGGCCCCCACTGTTTTTCTGTTATTCAATTATATTCTTTTTATAATCTAGATTAATTCCCTTATCAGACAGATGGTTGGCAAATATTTTCGTCCATTCTGCAGATTGTCATTTTTGTCAACAACCCCTACCCTCTTGTTCTCATGATTTATATTTTCACTTTGTTAATAATGTCCTTTGAAATACAAGTTTTAAATTCTGATGGAACCCCACTGTCTAATTTTTCATTTATTACTTATACTTTGTATCAGCTTTAAGAAACCATTTTATTGGTGTTATTGTTAAATGCTAAGAGTGTCTTCTGATTCATAGTGAAGCTGTGTAGGGTTTCTAAGGAGCAGCTGGTGATTTTCAAACACAAATCTTGTGGTTAAAACCTCCCTTGCAGTTTAGTGCTTATCCTACAACATCATACCAGAACTTCACACCCTAATTCATGAAAATGTATCCTTGTTTTCTTCTAAACATTTTATAGTTTTATTTCTTAAATTTAGATCTTTGATCCACTTTAAATTAATTTCTGGATATGGTGTGAGACAAAGGAGTATTTTTAAACAAATATAGTACTGTGCATATAATTATAGAGATAAAGAAAAGCAAATATGTGTCTCAATTTAAAGAAAATGTAAATAGTAGTACATGCATAAATAAATACTTCATGGAGTTCCAGTCTTGGTGAGTAGCAGAGACAGCCAGGTGGGAAAGGCTCCATGGGGGAGGGATTGAAAACCCAGAGAAGCTATGCTCATGGAACACCACCAGAGCTCTGGATCTAGCATAAGGTACAGGGCGTCAGTTTCCCACATGCACAAGTGTAAAAATCATGATATAATGGAAAATACTGAGACTTAGGAATCACTGGAGATGGTATTCCCTCTGCGGTCACCCCGCCCAGGCGGAGCTCAGAGGCAGGGCTACAGCCAGACCGACACAGGGAAGCGGCACTGAAAGTGGCACAGTGAAATCTCCAAAAGGAGGTGCGGGAGATTTTACACGTTTTTCCCTCGTCTTCCCTGTCACACCTTCTTTGCCCAGCCCTGACGCCTAGTGGCAGGTGGGTGCACACCCACCCACCCCCCCAAAAAAAAAGTATAACTCTGAGCCCATTGTTTTCCACGGCACAGAAGGAAAGAGTTTGATAGCTGCTTATGACGTCAGCCTAAGGGTTGCAGCCCTAAAATTAACTTGTGCAGAACCCTTTATTCCAGCCTATCTAGCAAGAAAAAAGCAGGCCCATCAGGCCTAACAGACAAACCATAGAACAATCTGTAAAAACCCAACATAAAAGGACACAACTATCTCGGCAATTATGCTGCACACATGCAGATACCTAACTGACCTTCAGAGACAAAAGTAGTAGACAATCTTTCTCCCATTAACTTCTCAATATCTATCTGTGCATCTCTACGGTGATGGCTAAAGGAGGGGCCTAAGTGGACACCCCCACCCACTACTGGATGCTTGTACAGTGCACACACACTGCCCATGTAGCAAGATGACTGGACAGTCGACCACAGTTTTATTTTTGTTTCAAAGTGGTGGTTTTTGTCTCTGTTTTTATACTGCTTCTGCTCTTGGCACTTTTGACGACAATTTTTTCCTGGAGGAGGGATCTTTTTTCTCCCTATGTTACCCAAGAAGAGTCAGTAATTGTGGCCATATAGCCAAGCTACAAGCATATCCCATAATATTTCACCATTGAGACAAGAACCAATGACAGTGGCTAAGCATTACATGCAAAAAGGGAAGCCTATCTCCTGATCATATCCACCAGGAGACACCCAGTAAGCTTAATATCACAACAAAAAACATCCATTTAAGCATTAAAAAAACCCCATATAACTTGAAAAACAAAAAACAAGAAAAGATATAAAAATGTGTCAAAAACAGAACAAAGTAACTGAGACAAATAAGCTAGAAACAGACAAAAGCTCCCCAAAAGAGGAAAAGCAGGTTTTGGACTTGCCTGAGACAAAATTCAGAAGAATGATATGGAAACAAATTTAAATGCTCCAAAAAGGGGTGAAGGAAAACAAGAAAGGAGTCAGGAAAATACTACAAGAGCAATCAAGTAAGATTGATACAGCATAGGAAACAATTCAAAACCTGCAAGAAAAGGTCTAGATGGTTAATAATAAAATATCAGAAATGGAAAATACACTGAAATGGGAAAGGAGCAGAAGAGAAGTGATGGAAACCAAAACTAGCAAGCAAGAAGACAAATCTCTCAATACTTCTAACATAGAAGAGCAAGCGGAAAAAACGATAAAAAAATCTGAAGAAAGTCTAAGATTCATGCTGTATAACATGAAAAGGAACAACTTATGAATTATTGGCATTCCAGAACAGGAAGAATCAGAGAAGTCCACAGAGGAGATAATTGAAGAGCTTCTGGAAGAAAATTTCCCTAACCTCTTGAAAGATGAGAAGATAAACATTCAAGAAGCTGAATATACCCCAGAATGGGAAAAAATCTTTTGAAATTACACATTAGACAAGGGACTCATTTCTAAAATATATAGAAAACTACAACACCTCTACAACAAAAAGACCAATAACCCAATTTAAAAATGGGCACAGGGCATGAAAAGGCACTTCACCAAAGAAGAGATTCGGGCAGCCAACAAACATATGAAGAAATGATCACGAACACTAGCCATTAGAGAGATGCAAATCAAAACAACAATGAGATATCATTTCATGCCAGTAATAACAGCAAAGATCAAAAAAGTAGAGGAGAATAAATGCTGGCAAGGATACAGGGAGACTGGGACCTTCCTACATTGTTGTTGAAATTGCAACATGTCCAACAACTTTGGAAAGTAATATGGCGCTTTCTCAGATATACTTTATGATCCATCAATTCCTCTACTTGGTATTTACCCACAAGGAATACGAGCCATAATGCAAGTAAGATATATGCACACCAATGTTCATAGCAGCACTATTTACAATAGCAAAAAGATGGAGACAGACTAAGTGTCCATCAACTGAAGAATGGATAAACAAACTGTGGTACATACACACAATGGAATATTATGCTACCTTGAAGAAAAACAAGAAAGCTGCAAGCCACTGCATAACATGGATGAACCTTGAGGACATTATGTTGAGTGAAATTAGTCAGTCACAAAAGGAGAAATACTGCATAGGACCATTATTGTAAAAGAGTAAGGAAAAGAACCCATATTAAAGGGGGTTGGGGAGGATTCTTTGCTGGTTGCTGGGATGGATGAGAGGAAGGGAGGGAGGGAGGGGAAGATAGAGCACAGGGTAGGGAATAGACACAGGATATCCTGGGTGCAGGAGGGGGGGAGCAATATAAAGAAGGGTGAGGGGAATGGAAGAACA
The DNA here is from genome assembly GCF_000296735.1 of Chrysochloris asiatica. Lineage (NCBI taxonomy): Eukaryota > Metazoa > Chordata > Mammalia > Afrosoricida > Chrysochloridae > Chrysochloris > Chrysochloris asiatica. The sequence goes on along the minus strand of NW_006408771.1, from coordinate 650,956 downwards.
AGGCTGATGGGAGAACAGTTAGGCAGGTTTGAATGGGCTAAATGGGACAGAGTTAATGATGATGTATGCACAACCTTGGAACAAGAGGTCTCCCAGATATAGGGATTGAGGCATAGTTTGAAGGGGTAAAATAGGGGAATAATGTTAAGATGCTTGGCTGTCTTTTGAATCTTGGTTTCTCTTGCCAACCATTGTAAAATAGACACTAGAGGGGCGAGATAGGACTAGCCAGAATTATCACTACAGAAAGCTTGTAAGTCCGTCTTCAGCCTATAACTGATTGGAATATCTTAAAGGGGGCTAGAAGTTGCCCAATGAAAGAGGCTTCCTGTGGAGCCTTTATACTGCACAAGACCATAGGTAGAATCCAGAACCCCATCCAGAACCAACTGAGGTAGGAAATTTCCACTGGAAAGGACCGGTAGACCAGCCTGGAGCTGCTCGAAGAACAGAAGATACTTCGTAAAAGAAAGACCTACAGGAAAAATCTGAAACAATAATAATAGTCTGATTGATTACTACAAGAGCAAGTAAGCTTTTTACCTGGGAGCCATCAAGGCAAGTGGTCAGGACCCCTCAGAGCAAACACCCTTCCAAGACTGAGACTCAAAGGGAATACATAAGCAGGCATGTGGTCTGGCTGGTGACCACGTTGGTCACCAATAAGGGGAAGAGGGGGAAAAAACAGCAATGAAGTTGCCAGCTAAGCCCAGCCACATTCAATAGGCTCCTGTAAACATGGGTGGAGACCTGGATGGCAAACAAAATGGCAAGACCCCGGGACTCATGGGCCCAGAGGCAGTGACAAGGCCACAGAGGACTAGAGTGGAGAGTGAAGTGTCCAGCTGATATGAAGTGAGGGGAGATGTACAAGAACATCCATACTTGCAGATAGTACCCACATGACTTGGCTTCGATGGCTGGATGATCAGGACTCAACTAGAAGAAAGATGGGAAGAAAAAAAAGAGAAAAAGAATAACCTGCTACAATTACCTATACTAATGTGCCAGACTGCAAAGTCATTTGATCTGTAAGCTCGGCAGTTCAAACTCACCAGCTGTTCACTGGAAACTCTACACAGGGTTGCTTTGGGTCGGGATCAACTCGATAGCACTTAACAACAACAACAATGGATATAGTAGCTCAAAAGATGGAACAAACTTTAGAGCGAGGGTCACTCCCATCCCCTCAGTACACAGGGTTGACTGGGATGGTCAACTTAGATATAAGCTACCCAAAATGGGGGGCCTATAAAGTCAAGAAGTGACTGGCTTACAAGCTTGTTAAGAGGGAGCCTAGTTCCAGACAGGGCGGGGGGACGGTAGAATCACCACTAAATGATTTCAAATCTGTTGGGACCAGGACGGTGAAAAGAAATGGGGATAAGACTCTTGTGGTACAACAGTGAATAATTGCCATCAGCACTGACTGCAAGGGTAGGAAATATAGAGGCAGATGTTTTGTGACAAAAGGAGTAGAGTGATTGATTTTGCAGCCCAGGAGCGGATGTCCCTGGGACCATCAAGTGAGAAGCATGAAGAGCTGGACCCTACCCAGAGAGGTAGTGATGCCAGGGATGGTGACAGAGACAATGACGTGGACAGATATAGTGGCTGAGGACACTGGACTCAGGGAGGGAGAAGGGCTGTGTGCTGGCAGCCAGGTGGACGGTCCTGTGTGGTATACCCTTTGGTTATTTGATGATGCATAGAGGGGATTGTAGTCATTGCAATGAAACGAAATACTATAGGATGAGTGTAAAGCTAATGTTCACCCATGTAAAGTTCACAATAAAAACTAAAATAACAAAACAAAAAATGCCATGGCAAACCTCAAGTGTTTGCAGAGAGCCTTGCAGGAGGCTGTAAACCCCAGTCTGCTCCTGGATGCCAAGCCCCAGGTTTGTTCCTAGCACTCATCATTGTCACGGTCATTCTGATTCCTGGTTTATGAAACCTGTTATGGTTGAATTGTTTTTCCCCCAAGACATGCTGAAGGTCTCACCTCTGTACCTATGAATATGATTCTGTTTGAAAATAGAATTTTTGAAGATGTTATTGGTTAGGTTAGTATGAGATTATGCTGCATTGGGATATATCATAATCCTATAAGAGTAGTGTCCTTATAAAAAAAAAGAGGTGATGCCTAGAGATAGGGGAGAGAGGAACGACACCATGTTGCCTTCTATCTGAAAGCCAAGGAGCACATGGAGCTGCCAGAAATGGAGAGAGACATGGAACTATTTCTCTCTCAAAGTCCTCAGAAGGATTCAACAGTGCTAAAACCCTGGTTTGGACTTCTAGTCTCCAGAACTTTGAGAAAATAACTTCATATTCTTGTAAATCACCAATCTATGGTATTTTATTACAGTAACCCTTACAAACTAAGACAGAAGCTAATAGAATTTACTCCAAACTTCCATTTCTTTGAAAGAGGTTTCTGATATTATCAAAAGAGACAAGAAGCGAAAATATGAGGGCAGGGGTCCTTCCTCAGGTTTGTAGCACCTTGAAAAAGCCTTTTTATCATGCCTGAACCTCAGTTTTCCTTCTTGTTTTAGAAAGCCCCTTTCTTATAGAGAAGATGGACTCTACAGTTTTCTCCATAACTTTCATAGTTGTTTCTAGAACTTAGACAAGTACAATGTAGGACATATACTCTGTTTTTTATTGCTTGGTGAAATGGCTCTCTTATTTCATTATTACTGTTTAGCCTGTCTTACGTTCTAAGTCCTTTTCATTTTCTATAATTTATAGCTGAATCTCTGTGCCAGGCATTATCAGTATATGGCATGTTAATATTATTATTATTATTATTGTACCACCTGCCAAACTGTCATACAATTGATCAGAAATTAGATGTCAGAGCCTTCCTTTCCTCTATTATCACTTCTAGTAGCAGGATTGGGACCTAGAGGACTTTTTGTTTAAGGGAAGGCATGGAAAAGGGTGAAAAGGGATGAAGTACAGCAAATGTGTAATTCCTATCAAAGTTAGGATTTCAGGTGGTAATAGTGTTACAAGCAGTTTATTTATCAGCATTGTGTAGGCTTGATTTCATACATTTGAGGAACCATCAGTGTGGTTCCAAAATAAAGTTTCTCTTCCTTCACAGGGAAAAAATGACCGTTGATACCATGAGCTGAGGGAGAAGGACATGTTTATGATTTCTTTGACACCGCATTTGGTAATTGTAGCTCCTCAGCTGCAGCGAAGGTAGAAACAGAGGCTGCACATTACCTAGATGTCTATCTTAATGAAGATCTGTTAGATTCAATGGTTAAGAGCTTGGAGTGCCAACATCTGAGGACCAGAATAACATGTGGCAGTCCAGAATGCTAGAGTTCATGACCTTTGTATTGAATCATGAATCACTCACAAGTAGAGCTTTCAATCATCCCTGGAGGGTTCTACAGAACAACATACCAGGTATAGTATAGTTGCTGCCTGTCTACATTTTCTGTGGAGGTTGACTCTGCCTCAGGGTGAGAGTCTTCCATCTCCAAACAGTGTTAAGTACCTTTTATTGGTCTGGAAATCTTTCAGGCAGCACTTGCTGAACTGAGAGTGTTTGTGGACTAGAGTCAAAAGACTACCTTGTGATCTCTCACCCATGTTAAAATAGAGATTTCCCACAACTCACACAGAGCCCTTGTTTCTTCCTCACACTGATCTACACGTAGGATGTTGTTTCTGTCCCTTTTAGAACTTAAATTTTGAAACAACTTTGGACTCATAGAAGAGTTGTTCACCTCACAGAACTTTGAAAGTGTCAAGTGAATTAAACATGGGAACATATTTTGAAGAATTTAGAGAAAAGCACATTTAAGTTTTTTTCTGAGTTGGCTTTTGATTCATGATGTCAGAGCATTTATTTGGCAGTGTTATAATTATCGATGTTTATTTATTTTGTCAGGAGTTCTGGTAGCGTAGTGGTTATGAATCGGGCTGCCAATCTCACAATCAGCATTTCAAAACTACCAGCTGTTCCACGGGAGAAAGATGAGGCTTTCTGCTCTTGTAAAGATTTACAGCCTCGGAAACCCTGAACAGGGTCGCTATGAGTCGGAACCTACTCCATGGCACACAACAACAACAACATTTATTTTATCTCTTGCTAGATTGTGGACTCCTGGTCTGGCACCATAGGATCAGCACTGGACTGTGAACCATACAGTTATCAGTGTAAATCCACAACGCTCAATCTGAAGATAAATTTTGGTTTAGTTTGTACAGGATAAGATATGTCACAAGTCACATGATTATAGTGTTACTGCATATTCTGAGACAGAACTGAATGTGCAGTTATAGCCAATTCATCTATGATAATGAAAAGGAAAATACATTTGTTATCATATGTAAAATTTGTAAAATGGTATTCATTTCATTTCAAGCCCTTCCAGTTTCCTTTTACTGTGGCTTGCTTTTCCTTGTGTCCTGTCTGCTTGGAATCTATGGTCTTTGCTTTAGATAATGGGTTCACCTGTTTTATTGATACCCTAAGTACATGCTTACCTTACTTATTGGGTAATCTATCACCGAGGGCAGCTAACAATACCAAAATACTTAGTAGAAAGCAGATACACAATGGTATGCATTACAGATCTCGGAGGGTGTCTACCACAATAGTTACTGCCCTCTGAGCACCCCTATGCTCCCATACAAATAGGGAAGCCCTACAGCAGAAGCAGCAACTTTTTGAATCATAGATCAGTATTTGAGCATAAATTGGAATTGCAGTTTATTGAGCATAAACTGCAGTCTTTGAGCTGCAGGTGTGATGCAATTATGTAAAATCACAACACTCCACTTGCTGACCACATCCCAGCAATTGGCAGCTGGTCCTGGGTAGCACTGCAGAGGAGCAGAGCTGAGCTGAGCTATTGGTTTGTTGATAATAAAACAGATGGCAGCAAGCCTGGAGGGAGCGCCTGATTTTACCCATTGCTACTTAGACATAATACTTTTATCTCATAGTAAGTCTTATTTTTCCCCTAGTAAATCCATTTTCAGTTGGAAAATGAGCTAGCAGTGATGATTTTCACTCTCATAAATCCTGAGGAGCCATGTCTACACAGGCTGGGTCTAAAGCCACAAACTCAAATGCCTCATGGGCCAAGTGTGGGTGATTTCACTCAGGAGGAAGACAAAAGGAAGTGGTAGGGACTGTGGGAATGCAGAGAAGTAGGCCTAACAAAGGAACCCAAATTCAATTCAGAGCAAAACACTGTGCATGCCAAATAGTATATATGAGCTAATTCTGGTCTAAAGATGGCCAAAATGTGAGCCCACAGGCCTGGAGATAGAGTGGAATTCATAAACCAGATGCCAAGTCTAACAGATTCCCTCAACAGGGCTTTGAGTTGGGGCCAGCCCAACGCAGATTCAGAAAGTTACATGCTTCAGAGTTAGGCTGCCTACCTAATAGCCAGTGGCCTCTGAGTCCAGAGCTTTTTGCATAAATAAAGCTTAAAGTACCCTCGTTATTTCTCATATTGACACCTCTGCCAGTAAATCCCTCAATAGGCAAAGTCCAGTAACCCTGGGGCAATGGCAGGAGGCTTGTGAGTCTATAGGGATCAGGGGATTTCCCCGCATATATGTAAAGGAGATCCTCATCATAGAAAATAGGCTGCAGCCCATGTGTGGAAAGAGAAGCCAGAAAGAAATTTTATTTTGAAGGGTTTCCTAAGGCCCCTTAAGTTTATTTGAGCAAATAGGAGGACTTGAATATGATATAAACTACATAACATTCACAACTAAAGTAGCTAAACTAAAACTAAAGTTGATTTTCATTTAAAAGGACTGACAATAAAGGGAAGAGAAAAAAATACTGTTTCCAAAGTGCCCACAAGGTTGTACTCCACTGAGCAATCTAGTGGAGAATCCATTCCTTTGCTTTTGCCAAATCCAAAACTGCATTTCTTGACTCATGGCACCTGTCTCCATCTTTAAACAAGCAATGTAGCATCACCGAGTCTCATCCAGCTTTTGTTCTATCTTCTTCGGTTTTCAGTTTCCCTGTTTTTTATGAGAACTACATTCGTGATTGCAGTTAGGACCCACCAGATAATCCAGGACACTCTCTCCATCTGACATTCTTACTCTAACACATCCACAAACTGCCTTTATCATAAAAGATACATTCAATATCGGTATTGATAGAACTGGAGTCCTGGTGTGGTGCTGTAGGATAAGCACTGGACTGCCAACCACAAGTTCGGTAGCTTAAGCCCACCAGCTGCTCCTCAGAAACCCTCTACAGGGTCTCTATGAGTCAGAACTGACTAGATGGCACTTGACAATGTTTCTGTATATATAATACTTAATAACAACATATGTATATTTAACACACAAATAATTTTAAATTAAAAAGTTAACATAGACAAATTCCATTGCAGCATAACCATGACTCAGGAACTCACTATAGGAGGATTACCCAAGACTAACCAATAAGGCTGGTTACTCATACTATCAATGTTGTTGTGTTAAGTGTCATCGAGTGGGTTCTGTCTCACAGTAACACGTATTACTCAGTGGTAGTATTAGTGACCAGCTTTATTGGTTAGTCTTGGCTAATACTTCTATAGTGACTCCCTGAGCTATGGTTATGCTACAGTGGATTTTCTCTGATATATATATATTTACCGCATTGACCTGCAACGCCACACCAGAAGTCCAAAAAACAAAAACAAC
>NW_006408771.1:601757-644151 GCF_000296735.1 Chrysochloris asiatica | reverse complement strand
GATACCTTGTACAAGGTTTCAGAGGATTAACTAGTTAGTTTAAACAACCAACCTTGTGGCTAGCAATCCAGTGCTTATCTTACAACTCCATATCAGGACACCAGTTTGTTGTTTTTGTTAAATGCTGTTGAATCTGTTCCGACCCATAACGACCCTATATGAAGTTTCCAAGGAGCAGATGGTGAGTTTGAAACACCGACCTTGTAGTTCAAACTGATCTTTTGGTCCAGTGGGTATCCAAAACACTATACCAGGGCTCCAATATAGGAGGTTGGAAACCCAGATTGAGAATGCCGGCTCTAGGGAAAGACTTTCCTTCTGTTGGCGGCTCTGAGGAAACGTTACTGTCCCTTCTCAGCATCTGTAGTCCCAGTGTTTCTTGGCAATCTCCATGTATCTCAGCATCATCTTCCACTACATCTAGAAGTTTTACAGTGCAAGGTCCCCAGTTCCAAAGACCACACTCCACACCCAGTTTTTCTTTCTTAGTGGTTGTTGTGGTTGTCGTTATATGCCGTGGAGTCAGTTCCAGCCCTGTACAGGGCTTCTGAGGTTTTAAATCTCTGTGAGAGCAGAAAGCCTTATCTTTCTCCTGTGGAGCGGCTAGCAGGTTCAAATTGCAGACGCTTATCTTGTAGTTCGCAGTTGGACGCTTATCGTATGGAGTCACCATGCTCCTATATATATGTAAGTCCAGTGCTTATCCTATAGCGCTACACAAGAACTCTCGCTCTCTCATATATATGACAAATATTTCCCACTTTTTTACTTGCATCCAGATGATGATGTTAATTAAATTCATCATGTTATTCAACGATCACCAATGTCCTTTTACAAATTTCTCTATCACCCTTACTGGAAGCTCAGTGTTTACTTTTTCCTAGGTTAATTTTATTTGCCAGGTTCTATGCCAAAGGATTTAAGAGATAAAGAAGCAGAACACAGTCGAGTTGTTGTTGTTAAGGCCATCGAGTCGGTTCTGGCTCATATCGACTCTGTATAATGTTTCCTAGGAGCAGCTGGTGAGGTTTGAACTGCTGATCTTGCCATTCAAACTGACCACCTTGTATTTATATCATGCTCTTTGTGAGCACTTGCTTTCCATCAAATACCAGCAGTAAGTAATCTAATAAACTGTAAAGACCCAGCATCGAAGAATGAAAGTGAATTCACAAGTTTTTAAGCTTTATTTAAAGAAGAAAATCACTTGTGGAGATGTGTGAAGAGTCTGCTGATAAACATTGTACAATAAACAGATGAAATTATTTCCAACTGCCTTGTAACTACTATTTCTTTTAATTACCACATACTTGAATACATGTTCAAAATCAATTTGTTCGCTTACTAATTTTCAAATATAAATATTTGTGTTAATATTCAAATATAAATTTTGCTCATTATATGTATTTTATTTTTAAGTATTCAAATTTATTTGCTACTGTAGAACCAAATTTTTAAGAATGAAATCATTTTATACTCATGTGAAATGAAATAACAACAACTAAGTGCAGTGCATGTATGAAAGATCACAGAAGGTAAATGAAATGATTTATGAATGCCTACTGACAATTGAAAAATCAACTTCATTTTAAAAACATAGTGAGACAGAAGAGAGTTCTTCCATTGAATGCTCGTGTTTACTAAGTACAAACTATTGTACTAGAACTTCCAGTGCTGAAATTATTATTACTAATAGGAATATAACAGAATTTGTTTCAAATTCTGCATCTACCCCTTGCTGTAGTAAAAAAATAATAATGGTGTTAAATGATGTAGAAAGTAAAATTATTTTAGAATTAGAAATTGTCACATCTTCAGATCCCATAAATAATAGAAATACAGATCCTGTTTTTAGAATAATTTTTCTTCTAATAATATAAATTTTTCAGATCAAAAAAGATCAAGTCATTGTAAACACCACAGTGGATAATTTTAAAATCCATGTTAAAATTTTCTGGATGCTAAATTTACTAGATCCTATGGTCAAAATATGTTTCGATGGTACAAAGCTAGTAGTGGCAATTATAAAATATAAGATTACTGTGTTCTCCATTAGTGGACTCTGTATATTGTTGTTTGCAAACTATTCACTTCTTGTTTTGCTGTGGATTAATTTATTGATTGGTACAACTCAAATATGACTAACAGATTTGAAAATAGTTCAATCCACAGAGATTATTTGGTGTTGCATTTAAACTGAAGACATGATTTGGCCTAGTGCATTATCTGGAAATGTGTAGTAATGAAGAATGTTAGTATTGGAAAGCTGTTTTGGAACACATTGTTGCTGTCATTATTGCAGTCACAGAACAAGGACTATATTTTTGAGAAAGCAATTATTTTTGGGTCCTCACAAAATAGAGAAGTTTAGGTGTACTTGTATTTGTTGCCCAACTAGAACCATGTTTGTTGTTGTTAAGTGCCATGGAGTCAATTCCAACTCATAGCTACGCTATATAAGATTTCTGAGGAGCAGCTGGTGAGTCTGAACCGCCAACCTTGTGGTTCAAACCAACCTTGATGTCTAGTGCATTAATCCGTAGTGCCAAGCCAGGACTCCACAAACCATGTTTAGCAAGTCACATATTAAAACATGTTAACAGGACAAGACAACTCATTGTATGTATCTAAAACAATATGTAAAATAGTAATAAACTTAATAAGTGATAAAGATTGATCAACTATTTTTAGTGAAATAAGCATAGATTGATATTTCAGTTTGTCTATGGAGTCTACTCCTAATCTTTCTAATTCAGAGCAGTTAAGTGTTGTTTTAAGATATATATCTCTAGCAGATGGAAAACCTGTTGAGCTAATTCTTACATTTACTAGCCTAAAAAGTCATACTGGTGAAGAAATTACAAATAAAGTACTTATGTGAAGTTTGCGAAATTGTTTTTTCTAACACAGAAGCTAGTCTGTGACAATGTTGCCAATGTATCAGGGAGTTATAATATCACATAACAGAAAATTTTAGAAAGAAATGAATATGTCATTTTCATACAATGTGCAGAACATTGACTTAATCTTATAGGATACATTACAGTAAATTGTTGTCTTAAAGTAGCTGCTTTTTTTTCCTACTGTTCAGCTACTCTACTCATGTTTGTTTCCTCTACACAGTGATAGGCAGTTCTTAAAATATATTTAGGCAATGATTCAATAGTAATACATCTTGAGGATTTCATAATGTACAGTCCTAGAATCATACACTCCGATTCTAGATAATCTTAGAAAGTACTATTAAAAATCAGACACAAAAGGAGATACCAAAAGAGATGCCAAAAACATCACCAACAAATGCAATAGAGTATGTATTTAGGTTGGCTATGTAAATGATATATATTAAGTCTTCAATAAAGGTGACTGTTAGTCCTGGTGTGGTGCTGTAAGAAAAGCACAGACTAACTGCAAGGTTGTCAGTTCAAACCTACCAGTCACTCCTTAGAAACCCTATACAGGGTTTCTATGAGTTGGGATTTTAACAATATCAGCATTGTGGGGGGTTCAGTGGCTCTGTAGGATAAGTACTGGACTGCTAGTCACAGGTGAGCCATTTAAGACCACCTCTGCTCTGAGGAAGAAAGATGAGACTTTCTGCTCCCACAGAGATTTACAACCTTGGGAGCCCTATACAGGATCATTATGAGCCAGAACTGAGTTGATTCACTTAAAAGCAATATCAACAATAAATCTTGCACCATATTTACGATCATTTACATGTCTGGGTCCATTAGTGTGATGATTGCATCAACCCATCTTGTTGAGGTTTACTTCATTTTCTCTGATTGTTTACTTTTTCTAGTGTTTGGTCTTTCTTGATGATTTATCTTATGTAAGATGAAGTTTCATCCTTGCTTCTAATGAACATTCTAGATGTATCTCTTCTAAGACTGACTTATTCATTCTGGAAATCCATATTATGTTTTGTATTCTTTGCCAAAATTAATACATGTATTAATTATACTGTTTTATTTTTAAGAAGACTTGGTAGTGCAGTGGGTTACAAGTGCAGTGGGTTAAACATCAGGCTGCTTGTCCCAAGGTCAATGGTTCACACTCATCAGTTGCTTCAAGGAAGAAAGAGAGGCTCTCTGCTCCTATAAAGGTGAAAATCTTGGAAACTGTATGACTTACTCTGACCTGTAGAGTTACTATGAGTCAGAATTATATCTATGGCAGTGTTCTTCTTGTTTTCATTTTCCAGCTTCTGCATGCATATACGCTGTATCTAATAATGCATTTATAACAAATAGTATCGAACAGAAGTGATGAAATGTCATCACCAAGATTAGGTTCTAAAAAGCTTTGACAATACTCTAGTGCTCTCTGTCTCTTGGATCATTTGATATGAGGGAAGCCACCTGCCATGTGTGGAGGATCTGCACGTACGTGCCAGGTGGAGAGGAACTGATGAGGATCTCAGGCCCACAAAAAGCCCTGTTAAGTCATATAAATCAACTTGGAAGTGGATCTTCTTCCACTTGGACCTTGAAATTACTACTGCCATGAACAACACCTTGATTACATCCCTATGAGGTGCCCTAAGCTGGAGGCACAAACCTAACCAATAACAGGATTTTTTTACTCACAGAAACTGAGATAAGAAATGTTGCAAATTTTAAGCCCTTAAATTTGGGGATAATTTGTTACATCACAATTTTGTTGTGTAGTTAAGTGTCATTGAATTAGTTCCAACTCATAGCAATTGGTATGGGGTTTCCAAGGAGTGGCTGGTGGGTTTGAATCACCAACCTTGTGGTTAGTAGTCGAGTGTTTATTCTACAGTGTCACACCAGGATGTTTTTACACCGTAAAACAGATTGTTGTGTAGACTGACCACCACTCTCTGTCAGTTTGTTGTGCTGTGGCAGCTTGCATATGGTGGTGACATTGAAAGTTATGCCACCAGTGTTTCAAATACCAGTAGAGCTTGGACATCAACCAAGAGGTATGCAATAAAGGCGAGCGTGAGGATTGTATTCTTTTAGCATACTTATTCAGTCTGCAGTGTTATCATTGTTATGTGCTGTTGAGTTGGTACCAACTTTTAATGACCCATTATAGGGTTTCCAAGGAGCAACTGGTAGGTTTGAACAATGGCCCTTGCAGACAGCAGTCAAGTTCTTATCCTACAGTGCCACACCAGGACTCCTGGTGTATACAGAACAAATAATATGAGAAGGTAAACTACATGAAGAAGAACGTGGCATTATAATAGGAGACTGACTAATTAGCAACCTTTGATATTCCAATGACTCGTCCTTGTTTCAAAACTAACAGCTGTTCTACAGGAATAGGAGAAAGATAAGGATTTCTGCTCCTGTAAAGATTTACAACTTCGGAAACCCTGTGCAGAGTCACTATGAGTAGGAACTGACTCAGCAGCATACCACCACCATAGAGAAGAGAACAAAACACTGCCTGCTCTTATGTTATTCTCACAATTGTTATGCTTGTGCAAATAAGATGTTACTGTGTCAGTCCATCTCATTGAAGGTCTTTCTCTTTATTGATGACCCTCCATTTTACCAAGCATGATGCCCTTGTACAGGAATGGGTCCTACTAACACTTTGAAAGTAGGAGAGACAAAGTCTCATCATTCTAGATTCCAATGAGCATTCTGGATCTACTTCTTCTAACACACATTTGTTTGTTCTTCTGTCAGTCCATAGTACTTTTAATATTCTTCTCCAACACATTGAAACAAAAGCATCAATTCCTCTATGGTCTCCCTTATTTACTGTGCAACTTCTACATGCATATAAGGCTATTAAAATGTCATGACTTGGGTCAAATGCACCTTAGTCCTCAAACTGATGTCTTTGACCTTAAACATTTTACAGCAGATTTTCCAAATGCAATAATGTTGTTGTTGTTAAGTGCCATTGAGTCGGTTCTGATCCATAGCAACCCTGTACAGGGTTTCTGAGGCTGTTAATCTTTACGGGAGCAAAGAGTCTCATCTTTCTCCTGCAGAGTGGCTGGTAGTTTTGAACTGCTGACCTTAAAGTTCACTGCCTGATTCATAACCACTGTGCTACCAGAGCTCCTAAATGCAATAATACACTGTTTAATTTCTTGATTGCTGTTTCAAGAGTGTTGATGGTGGTTCAAGCAAAATGAACTATTTGACATCTATCTTTTCTCCATTTATCATGACGGTGCAGTTGTGAGTATTTCTGTTTTATTTACAAGACTGAGTCAAAATTTTCCTGTACTCCAATTATATTAAAAAGTTTGTCCATATCCACAGCTGATAACAATACTGAGTGTGCATGTGAAATGATTCTGTTGAATAGACCAGTGACAGTGGGTCATGTAGAAAATCATTTGCAAATCAGCCATGACTCTTCCTATGAAATAATCCATGACAGACTTGAGTTTTGAAAAGTTTGCGTGAGATACGTGCTGAAACAACTCACAGAGGGGTATAAACAAGATTTTGGACATCTGCAAACAAAATTTGGACTGCAGGAAGTTAAACTGTTCTTTAAAAATTGTTACGGGTGATGAAGGATGTATTCATCATTTCTGTCCTAAGAGTAAACAGCAAAGTTATGGAGTGGAAAGAAACATCCTCAACTGCTGACCAATAAGCAGTTCAAAAGTCAACCATCAACTGGAAAATTGATGCTTACAGTTTTCTGGGATTCTCAAGGGTCAGTAATAGAACACTATCAGGAAAAAGGTTCAACAATCAACAGTGCTCAATGCAGTGAGATTCTCATTGAATATCTGAAGCCTAAATTTAGGATTAAATGCAGAGGACTGCTGCTATCCAAGTGCATTGTGATCTTGAATGACAATATACATCTACACACCTCTACCCACACTGTTGACACTCTGCAAAAACTTCCTTTTGAGGTGTTAAAGCATCCTTCCTATAGTCTTGATGTAACTCCATTGAACTTTCACCTGTTTGGTCCCCTGAAAGCAGCCCTTTTAAGATAAAGATTCACCAGTGATAAAGAGGTGAAGACAGCGGCACATTCACCCTCCCAGCTAAGCATAAAACATTTTTTAATAAAGGAATATGAAAGCTTGTGAACAGATAGATAAGATTTATTGAAAAGCAAAGAGGTTTATGTTGAAAATAATGTATTTGTCCTTTCTAAAAGTTGATTGAAATAAACTGTACAGCCAGAGTGCTATACAGTTTATTTTGGACTCATCCTCGTACATCAATGTGCAACTATTCTGAAGGCTATAGTGTTTGATCTTCATCAGTAAGTATCTTAAGTTCTCTTCACTTCCAGAAAGGAAGGTTGTATCATTTACATATTACAAGTTGTTAATGAGTCTTCCTCCAATCCTTATGCCAGGTTTTTCTTCATGTAACCCAGTTTCTCAGACTATTTGCTCAACAAACAGACTGATTAAGTACAGTGAAAGAACACAATCCTGGCACGTACCTTTCCTGATTTAAAACCATTCACCATCCCCCTTTTCTGTCCTAATAACTGTCTCTTGGTCTATGACAGATTCTTCATAAGCAAAATGAAGTGTTCTGCAATATCCATTTTCTTAATGTTATCCATAACTTGTTATGATCCCCACATTCAAAATCCTTTTGATAGTCAATAAAGCCCAAGTGCACATCTTTCTGGTATTCTCTGTTTTCAGCCAAAATCTTTCTGACATCAGCAATGATATTCCTAGTTCTATGTTCATTTTTGAATTCAGGTTGAATATCTGACAATTCCCTGATGATGTACTGTTGCAATCATTTTTAAATTATCACCAACGAAATTTTAATTGCATGTGGTATGAATGATATTGTTGAGTGATTTCTGCATTCCATTGGGTCAACTATTTTGGGGAAGGGCACATATATGGATCTCTTAGAATCACTTGGCGAGGTAGCTGTCTCTCAAATTTCTTGGCATAGATGAATGAGCACCTCTAGTGCTACAAAAGGTTCTTGAAAGTTTTGAATTTGTATTCTATCAGTTCCTGAAACTAGTTTTCCCAGTGACTTCAGTGCATTTTGGGCTTCTTCCTTCAGTATCATTGGTCTTGATCCTATGCTCTCTCTTGAAATGGTTGAACTTCGACCATTTATTTTTAGTTCAGTGGCTCCATGTATTCCTTGCATCCTTTTTTGATGCTTTCTGCATCTTTGAACATATTGTTCTTGTTATTGTTGTTAAATGCTATTTAATCGGTTTTGACTAGAGTGACCCTGTATGGGATTCCCATAGCCAAAAACCTTTGCAGGAGGAGAAAACCTTATCTTTCTCCCATGGAAAGGCTGTTGAACTCAACTACCAACCTTGTGGTTGGCAATCCAGTGCTTCTTGTCCAGAGTCACCACACTGACTCTAGAAGAAGACTCTCTCTGTGTCAGATTTAGGGTAAATCCCTTGTTCCTTGGTTCCATGGTAATCTTCAACTCCATAGAATCCTTCAGTATTACAAGCTGAAGTTTGAATTTTTTTTCTTCAGTTCTTTCAGCTTGAGAAATGCTGAGCATGTTTTTCCCTTTTGATTTTCTAACCTTGGGTCATTGCACATTTCATTGTAATACTTGACTTTGTCTTCCTGAGCTGCCCTTGGAAATGTTCTGTTTATATCTGAACTTCTTCATTTCTTTCATCTGCTTTAGCAGGTTTCAGCGTCTCTTCTGATACCCATTTTGTTCTTTTCTTTCTTTCCTGTCTTTTTAATGGCTTTCTGCTTTCTTCCTATATAGTGTTCTAATGTCATCCCACAGCTCTTCTGGTCTTTGGTCAAATGCATCAAATATGTTCTTGAAATAGTATCTAAATTCTGATGGGATATGTTCAAGGTCATATTTTGGCTCTCCTAGACTTGTTTTCATTTTCTTCAGCTTCAGTCTAAACTTCCACATAAGCAATTGATGGTCTGCCCCTGGTCTTGTTTTGGCTGATGATAATGGAGCCTCTCCACCATCTCTCCCTACAGATGTATTCAATTTGATTCCTGGTGAGGTCCATGTGTATAATTTTCACCTTTTTATTGTTGTTATTAGGTGCCATTAAGTTGGTACTGATTCACAGTGACCATATGCACAACAGAAAGGAACACTGCCAGATTCTGGGCCAAACTCACAACTGTTGCCACACTTGAGCCCACTGATGCTGCCACTTTTCCAGTCTATCTTGTTGGGCATCTTCCTCTCTTTCTCTGACTCTCCATCTTACCAAACATGATATCCTTCTCCAGAGACTGGTCCCTCCTGACAATATGTCCAAATTATGAAAGACAAAGTTTGGCCACCCTGGCCTCCAAGATACACTCTGGCTGCACTTCTTCCAACACAGATCTGTTGGTTCTTTTGTCAGCCCATGGTATTTTCAATATTCTCTTCCAACACCATAACTCAAATGTATCAATTCTTCTATGGTCTTCTTTATTCACTGTCCAGCTTTCACCTACATATGAGATTATTGAAAATACCATGGCTTGGGCCAGGCGCACCTTAGTTCTCAAGCTGACATCTTTGCTATGCAACACTTTAAAAAGGTCTTGTGCAGCAGATTTGCCTAATGCAATACGTTGTATGATTTCTTGACTGCTGCTTCCATGAGTGTTGATAGTTGAACCAAGAAGAATGAAGTCTTTGACAACTTCAATCTTTTCTCCATTGATAAGAATGTTGTATATTGGTCCAGTGGTGAAGATTTTTGTTTTCTTTACATTGAGATGCAATCCATACCGAAGGCTGTGTTGTTTCATCTTCATCAGTAAGTATTTTAAATCCTCTTCATTTTCAGCAAGCAAGGTTGTACCATCTGCATATCGCAGGTTGTTAATGAGTCTTCCTTCAATTCTGATGCCATGTTTTTCGTCATGTAACCCAGCTTCTCGAATTATTTGCTCAGTATACAAGTTGAATAAGTATGGTGAAAGAATGCAACCCTGTCTCACACCTTTCTTAATTTTAAACCATTCAGTGTTCCCATGTTCTGTTCAAACAACTGCCTCTTGGTACATGTACAGATTCTTCATGAGCACAATTAAGTGTTCCAGAGTACTCATACCTCACAATGTTGTCCATAGCTTGTCATGATCCACATAAGCAAAAGTCTTGCACACAGGTAAACATGTTTATGGTGTTCTCTGCTTTCAGCCAAGATCCATCAACAATGATATCCCTCATTCCACATCCCCCTCTGAATCCGGCATGAACCTCTGAAAGTTCTCTCTCAATGTATGCTTGCAGCCATTTCTGTAATATCTTTAGTAAAACTTTACTCACATGGGATAGCAAAGATATTGTCTGATGATTTCCGCATTCCATTGGGTCACCTCTCTTTGGAATGGGCATAAATATAGATCTCTTCCAGTCAGTCGGCCAGATAGTTGTCTTCCAAATTCCTTGGCATCGATGAGTAAGTGCCTCCAGTGCTGCCTCACTTTCTTGAAAGATTTCAATTTTTAATCCATCAATCCCTGGTGCCTTGTTCTTTGTCAATGGCTTCAATGAACCTTGGACTTCTTTCAGTTTCATCTTTTATGTTGTTGGAAAATGGCATATACAATGAAGAAGTCACTGATCTTTAAATAAAATTCTATCGTGTGATCTGCAGCATCATTTCTATCACCAAGTTCATATTTTCCAACTACTAATCCTCTCTCTGTTTCCATCCTCCAAATTCCAATCAGTAATAATCAATATATCTTGATTGTATACTTGATCAATTTCATACTGAAGAAGCTGATAGAATTCTTTAATTTCATCAGCACTAGCAGTAGTGATTGCTGCATAAATTTGAATAATAGTGGTATTGACTCATCTTCCTTGTAGGTGTATGCATATTAGTCAATCACAGACAGGAATGTACTTCAAGATAGATCTTGAAATATTATTTTTGATGATGAATGATGCTATTTCTTTCTTCTTGAATTTGCAATTTGTTGATTCTGGCATAGTAAACCATATGATTTTCTAATCAAAATAGCCAATGCTAATCTATTTCACCTCACTGATGCCTCTGAGATCAATCTTTATGCATTCTGATTCATTTTTGATCATTTCAAAATTTCCTAGAGCCATACCTCATACATTTCATGCTCAGATTATTAATAGCTATTTGCATCTCTTTCTCCTCATTTTGAGTTGTGCTCCATCAGCAAATGAAGGTCTCCAAAACTTTACTCAGTTCTTATCATGGTCAACTCTACTTTGAGAAGGCAGCTATTCTCTCGTCGTATTTTCAGTGCTTTCCAACTTGAAGAGCTCATTTTCAGACACTATATCTGACAATATTCTGGTGCTATTTATAATATTTTAATTTTACAGTGCTATATCTGAAAATGTTCAGCTGCTATTCATAAAGTTTTCAGTGGCTGAATATTCAGAAGTACTTTTCCACTCCTTTTTAATTTGTCTTAGTCTGGAATCTCCACGGACACTTGTCCATCATGAGTGGCCCTGTTGGTACTTAAAATACCGGTGTCATAGCTTATATCATGACAGAAATACACAAGTCACCACAGTATGACAAAATGACAGATCAGTGGTAGAATCTTGCATTAATGCAGTAGATGTATTACAAACCATGAACAAATATTGATACGTTATTATGGACTAAAGTGCATAGTTTATATTAGGGTTCATTCTTTGTGTTTCACACTTCAGTGGATTTTTATAGATGTAAAATTTCACACATCCTTCATTACAATGTCATACAGAATAGTTTCACCATCCTAATAATGTCCTCTGCTCTACCTATTCATGCCTCTCTTCCATCTCCCCCAGAGCCCCTGTCAAACACTGATAATGTTTACCAGCTCATGTTTTCCATCCTTACATAATATTGACTTCCACTTCTCATCTATCAGCATTTAACAGAGAGAAACTGAGGCAGATGAAATATGTCAACTTTAGGATATTGCATACATTGACAGAGAAGCACATTAAATTTCCTTTTGGGCTATTCTGGAGGTCTAGTTTCTAGAATTTGACTTGGGGGAAAATTCACTTAACATCTCTGTTTCAATTTATTAACATGTACACTAAGGTGATAGACCAAATGATTTATAAGTTTCATCATATGTCTGACATGTTCTTCAATTGATAAATTAAGAAATAGAAAGTAGGGAGACATTATGCTCCTAGATATAGTCTGTTTAGAGGTATAGAGACAATTTCTGTACAATATGGAAATATTTATTGAAATTAATGGGAAATGAGCTTTCTGTACATTGAGGAACACATAGAATTCTTCTGAACTTATGCAAATTCTGAGTCCTGGTGTGGTGCCTTAGGATAAGCACTTGACCTTAAGGTCTGTTTGTACTGAAAGATCAGGGGTTCAATCTCACCAGTCACTCCTCAGAAACCCTACCCAGGGTCGCTATGAGTTAAGAACTGACTAAACAGCACTTAACAACAACAAAATACAAATTCTACTAGTTACCATGGGCAAGCAATGTTTGTGATTTCTCACTGGTGAATATTCATGACCAAAATAAGATTTGAAAATGGACTTGTATCTATGTTACAAGCTTACTTGAGTCTGGTGAATTGTATTATTTTGTTGGCAGGCTTCCAGGAACCCCAATCAACTCATCAATGTCTAGTGATTTCAGGTCTGATGTTAGAAACATTGGTTACCATACAGCTCATCTCTAGGAGGGGAAGACTGTAGGGAAGGATACACCACCTTTCTTTATGCTGCAGATTTGAACTTTATATCATCAGTCCAACCTCTCTTTAGGCAAGTGTGATAAATGCCTTTATTTGTAACTTGCATATACAAACATGACATCTCTGATTATCTTGCTACTGATTTTTCTTTGAAGAAAAGATAACATGATTGATCATAAAGGTCATGAATGTGTTGGCAAAGAGTTTATTAGCTCTCATAGATGCTTAAATTGCAGTCATGTAGAAAAGGAGCACATGTATAGTTTGTGACTTCTTTGGAGAACTAACTAGGTCTTGGGAATGGAAATTTCAGTAAAGAGCCCTTAGCTTAACTTGAGGAGGAATTTTCTAATATTTAAAGATGACCTAAGATGAACAACCTACTTTGCTACTGTTGTTTAGTGTTTTCCAGTCAGTCTCAAGGCAGAGACCCTACATAGAATAGAATGAAACACTCCTCAGGCTTGAGCCTTTTCACAATTGTTGCTATAGTTACAGCCACTGTGTCAATTGATCTTGTTGACACTCTTCTTTTTTGCTGACCATCTACTTTACCAAGCATTACTTCATTTTTCCAGGGACTGGTTCCTCCTTTTCCTGGGACAGTATGTCCAAAGTACATGAGAAGTCTCACCATTCTTACTTCCAAGGGGCACTCTGACTATTCCTCTTCCAAGAAAAATGTATTTGTTCTTCTGGTAATTCATAGTAATTTCAATAATTTTGTCAATACCATAATTGAAATACTTCAAATTTTCAACTGTCTTGTTCATTTTTCACATGCACATGAGGCAATTGAAAAACCATAGTTTGGGTCAGGTGCACCTTAGTCCTTAAAGTGACATTTTAGCTCTTTAATACTTTAAAGAGGTCTTTTGCAGCAGATTTTCTCCATGACTACATCATCTGATTTCTTGATTGTTGTTTCCATGAGCATTGTTAGTGGATCCAAAAAAAAAGTTATCCCTTGATAACTTCAATCTTTTCTTGTTATTTATTAATCCAACTTTGAGGATAATAATATGTCTTAGTGTTTTTCTTTTGGGGTATATCTTGTTTGGAGTTCATTCAGCTTCTTGAATGGCTACCTTATTTTCTTTCATAATGTTATGGAAATATTCTTCCAACAACTCTGAGACAATATTCTCTGTTTATTTTTGTCTTTTTCTGTTCTGGAACTCCAATCACATATAAGTTATTCCTCTTGATTATGTCAATCTTAGGCTTTTTTCAGATTTCTCTGTTCTTTTTTCTGATTGTTCCTCTAACAGATTAATATTGAGAGGTTTTTCTTCAAGCTCAGTAATTTGGTCTTCCATTGATTAAATTCTATTTCTTTACTCTTTCAGCATACTATCTATTTTGTTAGTTGAGTGTTAATCTTCTGACACTCTAGTTGCTGTTTTCTGTGTTTTTCACTTTTTCGCTTATTTTGTCAGTTTGTTTCCTGAAATTTTCTATAGTTTTCTCTGTTTTCCTTGATTTCATCTGCAGTTATCAAAATCATTGTGTCAATCCATTGAAAGTGCCTAAATAGCATTATTTTGAATTCCTTATCAAGTAGTTTCGATAACATTTCTGGTGTTATATTTTCTAATTCCATATTTTGGTCACTTGTTTGAGGTACTTTCTCTTGTTTCTTTGTATGAGCTGAAATTGTCTGTTTTCTCTGAGACATTGTGATGTCCATTTATATTTGATTGATGATTGCATATTGATGTGTTTTAAGCACAATTAAATGTGATTTTCTGTTCACTGTGTAACATAGTGCAGGGCGAGTTTATGTGCCTCCAGAAGGAAGGGTGCTATGCCTGGCACCTGACCCTGCATTGCAGGAAGGGATGCCACTGACCACTGGGTTAGCAAGTACTGTGACTGGCCACACCCCCACTACCAAGAGGGAATGGGACCAAGAGAAAACTGCATCTCGTTGCCACCAAACTCCAGCTGTGTCCTGTGCCTCCTGTATCTATGGTAGTGGTTATATGCCATGGTGTCAATTCTGACTCATAGCAACCCTGTGTAGGGTACTCACTCACAAAAATACTGCTCAATGCCAACTTACAGTCCACCAGTTTTCCTTCTCTCTCACTGCTCCCTGTTCATCTTCCTCTTCAAGTCAGCACTCAATCCAACTCTCTGTCCTATCTTCTGAATCTCAGGGTTCCAAGTTCATCATCGGTACCTGTTTCACTCAGTCTTCTATTTCTTCATTGCAGAAGGTAGTCATACTGTGTCTGCCTACTCCACCACCTTGTTCCAGAAGTCCACCTCCTCGTTTTTGATTACTGTTAGCTTGGTATATTTTTTCCATCCTTTGATTTTTTTTTTTTTTTTTCCTCTTTTTGTATATGATATTTCTCTTGCAGACAGCATACTGAAGAATCCTGTTTTCTTATCTATCCATCTTCTCTCTTTCTCTTGACTGGTGGATTTAATGCATTTGCATTCAATGTAAATATACCAATAACTATAAATTTACCAATAAGTATGAATAAATATGAATTGATTGCTGTCATTTTGCTTTTTTGTGTGTGTGATACTGCTGATTTCTTTGTCACACATAATTTTCTGTACTGGGTTAATTTTTTTGTGCATTTTTATGGCATTTTCTTCATTGCTGTACATGTTTACTAAATCTTTATAATTTTCCTATTTTTATTTTCATGAGATGTATTAATTTTCTTTGAGGTTACCCCATGGTTTACTAATTTCTTCCCCTTTTCAATACAGTTGGTTTTATCTTGAAATCTACTAGACTTTCAAGCCATTTAGAAGTTTTGTATCTATACTACACTCTTTTTGCTCTGTAATTGACTTCATTATGAGCTGTTATTTCTAGTTCCCAGTTTTCAGTCATGTAGTTGGTTTTTTGTTTTGTTTTTTTACATTGGATATGTCTGTATCTGAATTGAGTTCTGGGTGGTATTGCCATGCATGTTAATCTCAGGTTGTTGTCTGCTGTTGTTTGGTTCTCGGTCCAAAGAACTCCCTTTAGTATTTTTTGTAAAGTTGGTCTGGTTATTACAAATTCCTTTAATTTGTAATTATGTTTATCTAGAAATGTCCTAACTTCACTATGGTATTTTAGGGGCAATTTTTCAGGGCATATGATTCTTGGTTTGCTTGTTTTTGTTTTTTTTTTTCTTTCTTTCTTCCAGAGTTTTGTGTATGTCATCCATTGCTTTCTTACCTGCATGGTTTCTGCTGAGAAATCAGAACTGAGTCCTTACTATTTCTCTTTTGCATGTAAATTTTCATTTTTCTCAAGATGCTCTCAAGAGTCTTTCCTTGCTTTTGTTTTGAGAAAGTTTGATGGTGATCTGTTTTGGTGATTTTCTTTTGGGGGCTATGCTGTTTAGCATTCATCCAGCTTCTTGAATATTTATCTTCTAGTCTTTCATGTTAGGGAAGTTTTCTTCCAACTACTTTTTGACCTTGTGGGTGGCAATCCAGTGCTTTTTCTGCAGTACCAAATCATGACTCCAACTATCAGATATAGTCAGTATCAAAAGGCAAAATGATTTAAGATTAAAAGGACATGTGATAGAGAAGACAAGGAGGAATATGAAGTGATTTTGATTATTCTGAACTATCTTATAAGATTCCAAAGCATAAGTCTTTTTGAGGAGACTAGAATAAACTGGGAAGTTGTATGATAGAACTGGTGTCTCAAAATAATTGGAATATTTGGTTTCTATTCTTAGTTTGCCCATTTCTTAGCCATGTGTCCTTGGGAAATTTCCCTCAAGTTCTCAGAACATACAAAACAAGCCAGCTGTTATATATGACTGATGGGTTCTAGAAGGCTGAAACAAAATGATAATGTGAAAGCATTTTGAAAATCTCAGAGCTCTGTAAAGTGCTGTTTAATACTGATCCTTACAACCTTATGCTATTCATGGCCCTGTACAGATGAGACTAGAAATTCTAATAATTGGGTTCACTTTCTATCAGTAAAAGAAAGTTTTGTAACTAGCACATTATTGGTAAAATAAAAAATCCTTTCTTGAAAACAGAGACTAGATTGTTCAAAGGAAAGAGTCCAGCAGTGGCAGTCCAAAAGGCTTGAAGTGAAAAGGGTGTCACACACAATGTTTTTGAGAGAAGTTCAATATTTCTCCTTCATGTTCTCCCTTCCCATAATGCATCTCACCACCACCACCCACAAAGGTGCAGTCCTGGAGGCTCCTACCACAATCAACCCAGCTCCTTCATATAAAAGAGCTGACTCATTTGATTGGTCAGAATTTGGAATTCTAGTGGGTATTGGTTTTATTAGCAAGTAAAGGCAGAAGCTCTGGTGGTATGGAGGTTATGGGCTTACCTACTACCTGAGAGGCTGGCAATTCAAATACACCAGTTTTTTTCTCAAGAGAAAGATATTGTGAGCTTCTCTAAAAGTTACAGCATTGGAAACCCTATGGAGCAGTTCTTCTTTGCTCTGCAGTTGCTATGACTTGGAATCTACTCAATGGTGAAGAAATGATTTGTTCTATATTTTGATTTTGTTGTTGTTGTTGTTCTTTTCATACTGCCAGTGACCAGTATGAAAGGCAATCTTCTGATTCTTATAGCTTGATGGGCAACTCAGGGTTCCCCTGAAAATTCAAATATTTCCACAGAAAGTCCCAACTTTTAGAGAGAGAGAGTAAAAAAAAAAAAAAAACTCCTCAGACTCCTACTTGTAAGAAGTCAGCTTTATGAGAAAGCTCTGCATTTTGTCAGTTATTGGTACTTGCCTGGCAAATAAATACAACTAATATATTAATCTTCATTTGGACACATAAAAGTAAAACACAGAGTATTGCT
This sequence comes from Chrysochloris asiatica, assembly GCF_000296735.1. Taxonomy (NCBI): domain Eukaryota; kingdom Metazoa; phylum Chordata; class Mammalia; order Afrosoricida; family Chrysochloridae; genus Chrysochloris; species Chrysochloris asiatica. The sequence continues at coordinate 626,719 of NW_006408771.1, read as the reverse complement.
ACTAGTTTGTTCTAGCTCATACATGAAAGAGTTTATTCCAAACAAAACATGCTTAAGCGTTCTTTGTGATCACTGGATGGCTGCAGACAAATTCTGTCAGCAGTAAACTTGTCTTAGTGTCATTGGTGTGCCTTCAAAATTAGGTCCACTCAAATGGTGGTGTCTGAGGGGAGTTGCTAGTTGAGTTAAACTTGAAGCAGAGAGGTCAGTTCAGGAAGCTATGGCAATTTTGGTGGGGAAACTTGAAAGAGGTAATCTTGATGTTATTGTTACTGTTGTATGAACCATGGAGTCAGTTCTGACTCATAGTGATCATGCACATAATGGAAACATTCCAGAGTTCTGTGTCATCCTCACAATTGATGTTACCTTTCAGCCCATTGCTGCTGTCTCTGTATCAATCCATCTCATTGGGGGTCTTCCACTTTTAAGCTGACCATTCACGTTACCAAACACTATGTCCTTCTACAGGGACTGGTACCTTCTGATAACATGTCCAAACTATGAGAGCTATGAGAGAGAAAGTCTCACCATCTTTAATTCTGGCTGTACTTTCCCCAACACAGATTGGTTTGTGCTTTCTATACTCTTACCCAAACCATAATTCAAATGCATTGATTCTTCTAAGGTTTTCCGTATTCATTGTACAACTTTTACAAGAATATGAGGCAACTTAAAAATACCATGGTTGGGTTCAAGTATAACTTAGTCTTCAGATTGATCTCTTTGCTCCTTGACTCTTTAAAGTTTTTTTTTTTGTTGTTGTTGTTGTTTTCTGTTGTTTCTTTTTCTTTCTTTGCAGCACATACGCCAAATGCTACCTCTCTTGATTTCTTGAATGGTGCATCCATGGGTGTTGGTTGTGGATCCAAGCAAAATGAAGACTTTGACAACTTCAATCTTTTCTACATTTATCATGATGTTACTGCTAACCAAAAGTCATTCAAACCCATCACCTTCTCCTTGAAAATGCTAGGTCAGTTAAAATCAAGATCCGCTCTGAAAGTTACAGTAATTTGGGGGAGGCACTTGAAGTGGGTAATCTTGATGTTGTCATTGTTGTTGTTAGGATCCGTGAAGTCAGTTCTGCCTCATAGTGACTATGTACACAACAGAATGTAATACTGCAGGGTCCTGTGGTATCCTTACATCCTTATAGGATCACTGTGAGTAGGAACAGACAATAAGGCACTTAACAAAAACACATGTATTGGCCTAGCTGTGAGGATTTTTGTTTGTTTGTTTTTATATTGAATTACAATTCAATCTGAAGATTGTAGTCTTTGATCTTCATCAGTAAGTTTTAAAAGCCCTCTTCATTTCCAGCAAGCAATGTTATATCATCTGCATAGGGCAGTTTGTTAATAAGTCTTCCCCCAATCCTGACACCATGTTCTTCTTTATATAATCTCAGATTATTTGCTCAGCATACAAATTGAATAAGTATGATGAAAGGATACAACCCTGGCACACAATTTTCCTGATTTAAAACTATTCAGTATTTCCTTGTTCTAACTGCTTCTTAATACATATAAAGGTTAATCATGAACACAATTAAGTGTTCTGGAACACCCATGCTTCACCCAGCATTCAGACAACATACTCACAGTTATGGGGTTTATTAGGGGAATTAACAGGTTACAATTCAGGATTTGACATGCTCAGGGCACAGTTTTTCTAGTCAAGATAGCCTCTCCTCAGCCATGCTCATAGGCAGGCCTCTCTCTAGCCCTCAACTGGTTGTGCTGGCATCTTCCTGGCCCCAGCAATGTTACATAACTCCCTTAGTGTTGCTTGGTGCGGCACTGTAGGTTAAGCACTGAACCACTAGCCTCTCCTCATAAAACCTATACAGGTTCCATGAGAGTCAGAACCAACTTGATAGGACTTAACAAAAACAATAACGTCAATGCCCAAAGGGTACAACATGACAACCTAAGTATCAGCCCAAAGGCACTGGGTTCTAGTTCTGTAGGCCACAAACCTAGCTCCCCTAATTAAGTGCCTAGTGGCACCCTGCTCTGCAAGCAAGCATCTTGCTCAAACTCACTCAGCTTTACTTGATCTGTAGGCTGGGATATCAAGTCTCCTGTCATATGTTCTGGCTCTTGGTTCTGCTACTGCTGTTTCTCCTCTGCCACTCCTCAGGCATCACAGGTTTCTGTCCCCAAGTTAGGGAATTTCAATGCACACGGATGTCAGGAAACCAAAGACATGCTCTACTCCTGGCTCTTCTTCATTGACGGTAGTGCGATTTCCTGCTACTTCTTCTAAGATAGCTTATTTTAAATCCATGTTAGCATTCCAGTTTTCACAATTAAAATTAACACTGTTAACAACCACTAGTAATTGAATCATGTGATTCATCATTATTTCCCACCTTTTCTCTCCAGCCCCACAGAAAAAAAAATATTTGTGGGAGTTTACAAAGACTATTGTTAGACAAAATATTAGATAACTCACGATGCTGCAAAAAGTGTCTATGATTTTGTAATAAAACAGTTTTACTTGTCAAATATATTCCTTCTACTTATTATCTCTATGATTTAGACTTATTCATATATATACCCATCCACATCTGTATTCTCTACTTATATACAGCAGAGACTGAGCAAATTACCTCAATTTATAGTACTCTAGTTTACTAGTCATACAAGTTACTTTGAAACTGAATTAATTTAGTGAGTACTGAGATGGCCAGGTGCAAAAAATAGCTTCAACCATTCCTCCATTGACACTCTCTGCTTCTCTATTGGGTTTGATCATTTGTTGCAAAGGCCATACAGAACTCAAGGGCCATTTTTTGTTGTTGTTAGATACCATTGAGTCGGTACCGACTCATAGCAACCTTATGCAGAGCAGAATGAAACACTGCGGGATCCTGGGCCAACCTCGCTATTGTTGCCATGATTGATCCCATTAATGCTGTCACTTTGCCAATGCACCTCGCTGAGGGTCCTCCTCTTTTTCTCTGACCCTCCACCTTTGTTGTTGTTAAGTGCCGTCCCTCCACCTTACCAAACATTATATCCTTCTCCAGCGACTGTTCCCTCCTGACAACATGTCCGAAGTATGAGAGACGATGATTGGCCAACATGGCCTCCAAGAAGCACTCTGGCTGCATTTCTTCCAACACAGATCTGTTGGTTCTTTTGGCACATGGCACTTTCAGTATTCTCCTCCAACACCATAACTCAAAAGCACCAATTCTTCTATGGTCTTCCTTACTCACTGTCCAACGTTCGCATGCATATGAGGTAATTGAAAATACCATGGTTTGGGTCATGCACACCTTAGTCCTCAAGCTGACATCTTTGCTCTTCAATGCTTTAAAAAGGTCTTGTGCAGCAGATTTACTTCCATGTGTTGAGAGTTGATCCAAGAAGAATGAAGTCCTTGACAACTTCAGTCTTTCTCCATTGATAAGAATGGTGTTGCTTGATCCAGTGTTGATATTTTTTTGTTTTTTTTACATTGAGATGCACTGCATACCAAAGGCTCAGAAGTAGATGTTTTAAGTCATCCTCACTTTCAGCAAGCAAGGTTGTATCATCTGCATATCATAGGCTGTTAAGGAGTCTTCCTCCAATCCTGATGTCACATTTTTCTTCATAGAACCCAGCTTCTCAAATTATTTGCTCAGCATACAGGTTGAATACGTATAGTGAAAGAAAGCTGTTGTACACCTTTCTTAATTTTAAACCATTCACTGTTCCCATGTTCTGTTGAAACAACTGCCTCTTGGTCCATGTACAGATTCCTCATGAGCACAACTAAGTGTTCTAGAATACTCATACTTCGCAGTGTTGTCCATAGCTTGTCATGATCCACAAAATCGAAAGCCTGTGCATAAGTAAAGGCCAGGTAAACATCTTTCTGGTATTCTCTGCTTTCAGCCAAGATCCATGGGACATCAGCATTGATATCCCTCATTCCACGTCCTCTTCTGAATCCTGCTTGAGCCTCTGGAAGTTCTCTGTCAATGTATGCTTGCAGTCATTTCTGTATGACATTTAGTAAAACTTTACTCACATGGGATATCAAAGATATTGTCTGATGATTTGCATATTCTGTTGGGTCACCTCTCTTTGGAATGGGCAAAAATATGGAGCTCTTCCTACCAGTCAGCCAGATAGTTGTCTCCCAAATTTCTTGGCATAGATGAGTGAGTGCCTCCTGTGCTGCCTCACTTTCTTAAAAGATTTCAAGTTGTATTCATCAGTTCCTGGTGCCTTGTTCTTTGCCAATTCCTTCAATGCACCTTGGAGTTCCTCCTTCAGTATCATTGGCTCTTGATCATATGTTACCTCTTGTAACGTTTGAATATCAACCATTTTCTTTTGGTATAGTGACTCTGTGAATTCCTTCCACCTTCTACTGATGGTTTCTGCATCATTCAATAATTTGCCCAGAGAATCATTAAATAAAGTCGAGGCTTGAATTTTTCCTTCAGATCCCCCAGCTTGAGAAATGCTGAGTGAAAAGATTAAAATGGATGTCAGAAGAGACACTGAAATTTGCTCTCCAGTGTATAGATGTTAAATTAAATGGAAGAAATGAGGAGATACAAGAGCTGAACAGAAAATTTCAAATATCAGTTTGAGAAGACAAAATCAAATATTACAACAAAATGTGCAAAGATCTGGAGTCAAAAAACCAAAAGGAAGAACATACTCAGGAATGATACTCACAGATATTGGGTTTATTAGGGAAGTTCCAAGGTTACAATTCAGTGTCAGATTATTCAGGGCACATTTCTTCCAGTCAGAACAGCCTCTCCTCACCTATGCCCATAGGCAGGTCTCTCTCTGCCCAGTCAATGTTACAAAGCTCTTTAAGCGCTGCTGATGAATGCACATAGGACACACCACTCTACCATAAAGCTCAGCCTGAAGACACTAAGTTATCACTCTGTGGATCACTAAACCTGCTGTTGTTGTTAAGTTCCGTTGAAACAGTTCTGACTCATAGCCATACTGTGTAGTGTTTCCAAGGCTTCAAATCGTTCAGGAAGTAGAAACCCTCACCTTTCTCCCAAGGAGCAGCTAGCAGGCTTGAATGGCAGGTTCTGTGGTTTACGGTTCAGTGCTTATCATATGGAGCCACACACACCCTCAGCAAATCTAGCCCCATAATTAAGTGCCTGGAGACATCCCAGTCTACAAATATGGCTCCTCCCCCAAAGTCACTCAGCTTTATTTGCTCCATGGCTAGGAAGCCCCCTCTCTGGTTTGCACTCTGGCTTTTCATTCTGTGTCTGTTGCTGTTCTGCCACTCCAGTGGTATCATAGCTTTCTGACACCTGGCTCCAGAAAGTTCAAGTTCTGGGTCCAAAGGACATACCCCATTCCTGGTTCTTCTTCAATGATAGAGAAATTACCCCCTCATTCTTCAGAGAAGTACGAGTAACTCTGTCAACATTTACAGCTGAATCATGTCACCCTATCAGTACCTTCTACCACCCACTTCTTATGCATACCTATTAGGAAAAGAGTCATTTTGTGGAAGTAATAAAAACACGACTAGAAGAGATACGTTTAATCATCCACTCCACTGCACTAAGTCTGAGATGGGTCATCCGAAAGCTCTGGTACAGCAGGGTCATGTGTACTTTGAAGAAGCACAATACCATTAGTCACTGATTTCTGAGGCACTTACATCTAGGCATGCTTTTCTTGCCAGACAGAGAAGATTCAGAAAGAGACAAATGCAAGTTGAAGGTTGTGGCATAAGGTGGAGGGTTCAGAGGATGTCGCAGGACTGTGAGAAGGCTGCAAGAAAACTGTGTGGGTTGTCTACTTGCATCATCTCCTCCCCTCACTGATTGTCAGGGTGACCTATGAGGTCAGTGAGGATAGCTCAGATAGGGTTGCTGTGGGGGACAGTGAAGGAAGATGGGGGCGATGTATGAAATCACTGAACATCGTGGACAGATTAGGCAAGTTATACAAGTAGGTGAAAAACAACTTAAAGACCTTTATTTAGTCAGTTCAAGGATAGTAAAGTATCAAATCCGGGTAAGATATTATTTTCCAATGAGAAAGTGAGCACAGAGAGATGGGGATGACACCAGGATTTTACTGGACAATATTTTTGGAGGATTTTGACACTTAGTCATTTCTCCTTACTAATTTAATGTTCCCCAAAATAAAGCAGAAAATAAAGCCAGGCTCTTCACCACAGGCTCCCTGCACTTGCATGCAGCCTGTCATTTGAATATAACTGCTGCTGAATTTGGCAGGCAAAGAAATTGTCCCCCACCTGCTTCCATCCCTGTCAGCTGGAGGAAATGTTCTTCTATGGACTTCCTCCCACTCAAAGTCCTCTCCTGGGCTCCTGCCTCCACAACATGAAGCAAATCTGTCAGTCTTCTGGACAGAGCCACAACACGTTGGCCATTTGTACAAGGAGTGGGTGCTGTCTCCAAGCAAAGCAAATTCTTCTGCCTCTATTTTGCCAGAATTACCTAAGAAGTATCCGGGGGAAATGAGATTTTTCTGTCTGCCTTCATTACTTTTTTTTCCTATTGATTGCCAAAAGAAGTTGCTAAGTAAAAATAATAACCAGAACTATATAAGTTTTTGTTATTATTATTTTTATTATTATTAATGTCATCTGGGGTGATCTCAGAGTCACAGAGCTGTGATGTAGTTTTAAAGCTGTTTTTCCACTGAGCACTGCTTTTATTATTGTATATCAATACAATCCTAGAAAGGTTGTTTTCATGGTCTCACATTAGAGCTTGAATGTGAATTCCTAATCTGAAGGAATCCCTGGTCCCGGGAGAAATTAGGAGTCACACTGACTATTAATAATAGACAGAAACTGACCCTAAACACAATCACAGGATGGCCTTCAGTCCCATCCTCCACCATGGTCACAACTGAGCCTTAATACCTATTTAAATGATGATGGTGGTTACTTTACATATGCCTAATCCATGTTGTTGTTGTGAGCTGCTATCAAGCATGCACCTGAGTCATGGAAACTCCACACACAATAGAAGAAGAGACTGTGAAGCTCGGAGTTTTCATCATTACCTAATTTTCAGAATTAGTTCCTCAGGCCTTTCTTCATAGGCCACCTTAGTCTGAAAGTTCTGTGGAAACCTACTCAGCATCATTGTTGTTGTTGTTATTGTTAAGTGCCATCAAGTTGGTTCCAACCCCTAGCACACCTGTATAGGGCTTCTGAGGAGCAGCTGATGAGCTTGAACTGCCAACTTTGTGGTTCAAACCAACTTTGTAGTCCAGCACATTAACCCACAGCACCACACCAGGACTCATTTCACCATCACAACAACATGCAATCTTTCATGAGTGAACATGTGGTGACTTTACATGTGGTGAAGTGGTTGGATATCAAATCTAGGTCTCCTGCATGGAAGATGAGGATTCTACCACTGAACCTCTAATGCTTCTGCCTAATTCATTCTACCCCATATTTCTTTGTTGCCGTCATCATTGTTAAGTGCCATTGAGTCAGTTCGGACTCATAGCAAACCTGCTCGTGAGGAACCCTGGTGGGTTTGAACTGCGTAGCGCTTATTCTGTAGTGCCATACTCAAACTCCACAGTTCCTTGTAAAGGTTATGAAAACATAGGAAAAGGGCAAAGCTGGTCTGCTGTTGACACTGCTAATGCCAATCTGAGGGGGAAAACATATACTAATCACATGTTGACAGCAGAAGTGAGAACAGTTGAGCAGTCAGCTCAATACCTAGGCCTGTCAATGTAGGCAGAAAAGGGGTAAGAAAGCATCTTCATCCAAAGTGATCTTTATTCCAAAATCTGAGAAACAGAAGGTACTAATTCTCAGGAAGATTAGCACTTTCTACCACCTATCAACACTACACAGTATTTAAGGCAATCTATCTCTTTGCATCCATACCCAATCTCACATGCCTCTTATTCTTTATCCACATGGTGAAACAAACAACATACCAGCAATGAGACAAGGGGGAGAAAGGTAACAGGAAGACAGACATTTCTCATTAATTTGTGACTGCTAATGGGCAAAATGGAATATGCATCACACATTAGAAAGTGATCAATAAGCAGAAGCAAAGACAAGAGTAGCACTGGGAACTAACTATAAACATTAACTTTTCACCTACAATCTCTGGCAAAAGATAACTGCTTCTCATTAGTTGGCTGTATTTGAAGCTCCTTATAATAAGAAAGGAACACTGCTGGTGCCGTGGGTTACACCTTGGGCTCCTAGCCACAAAGTTGTCAGTTCAAATCCACCAGTTGCTTCATGTGAGAAAAATTAACATGGTCTTGCTTCTGTAATTACAACCTTGGAAACCTTATGGGACAGTCTTGCTCTGTTCTGTAGTGTGACTATGAGTTGGAATGAAATACAGCCCAACTCTTAACTACTATACTACCAGGGCTCCTTAGTTTACAGTTGTTGTTGCTGTTGTTATGTGCTGTGGAGTCAGTTCCAACTCATAGTGACCCTGCACAGGGTCTCAGAGGCTACAAACCTTTACGGGAGCAGAAAGCCTCATCTTTCTCCCACGGAACAACTGGTGGTTTCGAACTGCTGACCTTGAGGTTAGCAGCCCAATTTGTAACCACTATGCTACCAGAGCTCCTAATAGTTTATAATGAGTGTGAGTAGTACAGTCTATAAACCCTATCAAACAATTTGAGCAGTGAAAGAGCAATGACATTTGAAAAACAACACATAACAATTCACAGATACACAGTATCACAATAAATATAAATGATCAACATTTATAAAATCTAAAATACCAATGTTCTCAAATTAGATCAAAATCGATAGTCAAACTGTTGCCACTTAAGAGAGGCACATCAAAAACAGAGACAGTTGAAAATAAAATTGTGATACATGATTTCCTAGGAAAACGTAAAGAAATGGATGAAACAATATCTGTTTAGAGAAAGTACAATTCAGCACTAAAATAATATGCCTGAAATAGAAAAGTCAAAAGTACCAAGTAAGAGAAAGTGTGTGTATCACCCAGGATATACTATTGTCCAGAGCTGATTTTAAAGGCAACAATGAATTTCTAACTACATGGTTGACAGGTCAAACCCACCAACTGCTTCACATGAGAAAGATGGGGTTTTCTACTCCCCTAAAGATTATAGCCTCAGAATCCCTATACAATGTCACTGAGAGTTGGAATCGACTTGATGGCAATATGTTTTTTTGAGTTGGATGGCTTTCTGCTCCTGTAAAGATTTATAGCCTCAGAAACCCTCTATAGGGTGCTAGAATTTGGAATGACTCAATGACAGTGGGCTTTGGGTGGTATAAGAGGAGCCCTTGTGTTGTTGTGGATTACACAGTGAATTACTAAATTCAAGATGGGTAGTTCAAACCCACCAGCTGTCCATAGGAGAAAAATGAAGCTGTCCACTCCCTTAAAATTTTTTCAGTCTTGACAATTCTACTGTGTCCTATGTGGGGTCTCTATGAGTCAGAATAGGACAGGTTTGGGTTTGGTGGTATCATATAGGTTAAACGCTCATCTGTTCAATGAAAGTTAGCAGTTCAAACCCACCAGCTGTTCCTCAAGAGAAAGGTGTTGCAGTTTGTTTCCATAAATACTTACAATCATAGAAACCATACGAGGGCTGTTCTACTCCTACCAGTGGGGTCACTATGAGCAGCAGTAACTCAAAAGACAACTTGTTTACTTTGAGGGGTTTTGGTGGTATGCAGATTACAGGATAGGATCATTTTGTGCATAGAAGGTTGAGGACAGAATAGGCTCTACTTTTGGTGTGGTGCTGTGTGATAAGTACTGAACTGCTAACCACAAGGTTGCAGGTCAAACATAGCAGCTGCTCCTTGGAAACACTATACAGGGTAGCTATGAGTTGGAGTCAACTTGATGACTCTTAACAACAACAAATATTTGTTCTCTTTCATGTCATTGTTGGTAGAGATGATGACTTAAGTAGACTATGTGAAATTCAAAAATTTTAAATATGCATTATTTTAATATATTATAATTAGCCTAGACTATACAAGGTCACCAGCGGCTCCTTGGAAACCCTATACAAGGTCACTGTTGGTCAGAATCGACTCGACAGCACTTAACAACATCTATAATATTGTTGAGCACCAGGCTAAGTTAAAAAGAAAACAAGTTAATGAAAAATTATTGCTACAAAACCTAAAATGGTTTCAATACTGTATTTTTTCCTGTATATAGGAGACAATGGTACACAAGAAAAGCAAAATCTAGGCAATCCTGTGATAATTAGCACAGCTGAAACTACCACAATGTATGGAATTAATCCACTGCTCTCCACTCAGTTGCTTAAAGCCATAGAACATAATCTGTCACTATAATCTCATTAAGAGTCAAAATAATGATTTTTTTCAGAAGCTGCTAGGAGTGAAAGATTCCTGGACCTCAAACCTCCTGTTCTATAGTAATCTATTTTTGCTTTGAAATTAGCCCTATTTGTGCTCTATGATCATTTGTGAGGAGCTCTGAGCTAAAGCACTCAGCTGTTAACTAAAGGTTAGCAGTTTGAAATTCACCAACTGCTGCAGGAAGAGAGATGTCATAGTCTCCTTCCACAAAAATTACATCCTTGGAAGCCCTGTGTCCTATGTGGTCTCTATGAGTGGAATCCACTCAACAGCAGTGAGACAAAGAGAAAAGATGATCATTTGTCTAGTAGCACAGTTGGGAAGAGAAGGTAGTTAGCAGGAGCCTGATTGAAACTCTTTTATCAAAGCAGCAAGTTTAATGCTGTTAAACTATAGAGAGGAATTTGAAATAGATTTGCACTGGGTACTGCCTCATCTTGTGGAAGATTCCCTTACACAGCAGTTCTGCCCTTGCTTCCCTGGTCCATCTGCTCTGCTGCTACATGGTCTTCATATGGTATTTTTCATTAGCTTTTAAAAGTATCTATAATGAAGGAGCTCTGGTAGCGTAGTGGTTAGGAATTGGGCTGCGAAACTTAAGGTCAGCGGTTCGAAACTACCAGCCGCTCCGCGGGGGAAAGATGAGGCTTTCTACTCCCGTAAAGATTTATACCCTCGGAAACCCTGTACAGGGTCGCTATGGGTCGGAACCGACTCGACGGCACTTAACAACAACAACAATAATGATAGGAGATCAGGAAGATTGTACTTTCTTCCATATTAAAATGCCTCAAGCATAAAGTTCTTCAACTTTGGGGACTACTTCTAAGGAAAAATCACAATTACAACTTTATACACAACTATTCAATTCTTCTCTGCCCAAAATTGCCAGTTGGAGACAAATTCACCAGTCACCACAAATATTAGCAACCGATAACACAAAACATATGGAGGAAAGCCAGAGTATTTTAAAAATTTGAGTCAGGCAGCGCCAATGATTAGTGAGGCATAAAATATTCTCGCCCTAGAGCTGAGCTGGAATGAGATACTCAGAGACAAACCAGACAGCAGTCCCATATGGTGCCGAGACAACTTGTCAAGACTATTAGATGGGTGGAGCTTCTCTGCTTCCTACTGTCCAGAAATCAGTGATTTGTAGAACACCAGCCCTGGAAAGGACTTTAGAATTAACTTGAAATTGAAAACATTGTGTAAAATGACATGTTAAAGTTAAACACAAGCCCAGATTCCAGGGAAACTCATTTTCTGTCTTCTACTAAATGCTCCTACACATTTGAAAGAAAGAAAAAAAAAAAAAATGGCACAAATACTGACAAGTCAAAGAGCTTGAAAGCAAACAGTCTGTTCCAAAGAGAATGGTTTGGCTGAATATACATAATTATTGTCTCTAAATGTTTAAATTAAGTATAAGTCCCTAGTCAGAGGTACTAGAATTGTAAATCGGGACAATATTTTGGACTGTCAATCTAAACTTTAGCAGAGGGAGAATCTGAGGGAAAGACATGAGGTTCATGTCTCTCTTCTAGGTTTTGGTGCTAGCCACCAATCCTTGATATTACTTGGCTTCTTGATACACCACCCTGAAATCTGGCCTTCTTCTTTTTTGTCTGTCGGATACTATGTCTCTCCTCTTCTTTTAAGGATAACAGTCATATTACTTTAGAGTCAATTCTACTTCAGTATGACCTTATGTTAACTAATTACTTTAACAAATATGCTAATTCTAAATAGTCATATTCACAGATGTTTAGGATTAGGATTTGAGCATATTTGGGGGGAAGGGGAGGGAATACAAATCACCTCATTACAACTTCCATAATAGAATGGAAGTACCAGGGAATTACATCCTCCAACAATGACATTGGGATTTGGAAAATAAATACTTGAGCTCTTTAGGTGGCTCAAGCAGTTGGCACTTAATTATTAACCAAGAGGTAAGAGGTTTGAATGCATACAATTGTGCTGTGGAATACAGACCTGTTTTACTTCTGTAAAGATTGCAGTTAAAAAAAAAAAAAAAAAAAACCCTATGCAATTTACTTTTTTCCTGTAATACATTGGTTCATGTTGGTATTTACTTGACTGCAACAAGTTTGATTTTGGATTCTCTTGGTGAAGATATATGTATTTCTACATTGGTCCCAGTGGGTTCAAGCTGCAATTACTTACAGGGGTAATGTATTTGATAACAAATCCTTCCTGATTGCCTTTCCTTTTCTGTCTTACTTCCTCACATACTTACTGATATTTCCTGAGCTCATTTCCCCAAATAAAATATTTGACTCAAATATTTGTCTCAAAATTCAATTCTGGAAGAACCCAAAGTAAAGGAATTGATACTAAAAGTGGTTGTAGGAAAAGATCCTCACAATAGAATTTTAAAATGCAATCAGTTTCAGTACTGTTGGCAACAAGGATCTCATTGCTCATGGTAGATGAGGGCAGCAATAACCCCTGGCTTACTATAGCATAAAATTACTAAGTGATTAAGTGGGACGGGATTCACATGGTAGGGGATACATTCTCTTATGTAAAATCTCCCATATTTTTTTAGATAAGTTGTTAATGGTCATTATAAGGAATGCAAAACGTGTCAGTTGATATTAAATGTCATCAGTGCCTGAAAAGAACAAAATATAGGCTCAAGTTAGACAACTCAGAGTACCTTACGGAAGTCATAGGTCTACATGGCATCATTTAAAGAGACTCACTACTTCTATAAAAGAAGACAGACTATACTAAAACTCAAGTCCATTCATCACCTGATTGTGATAGTGGTTGTGGTTGTGTGTCATGCAGTCAGTTCCAAAGCACAGTGACCTTGTATAGGATTTTGAGGCTGTTAATCTTTATGGGAGCAGAAAGCCTCATCTTTCTCTGATGGAACGAATGGTAGGTTCAAACTACTGACCTTGTGATTAGCAGCCCAGTTTATAATCCACTACGCTACCAGAGCTCCTTGATTGTGGGCAGTGGTGGTAGTGGTTATGCACTGTGAAGTTGGCTCTGACTCATAGCGACTCTGCATAGGGTCTGTGCGTAGGGTCTCCAAGGTTGTAAATCTTTACAGGAGCAGAAAGCCTCATCATTCTCTCACTGAACATCTGGTAGTTTCGAACTGCTGACCTTGAAGTTAGCAGCCCAATTCCTAACCCCTATGCTGCCAGAGGTCCTTTGACTGTGATAGTAGCAGGGTTAAATAGAAGATGAATCCACACCCCTAGCAAGCCTTTCACACTAAAATCAGGCCCTAATGGGAAGGGATGGGACCTGATATCTACCATTAGGCTATCTGAATAGATGTGCTGAGAACCATGACTTCCTTGCTGCAGAAGTGTCCCATTCTCCCTTACTAGAACATTGGAATCTTTCCTTGACTTTTGTTGTTGTTGCTAACTCATGGTAACTCTATATAGGATTTCTGAGGAGAAGTTGGTGGGTTTAAACCACCAACCTTGTGATTAGCAGCCCATTGCTTATCCTACAGTACCACACTTGGACTTCATTACCTGGAGACCAAAAAAAGAGTTGGAAGTATTACAATATAATACATGCCCTCTAAATATGTTGTTGTTGACAGGTGCTGTCAAGCTGATTCCAACTCATAGCAACTCTATGCACAATGCAACAAAATACTGCCAGATCCTGTGCCATCCTCATAATTGTTGTTATGCTTAAATATATTACTGCTGCCACTGTGTCAATCCATCTCCTTGGGCGTCTTCCTCATTTTCACTGACTCTCCACTGTTCAAATCATGATGTCCTTCTTCAGGGACTGGTCCCTTCTAATATAACATGTCTGAAGTAGCAGATAAAATCTGGCCAAACTATCTCTGGAGGAACATTCTGGGTGTACTGCTTCCAACAAAGATTTGTTTGTTCTTCTGGCAGTCCATGGTACTTTTAATATTCTTTTCTAGCACCACAATTAAAAGGACTCCATTTTTATACAGTCTTCCTTATTCACTGTTCAACTTTCACACAGGTATAAGGCAATTTAAAATACTCTGGCTCGGGACAGGTGCACCTTATTTTCAAATGCAAATCTTTCCTCTTAAATTGTTGAAGAGTTATTTTGTAGCATATTTGCAAAATTCAGTACATCCTTTGATTTCATGATTTCTACTTCCATGAGTGTTGATAATGAATCCAAGCAAAATGAACTCTTTTCCAGCTAAATCTTTTCTCCATTTGTCATGACATTACTTACTGTTCCAGTCATGAGGATCTTTCTTTTCTGTACATTGTGGTGTAATACATATTGAATGTGGTCTTTCGTCTTCATCAGTGAATATTTTAAGTCCTCTTCATTTCCAGCTAGCAAGCTTTTATCATCCTCAAATTGCAGGTTTTTAATGATTCTTCCTCCAATACTGATGCAATGCTCTTCTTCATATAATCCAGAGTATCATTTTATTTGCTCACCATACAGAATGAATAAATATGGTAAAAGGATATAACCCTGACAAACACCTTTACTTCATCATTTGTTAGATTTACTTTAGTTTCTTTAAGTTCAAGGGCAAGATTTAGAGTCTCTTTTGATATCCACTGTAGTCTTTTCTTTACTCATTGTCTTTTTCATATTTAGCTTTCTTCCTGTATAATATTCTTGATGTAGTTCCACAATTCTTCTCATCTTTATCCATTACTGTCTAATGCAACAAATCTGTTCCTAAGATAATCTCTAAATTCAGGTGTGATATATTCAGGGTCAAATTTTGACTCTCGTGGATTTGTTTTAATTTTTCAAGGCTTCAGACTGAACTTGGATATGAATAATGGATGGTCTGTGTTCCACTGTCTATCACTGGCCTTGTTTTGGCTGATGGTATGGAAGTTTTCCACCATCGCATTACACAGATGTAATCAATTTGATTATATGCCTTCTGGGAAGGTTCATGTTGTTTAAAAAAGGTATTTGAAATGAACAAGTCATGGGTCTTGCAAGATTCTATTCTGCAATCTCCAGCATTGTTTTTATCACCTAGGCCATATTTTCCAACTACTACTGATCCTTCCTCTTTGTTCCCAACCATTGCATTCCAATCACCAGTAATTAGCAATACATCTTGATTGCATGTTTGATCAATTTCAGACTGAAGAAGTTGGTAGAATTCTTCAGTTTCATCATCGCTGGATTAAGTGATTGGTGCATAGATTTGAATAATAGTGGTATTAACTGGTCTTATTTGGACATTTTTTATCAGGAATTATATGGAAATAATGTGATAAATGGAGTCCAGTTAAAAGGTAGTCTCATTGTGAGTCAATGAACCTACAGTTGGCATTAACTAAAGGCAATTTAATGTGCTGTCATGCTTCCACCACTCAGGAGAGTGGGGTGTATATAAATGAGAACATAATGGGACAGGGAATACATGGAACTTACTGAAATTATTCTTGATATTTACGTGTTTGATGTTAACTCTAAATGGGCAATTGCAATAATCACTGCCTCATGGTGGCCTCCAAGTTCTCGGGAATGAAGGACAACTCACCTATACCACCTTAAATACTGGCTGATAATCAGGGGAGCAAGTAATTCTAGAATGGATTTTAGAAGAGGGATGTGATAAGTATCAATTATGGTCTTAGGACAAACTGCATCTATAGCAACAGGTATTGCAGTTTGTTCTAACTCTCTTTATAATAAATGTTATGAAGTGGGTTCAAAAAGTTCAAGGAAAAAATCCATTATCTTTTAATACCACTTTCCATGAACTTTTTAAAGTCTTCTTATATTATTTAAAAATTATGACCAGACACTAGTTGGAAGAATCAGTGGCTAGAGATTTTGAAGTTATTGAGGGACATGAATGAACAGTGCAAGAAATGGACAGTAACATACATCTTGGATGTTCTGCCCATTATTTCTCACCTACAGTACATATTTATGGACTCTAGCGTGACAATAGTAGTGAGGTTGGCCCAGAATTGGGCAATGTTTCATTCCGCTGTGCATAAGGTGGTTATGAGTCAGTACCAACTCAATGGCACCTAACAACAACAACAACAGTACATATTGACTTAACTTTAAACTTTCAGTGCCTTCACTTCCCCCTGTCATAAAGATTTCTTTGACTTCTAGGGTTCAATTTGCCTTTCCACTTGTCAGGCTAAAAGTATTTAGGAATGAATACTACCTAAACTCCAAGCAATATCTTGGAGTTCAACCATTTCAAGACGTAGCATATGATCAAGAGTCAATGATACTGAAGGAGGAAGTCCAAGGTGCATTGAATGGATTGGCAAAGAACCAGGCACCAGAAATTGATGGAATAAAAATTGAAATCTTTCAAGAAAGTGAGGCCACTCATCTATGCCAAGAAATTTGGAAGATGACTATCTGGCCAACTGATTGGAAGAGATCCGTATTTGTGCCCATTCTAAAGAGAGGTGACCCAATGGAATGTGGAAATCATCAAACAATCTCTTTGATATCCCATGCCAGTAAAGTTTTGCTAAAGGTAATACAGAAACAGCTGCAAGCATACTTTGACAGAGAACTTCCAGAGGTTCAAGCTGGATTCAGAAGAGGCCATGGAATGAGGAATATCATTGCTGATGTCCGATGGATCTTGGCTGAAAAATATCAGAAAGATGTTTACCTGTGCTTTATTGACTACACAAAGGCTTTTGATTGTGTGGATCATGACAGCTATGGACAACATTGCGAACTATGAGTATTCTGGAACACTTAATTGTGCTCATGAGGAATCTGTACAAGAACTAAGAGGCAGTGTTCAAACAGAACATGGGAACACTGAATGGTTTAAAATTAAGAAAGGTGTGCGACAGGGTTGTATTCTTTCTCTAAACTTATTCAACCTGTATGCTAAACAAATAATCCAAGAAGCTGGCTTATATGAAGAAAAACATGCCATCAAGATTGGAGGAAGACTCATTAACAACCTGCTATATTCAGATGACACAACCTTGCTTGCTGAAAATGAAGAGGACTTAAAACATTTACTGATGTAGATCAAAGACTTCAAAAAGTTAATGGAAAATGGTATTAAAATATAATGGATTTTTCCTTGAACTTTTTGAACCCCCTTCATAACATTTATTATAAAGAGAGTTAGAACAAACCACAAAACCAGTTGCTATAGATGGAGTTCGTCCTAAGACCATAATTGATACTTATCATATCCTTCCTCTAAAACAACAAACTCCAAGCATAGTTCCTGATGAGCAAAACAGTTATAAACTTGGCTATTAACCAAAAGGTTAACCAACAGAGGTACCTTACAAGAAAGGGCTGGTGGTCTACTTCTGAAAAAAATCCATCACTGAAAACCCTTTGGTGCATAATTGTACTCTGATACACCTGGGGCCACTATGCATCATAATCAACTTGATGTCAACTTATTTTCTGGTTCCACCCAAAAGTATTCATCAACCCACAATCAACAAGACGGACTTGAAATACTGTCAGCTTCCTCATCCCTCAGAATGGCTCATTTTGATACACATCTTTTACATGGCTCCAGATTTCTCCAGTGACTGCCAAGTGCCAAATACCACAGCAGGAACTTAGTGACCAAGATTTTATTAGTTTCTTTCTATTTCTCCCACTCCCTTATGATGTTTTCTGGGTCACCTGTCAAATAAACTACAAGGGTTTGTACCTTTGTCTCAGGGGCTACTACTGTGGGACAGAATGATATCAAGATAATATCAAACTGTATAACAGAATGAGATTCAACAATTCCCTTTCTACTGAAACAATAAACTGCAAATATCAGGGTCAAATTTAATAGAAATAAATGTAAAACTTTATAGTTGTGAAATTAGTTACATGAAAAATGTGTCTAGGAATAGCTGTTTTTCTGGCAAGGCTGATCCTATAGTTTTAAATATGAAGTAACAATGTGTGATGGCATCCAAAATGCTATTGCACACTTACATTCTTCTGATTCATGCACACTGTCCAGACTGGAAGTAAAGAGAGAACCTTGAAAATATGGGCTAATCAGACCATTCCTGCTATATCAGGTTCACAGGTGGGGAAGTGCTATGGAACCCTGGTGGTCCAATTGTTATGAGCTAGTTGTTAGCCAAAAGATCAGCAATTTGAACTCCACG
Source organism: Chrysochloris asiatica (assembly GCF_000296735.1). NCBI lineage: Eukaryota > Metazoa > Chordata > Mammalia > Afrosoricida > Chrysochloridae > Chrysochloris > Chrysochloris asiatica. The sequence continues at coordinate 608,243 of NW_006408771.1, read as the reverse complement.
GGAGAAAGATGTAGCAATCTGCTTTAGTAAAGATTTACAGCCTTCGAAACCCTATCAGGCAGTTCTACCAATGAATATGTTTATATTATTATTATTATTCTGTTAAATATATAGGTAGCAAAACATTTTACAATTCAAAGTTTTTCACATATACAATTCAATAACATTAATTATGTTTATCATGTGGTATAACCATCACTACTATACATTTCCAAATTTTTCCATCACCTTTAACACCAGTCAATATTTTAGGGTGCAAGAAATACAAAATCACTCATGGAAATGAGAATACCATATCAGTTCTCAAAGGTGCAGGATAAGCTTCAGAAATAGCAACTTCAACAATCCTAACAATCTCTTAACTCTCTTATCTTTGTTTATTACTGACATTTTATGTGTTGACCTCATTATTTTATATTAAAACAAAGCCATTTTCAAATGGAAATAGGGTCATGTCGTGGTGTGACACTGTAGGATAAGTACTTGACTGCTAACCAAAGGATGGTGGTTCAAACTCACTAGCCATTCCTTGGAAACCCTGTATAGCATCGCTATGCATGAGCACTGACTCAATGGCATTTGACACCAACAATAGTGTGTGTGTGCGTGTGTGTGTGTGTGTGTGTGTGTGTGTGTGTGTGTGTCACAGGGAGAAAGAAAGAGGGAGAGAGAGAATTTCTTATTTGGGGCCTACTTGATCCAATTTTTTTCCAGACAGAAGGAACAGAATTATACATGTCACAAATAGGTATTAGACACAACCAGATAAGTTTCTTGGAGTTTGTTCCTCATTTCTTTGTGTGTAAAATGGAGTAGTTCATGCCACCTCAAAGAGGTCTAACTTTACCATAGTTATACCCAGACTTTAGTTAGAAATGGATGCTGGACTGAAAAATGCTTCTTATCATGTTTTGCTTTTAGGTGACATAAAAGAGATATTCCCAGAGGGGCACCAACTCAAAAGGCAGACCTGTTTGCTTAATGCAAAGAATATCAAGAAACTGTTTACATGTGTTTTATTGACTACACAAAGGCTTCTAGTTGTGTGGATCATGACAAGTTATGGACTACATTGCAGAGAATGAGTATTCAGGAACACTTTATTGTGCTCATGATGAACCTGTATGTAGACCAAGAAGCAGTTTTGCAAACAGAACAAGGGTACACTAAATGGCTTAAAATTAGGAAAGGTGTTGCCAAGGTTATATTCTTTCACCATACTTATTCAATCAGTATGCTGAGCAAATAATTCAAGAAGCCGGATTATGTGAAGAAAAACATGACATCAAGGTTGGGGGAAGACGCATTAACAACCTGTGATATGCAGACAATACAACCTTGCTTGCTGAAAGCAAAGAGGACTTAAAATATTGGTGAAGATCAAAGCCTTCAATATGAGTTGCACCTCAATGTAAAGAAAAAAAATCCTTGTCACAGGACCAATAAATAACAAGAAGGTAAATAGAGAAAACATTTAAGTTGTCAAAGATTTCATTTTGCTTGGATCAACCATCAAGACTCATAGAAGCAGGAGTCAAGAAATCAAAAAACATATTGCATTAGGCAAATCTGCACAAGAATGCTTTAAGTGTTCAAGAGCAAAGGTATCAGTTTGATAACTATGGTGAGCTGGACTCAAGTCATGTGGCACTGCACAATAATGCAATGGATCACAAGGACAGTTTGAATTGCAAGGTTGGCTGTTCAAACCTACCAGCCACTCCTCGGAAACCCTATAAAGGGTCACTATGAGCCGGAACTGACTCTGAGGCACTTGACAACAACAAATATACATTTGAAAGTTGGACAATGAATAAGAAAGACCATAGAGGAATTGATGCATTTGAGATATGGTGTTGAGGGAGAATATTAAAAGTACCATGGACCTCCAAAAAAACAAACAAATATGTGTTGGAAAAGGTGCAGTCAGAATGCTCCTTAGAAGCCATGATGATCAGACTACATCTCTCATACTTCTGACATATAATCAGGAGGGACGAGTCCCTGGAGAAGGACATCACGCTTGGTGAAATGGAGGGTCAGCAAAAAAAGAGAAGACCTTCAACGACATGGATTGGCACAATGGCAGTAGCAATGGGCTCAAATATAGCAACAATTGTGAGGTTGGTGTAGGATTGGGCTGTGTTTTGTTTTGTTTTGTTTTGCAAAAGGTCACTGTGAGTCAGTACTGACTAGAAGGCACTTAACAGCAAAAACAACATTGCTTTCAAGTCGATACCTACCCATAGGACAGAGGAGAACTGAATCATAGGGTTTCCATAGCTGTAAATCTGTATGAAAGCAGACTGTCACTGTGAAGTGACTGATGAGTTCAAACCACCTACTTTTCAAGACCCACCGAACTTTCAGTTAGTAGATGAGCTACTTAGCCAATGCATCACCAGGACTCCTAACAGATTATGGTAAAAGTGGTCATTTATGGTCCTTTGTGCTTAGAAGTGCCCAGAAGAAGTATATTTAATAGCCTAGGAAAGACTTACTAAAGTATATATGCTGTGAGCTGAGGATTGGTGCTATAGGATAAAGTACTGGACTGAAAGGTCGGTTTGAACTCCAAGATCAGTAGTACAAACTCACCAGCTACTCCTCAGAAACCCCATAAAAGGTCGCTATAAATCAGAATCTACTTGATGGCACTTAACAACAACAACAGCAAACCAAAAGTTTGGAGGTTAGAGTCCACCTAAAGATTCCTTGAGAGGAAGGTTTATCTACTTCCAGAAACAGCCTTTGAAAACTCTATGGAGCATAGTTGTACTCTGACACACTTGGGGTTGCCATAGATCAAATTCCACTCAATAGCAACTGATTGATTTGGATAACCAGAGAAAGTAGAGGGCACAAAGTTTTAATATTTTACTATTGTTTTACTATTGAAAACAATTCATATAAATGGGTGAATTTTATGGCACATTATTTATACCTTAGTAAAGGTGGTTGTTATTGTTAAGTGCCACCAAGTCAGTTCCAACTCATAATGACCCTGTACAGGGTTTCTGGAGAGTGACTAGTGTGTTTGAACCACTGACTTTGTGGATAGCAGTCCAGTGTCTATCCTACAGCTCTACATAGGACTCAATAAAGCTATAAAACAAAAAATGACCAAGTCAATGCCAAGTTTCTGGGAACTATGGATTAAGCTTGTTCACTGTGTTTCTGACTCTGCAGTTCTTCTCCTTTCCTGGACATTTTTCCTGATGTAAGTTTGCTTCCTTCTTAGAGTCACACATGATATTCATACATCTGAAGTAACCTGGACCCCAGGCCTCTTGCTTATCTGGTTTCTAATCTCTCTTCACTTTCTGAGTTTTGGTAATTGGGTCCACCTGCTCTGAGCCCACCCAGAGGTTAATGCTGCTACCTCCCACCATATTCTTGGCTGCCAGCTAGTCCTCAGTCCTGGCTGACTTGTTTTCACAGCGCTGATGCTGCGCATTGTCTGTTCCCATCTATATGGCTCCCACCTCTCAAGCACTTGGGACTCTCAAATGCTTCGGAATTTCCTCAGGTAACACTCAGGGTGAGTAAGATCCAATGACTTCTCTCTTCTTGACATTATTACCAGTTGACAATGAGTGGTCTCTAACTCATAGTCACCCTGTATGTGTCAGAGGAGAACTGTGCTAAATAGTTTTCAATGACTGATTTTCCTGAAGTAGATCACCAGCTCTTTCATCCAACATGCCTCTGAATGGATTGAACTGCCAAACTTTCAGTTAGCAGTTGAAACATTAACCATTGGCTTTGACCAAAGAATACTAGATAAACGCAGTTTAAATCATAACTCATCATTTAGTTATGCTTTCGTTGCCAATTTAAGAGGCTTGAGGGGATGGAGTATTATAGGGAAACATGGAAAATTAAAAGAAAATTTTCTCCATTTAATGTTTTCAATCTAATTGTCACTTTCCCTCCATGACCTGCTAATTCCTTTCTAGTTCCTGATTCATTCTCAGACACTTGCTTCTCTGCAAGAGCAAAATAGGAGTTCACTGACAATGAGGAAACAGAAAAACTGAAAGACGCCAAAAGACTGCTTGTTATAAAGCTGAACCAGACAGCGAAGGGGAGAGAAGTAAGAAACAGTGTGGGGACCATGACAAGATGCAGGAGTCAGACTTTGGGGCAGTCTTTTGTGGATTTGTGTATCAAACATACAAAGCAGGGAGACCGGAAGAGAAAGCAATACTTAGAGAGTTTTCTTGTGAGGGATAAATATAATCTCCCTGTGGCTATTTTTCTAGTAATGAAAAAAATAATAATAATAAGCTTTTTTAGTTACTACAATAACATGATAATGGTGCCATAGAGAAGTGGGCTTATATGAGTTACAGAAACAGATCTAGATCCTGAACCTCAGCAAAAGAGTTTTTATAACAAAACAGATAAGGAAATAGGGAATTCTTAGGGAGATTGATAGAGAGAAAGTGCCATTTACTGGCTGTAGCACAGGGAGAGAAGAGAGAAAAATCAAAGTGGAGAAAAAGTAACAATTTATTCCTTATGAAGTGGCTAATATGATTAGCTTGTTAGTATGCGTGCTGGGAAGGTGAGCAGCTGGAGAGCAGTCTTCTGATCTTAGGCTGCCTGACTAGAGGATCACACCAGTGGATGGGGGCAGTTCTTAGATCTCCAGCTCTGGGCACAGAACCTGGCTCTTTGAAGTTATCCCCTCTCTACCTTTCCTGCTAACAGTGAGGAAAGGGGCCAAGTCCCCAGAGCAGGCCATGCAGGCCTTGAAGTTTTCCAGTTTCAGGAAGTTAATAGGGATGACCACAGGCAAAGTTGCAAAGTAGTTCTAGCTGCATTTCCATATCTCTCAACCACTCCTTGGTTCCATCCCCCCACCTGCTCACCTCCCTGAGTTATCTAGTACTTGTTAAGTGTGTTTAGATTCATAACAATCCTGTATTGGGTTTCTGAGGCACAGCTGGTGGCTTTTAACTGCTGACCTTTGGCTTAACCTTCAGTGCTACACCAGGACACCTATAACAGAAATATCTTGGGTGTGTGGCTTTAACAAACAGATTTATTCTCTCAATGTTTAGGAAGCTAATAGTCTGAATTCAGGGTGTCAGCTAGTGAGGAAGGCTTTCTCTCTGTATCAGTTATCTCTTTTCAACAGTGGTGGACTTTGTGGACTTTGGAGCTATCCGTGTGTCTTGGCATCAGTCTTCCCAGAGTCCCCAGGTTCAAAGGATGCACCCATTCCTGGTTCTTTTTCCCTTGGCTTTAGTCAAGTTCCTCTCTCTTTGCTCATGTCTCTTTTATTTTTTTGTAAGATAAAAGGTGATGCAGGTCCCCTGTGAAGACACCTCCCCTTACATCAGATCTGGGCTGTAATAGGAATAAGGATATAGCAGTCCACATAAAGCACCTTATAACTTATTGACTTATCCCATCAGATTATATCATGGGGATGATTACAACATTATGTAACTGCCAAACCACTGAGAATCATGGCCCAGACAGTTGACGTATAATTTTGGGGACACAGCTCAATCCATGATACCAGACATGGCCAATGCCACATACATTTTTCTGCTACTTTTTATGTCTAAAGGCTATTCCAAGGGGCACATATCTGTTCTGGTTATATTTGATATCACAACCTTCCTCCTCCTTCTTTATCATAATTGTGCTGAACCCATGAGTTGGGATCTTGTAGGTGTGAAGTGAATTCACCCTGAAATCCAATGAATTATAATAATTTTACCTAATGTTTTGTAAAGGAGCTCTGGTAGTATAGTGGTTATGAATCGGGCTGTGAACTGTAAGAGCAGCAGTTCGAAACTACCAGCTGTTCCATGGGAGAAAGATGAGGCTTTCTGTTTCCGTAAAGATTTACAGTCTCGGAAACCCTGTACAAGGTTGCTATGAGTCGGAAACGACTCCACGGCACTTAACAACAACAATGTTATGTAAGGTATCATTTTAAGATTTTTGACTCCATTACCATTTCTAATATTTACAGTAACTGCATTGTGAGGGTGGTAATTGTGTTTGAGAGACAACCTCATACAGACAACTGAGTACTCTGAGCAGTCAAGAAAGGATTTTAACCTGATAATGCTCTGACTACATAAGGTTTGTTTGCCCTGCTATCTCAGATCTCTTCATCTAGCTTTTTGAAGGTTTTCCCATCATGTCCCAGTCAGGGACAAATAAAGAAGATTAAATATAAAAACAAAAAACCTTCATATTAGTTTACTATTGAAAACAATGGCTATATCTAAATCATTTCTGCAGGGTACATAATGTATGTTCTTAGTTTAGGCTCCTTCACCTAAATATATTTCAGAACAAGAAGAGACATTCGCCAATAATATTTATTTGACATTGTACCAGACATAGTATAGGACCTTGGTATGCAATGGACAGTCAACACAGACATTGTCCTTGCCTCCAAGAAGCATACTCTTAACTTTGGGAGTGCTGAGATATGTTTGTACTCATTCTTTTTTT
>NW_006408771.1:594365-599502 GCF_000296735.1 Chrysochloris asiatica | reverse complement strand
AAGTAAACTGAAATATTTGACTACTTCAGTCTATTTTCCAGTTATCATAATGCTATTTATTGGTCTAATTGTGAGGATTTTTGTTTTCTTTGCACTGAATTGCAATCCCTGATGAAGGCTGCGGTCTTTGATCTTCATCAGTATTTTAAGCCTTCTTTCCTTTCAGCAAGTAAGGTTGTATCATCTGCATAACTCAGGTTGTTAATAAATCTTTCTCCAATCTTGACGCCACATTCTTCTTCATATAATCCAGTTTCTTGGTTTTTTTGTACAGCATACAGATTGAATAACTATGGTGAAAGGGTACAACTTTACTGATTTTAAACTGTTCGGTATCCCCATTTTCTGTTCTAACAACTGCCACTGTCTAATTACAGGTTCCTCGTGATTACAATTAAGTGTTCTGGAATATCCACTCTTCACAATATTATTCATAATTTATCAATTCTACATAATATCAGCACCTAGAGTAACTTGATCATATGGCCACATTTAGTAACAGCAATTGCTAATATTCCAGACACATAAAAACTATTCCAGGCATATTACAGTCATTGTCTCATTTCATACTCATAAAGATCTATGGGATAGGCATTATTATCATTTCTATATATGAGGAAGCAAGCACACAGAAGTAATATTTTCAATATAGCACGGCTAGTTAAAGCATTTCAATTAATGGAGAAAGGGCTGACCTTTCAGAAGTGTAGTTACTGTTTCTTCCCTGTTCAGCTCCTTGATTCTATTCTCTCTTTTGGTCTAAGATTTTTGTTGCACAGAAGCTCTGGTAGCATAGTGGTTACAAATCGGGCTGCTAACCTCAAGGTCATCAGTTCGAAACTAGCAGCCGTTCCACGGGAGAAAGATGAGGCTTTCTGCTCCCGTAAAGATTTATAGCCTCAGAAACCCTGTACAGGGTCACTATGAGTTGGGCCCAACTCCATGGTACTTAACAAAAACAACAACAGCAACTGAGGCTGAGTGTTTATTTGTTTTTGTATTTTAATCTTCTTCAGTTTTATTTGTCTGCATAAATATTTTCATTTCTTTTCTGTGTTTCTAGCAACTGTTAATTTCTCTGGAGTACTAATGACAAGTTTTTTTCAAGCACTATTACATTTTTTTTTTTCTCTTTCCCCCTGTATATTTTCTGACACCTCATGAAATTTTGGATAAGTTGCTGTTGTTTCTAAATGTAATCAAGTCTGTTCCAACTTATAGTGACCCTATGTAGGGTTTTCAAGGAGCAGCTAGTTTATTTGAATCACTGACCTTCTAGTTAGCAGTCCAATGCTTATCCTTCAGTGCCATAGCAGGGATCCTTTTGGATAAGTAAGTATGGTTTATGTTCTCATTCATCAGTCTTAAGACACTCCAGTTGTAACACTTTACAGATTAGGAATTGGGTCCATAGACAAACTATGAAATGTGTAGCTTAATCCATATTATATTTCTAGCTTGACTTGTCCATGATCACAGAGATGTTAGCACAAGTTCAAGAACTGTTAGCCTAGGTTTCTAGTACTCCATCAGATTTTGTCTCCAGAAATTAAATTTTACAAGCAGATTTTAAGTTAACCAAAACATTTTTTGGTTTGTCCTACAAGAGACTTCTTCTATGAAGATTGTATAAATTATTGTGGTTGTTTAGTGCTGTCAAAAGGAAGACCTGAGGTTGCCTTTCCCTTTATCTTAAGAAAAGAGAAAGGGCTCCAGCAGGTCTATTTGTAGATCAAATCTAGAAAGACAGAGTAGACTAGGACTGATACCCACATAACAAATCTAAACTTTAGAGATGAGTTGACTAAAAGTATAGTCATAAGAGCGATGATGGCATTGCACAAGCAATAGTCTTAGGTTGTATTTGGACAAAGAAGGAAAGAATATATAGGCTATGCCCAAGAGAACTGAATAAATAGAGTTTTACTTTAAGTCCAAGAAGATCACCTGGACTTAAACAGATCCCATAAAAGAAAGTCTAGCTGAGGTGGACTATCATGGGAATGATGAGCAAAAGAAAATAAATAAATAAAAATGCACCAACACATCATGGGAACTGCAGACTCCTAGGAGCAATAAATATCATCATACTAAATGGGGAAAAGATTGTCATTGTCAAAGGCTTCATTTTGGTTTGATCCGCAATGACTGGTCAAGGAAGCAGCAATCAAGAAATCAAATATCATATTGCATTAGGCAAATCTGCAGCAAATTTACTGTTTAAAAATTAAAGGAAAGAGGTCACTTCAAGGACAAAGCTGTACCTGACTCAAGTCATGGTATTTTCAATCACCTCATATACATGTGACCGTTGGACAAAGAGTAAGGAAGACTGTAGAAGAATCACTGTATTTGAATTATGGTGTTAAAGAATATTGAAAGTGCCATGAGCTACCAGATCTAATTACTGGTGGCTTGCAGATTCCTTGTTATTATCCAAGGTAGCATAATATTCCATTGTGTGTATGTACCACAGCTTGTTTGAAGCTCTACAATATTAAAAATCACTTTAGGAGTCCTAGTGTAGCGCTGTAGGATAAGAACTGGACCACAAGATTTGTTTGAACCACAAGGTCAGCCACTCAAACCCACCAGCTGCTCCTCAGAAACACTATATAAGGATACTATGAGTTGGTACTCACTCAATGGCCCTTACCAACAATTTACAACTGTAAGGCAAAAAGTATTGCTACAAAATCATAAACACATATTTTAAACAAAAAAATTCAATGTGAAGCTCTTTTTTCTCCATATATCTTCCATGTAGGCATGTATACTTCTATCTCTCTAGCCCTTGCCCTGAAGAATTCTGCACTTTTCAATTTATACCATGTTAAATTGGCAGTTTAGACATCTTTGAGAAAGTCAAATCATGTTCCTTTGAAATGTTCTTTGAAATGAGTTGCAGGAACAAAAAGAAGTGTGTAGGGGCCAGGTTGGGGTTGTAGGGTGGTAGGATTTAGAGTAATTTTAATAGCATAACCCTTGCCACTGTTTTTACATAGCTGTCTATGTAACATCTATGAACTTGACTTTATGATGATAGTCAACTCTTTGGTACAAGGCATTCTGTTCATTGTTAACTAAAATCTACCTATATACTTAAACATAAGCTTTGATCTGGATCTTTGCAACATCTTTTCAGAATTCCTTATTTCTAGCTCATCTCTTTCAGCATATAAAGAAAAGCAGCAGCAATAACTATACTTACTGAGCACTTACCATTTGCCAGTGTTTGTTTTGCATGTACTTTACATACATTAACTCACTACCCAGCTGTGATGCGGCAGAATTCTTAGTCGTGTCAGCCACATGTGTGTCAGAGTAGAACTGCACTCTATAACATTTTTGAGGATTTTTTTAAATGTTTTACTGTGAATTATGTGATAGCTTACATGGGAGAACATTAGCCTTATATTTATCCTATCATATATCATTTCATTATCATGGTTATAATCCCCTCCATGCATCATCAACCAACCAAAGGATATACCCTGCAAGCCCGCCCCCCTGTTATCAGCACACAGTCCCTCTCCTTCTCTGGGTCTAAAGCTGTTCCATCTCTCCATTTCATCATCTCTGCCTCCATCTCTGGCATCACTGCTTCTCTGGGTAGGGTCCCACTCTCCGTTCTTCTCCCTTGATGGTCCTAGGGACCTCCACTCCTAGACTGCAAAGTCAGTCATTTCCCTCCTTTTGCTACAAAACGTCTATCTTTACATTTCCAACCCTCACATTCAGTCCTGATAACAATTATTCACTATTGTATCACAAGAGACCTAGCCACATCTCCTTTCATCAGCCCCACCCAGACAGAGTAGATACTACTCAGTGGAGAATCTACCTTCCTCCACACCCTCTGGATCTAGGTTACCACTTGAAAGCTGGTAAGCCAGTCACTTCTTGCCTTTGTAGTCCCCCCTCCCCCCATTTTGGGTAGCCAATGCCCAAGTTGCCCATCCCTGTCTACTCTATGTATGGAGGTGGTGGGAATGATCCATGCTGTAAAGATTTGTTCACTCTTTTGAGCTACTGCATCCATAGGTGTAGGTCAAGTTCATCAAATTGTGTCAGATTACTCTTTTTGTCCTCTTCTTTCTTCTTCTAGTTGAGCTCTAATCAACCAGTCATTGAAGCCAGGTCAAGGGGATATTATCTGCAAGTATGGGTGTTCTTATGCATATGCCCTCTCTTCTTATCAGCTGGATGCTTCACTCTCCACTCTGTGGCTATGTATCTCACTTACGCTGGGCTCAGGAGTCCCCAGGTCTTGTCACACTCCTGGCTGACCAGGTCTCCACCCGAGTTCACAAGAGTCTATTGAACATTGAAGGGCTTAGCTCACAATTTCATTGCTGTTTTTTCCTTACTTCCCCTTATCGGTGATGAACGTGGTCACCAGTTAGAGCATGTATTCCCATTGAGTCGTTAGTCTTGGAAGGGGGTTTGCCCTGAGGTGACCCGACCACTTGCCTTGATGTCTCTTGGGTGAGCAACTTGCTTGTTCTTGTAATAATCAGTCAGACTGCTGTTATTGTTTTGTATTTTTCCTGTAGGTCTTTCTTTCAGGAAGTATCTTCTGTTCTTCTAGCTGCTCCAGGCTGGTCTGCTTGTCCTTACAAATGGAAATTTCCCACCTCAGAAGATTCTGGATGCGGTTCAGGATTCTACCTATGGTCTTACATAATGCAGAGGCTCCACAGGAAGTTTCCTTCACTGGGCACATTGTAGCCCCATTTTAGGTATTCCAATCCATTACAGGCAGAAGATGGACTTACAAGCTTTCTGTGGTGATATTTCTGGCAATTCCTTTCTCTCCCCTTCAAGTGTATATTTTATAATGGTAATCCAGGGAAACCAAGATTCAAAAGATAGCCAAGCATCTTAACATTATTTCCCCTCTTTTGCCCATTCCAACCATGTTTCTATCCCTGTATCCCAGAGCCCTGTTTTTCCAAGGTTGTGCACACATCATTATTTACCTCTGTTCCACTTAGCCAAGGCAAACCTGCCTATTTGTTTTCCTGCCCGCTTTGTTCTTCCATTCCCCTTCTTCTTGTTGTATATTGCCCCGTCCCTAGCACCCAAACTATCCTGTGTCTATTCCCTGCCCTGTGCTCCACATTTCCCTCCCTCC
>NW_006408771.1:579307-592153 GCF_000296735.1 Chrysochloris asiatica | reverse complement strand
GAAACCCTGTGTAGGGTCACTATGAGTCGGAACTGACTCCACAGCACATAACAACAACAACAACTGTTGAAGAATGAATTGGTGCATAATTGTGATGGAAAAAAATATCTTTAGCACAATTTTCCTGGCCTTTTTATCACCAATGTGAATTTGAATTTTCTTAAAACTTCCTCATGATAATCTCCCATGATCATCCTGTTCCCTTTGAGAAAATTTACAAAGACTATCACTTTGGAGTACAAAATAAAGAGTCATCATAACTTTCTGAGTCGACCACTATGTCTGGAACTTAGCTGGCACAGCTGCTGCTGCATGTCATTGAGTTGGTTCCAACTCAGCGACTCATAGTTTCAGAGGCTGAAATTCTTTACGGTGGCATAAAGCCTCATCTTTCTCCCAAGAAGTGAATAAGTGGTTATTGGATTCCAACTTGACCTTGTGGTTAGTAGCCCAATGCATAACGTACTACACTACCAGAGCTCCTGCAGATGCTTTCAGAAGTCATATTTTGATTGGACCTTTTTTTTTTTTTTAAATTGAAGGCATTCTAAGGATAGGTTTGTTACTAAGAGATTATCTGCAGCCAACCCCTGATTGCACAGACATATTTGAACATATTTGGGTTCAATAAACCCATGTATGTATGAACTGGGAGCCTAATAGCAATACTTTTTTGATTTATCCTAATATTTTCTTCCACTTTAACTCTGTTGGACTCACTAATCACAATGGCCTGGAAGAAAGTGGCATGCCTTCACTAGACTCCAGCTGAGGAGGAAAGCTGTTATCTTTCAGATCAAATTAATGTTTAGTTTATAACATAGGATAGAATTTTATATTGCTGTATTAAAGTTATTTTGTGACTTACAGTGAAACACAGAAGTTTGTGTTACCAGCATGAGCCAAAGTCTCATGGGACTTTCCAAGTTTTCACTCAGTGGTAGAAATGAAACAGAACAAATTTTAAAACCTCAGGGAGAAACAAGTATTAAGGTACTTTCTGACTGTATTTGATGAATCATATCAGTCCAGTTTGTTAACTACACAGTTTTCTCTACTATTTGTGTAATTTGTGCATGTATATATAAAATAATCATTTTGAGAAATTACTTGAAGCATATTTTATGGGTCATGTGGTATGCTAATTATGAAAGTTTATAAATATTACCAAATTATCTTTGAAATATGCAATGCCAATTAAGATTTCTATCAGAAATATGTTGTCATTTGTCTGTTACCAGCACCCTTACCAAAACTCAAGTTGTTAATTTTGTACCCTAAAATTACAACACTAGACAAATTCAAATTTGCTTATGTACTATTAAAGTTAGCATTATTTTCATATGTTTTATACCATTATAAAACTTCTTTTGTGAATTACCTGATTTTTTTCTCATTTCTCATTAAATGTTCATTGTATTCTTATTGATTTTTAAGAGCTGTTTATATGAGGGATACTGACATTGGTTCATAGACCTAATAGCATCCAATATTTTTCACTATTAATTTCTATGCATGTTTTAATATTTTAACGTTGATTTTATCATATGCAATGTTTTATATGTATTTAATCTATCAATTCATTTTCTATATTATTGCTAAATAGAAAAAATTATTGTCCATTTTCAAAGACTATCTTATTTGTATGTATTAACATCTCATATTTTAGTTTTTATATGTCATGAATTGAGTATATAATAAATTATCTAAATCCAAACCCTTTTCTACAAAAACAAATCCTAGGGTACAAAACCGTTTTGTTAAACAAGGATCAACTGTCAATATGAAATCAAATGACGTATTGCATTAGGCAAATTTGCTTCACAAGACCCTTTTAAAGTTTTGAAGAGCAAAGATGTCAGCTTGAGGATTAAGGTGCACCTGACCCAAGCATGGTATTTTCAGTAACCTCATATGCATGCGAAAACTGGACAGTGAATAAGGAAGACCATAGAAGAATTGATGCTTTTGAGTTATGGCATTGGAGGAGAATACTGAAAGTGCCATGGGTTACCAAAAGAACAAACAGATCTGAGTTGGAAGAAGTGCAGCCAGAGTGCTCCTTGGAGGCCAGGATGGCCACACTTCATCTCTCATACTTTGGATATATTGTCAGGAGGGACCAGTTGCTGGGGAAGGATATTATGTTTGATAAGGTGGAGGGTCAAAGAAAAAGAGCAAGACCCCCAATGAGATGGATTGGCCAAGTGGCAGCATCAATGGGCTCAAGCGTGTCAACAGTTGTGAGGTTGGCCCAAGACCGGGCAGTGTTTCATACTATTGTACATAGGGTCACTATGACTCAGTACAGACTTCATAGTACCTAACAACAACAACAATTAGAAATGCCATAAAATTCACATGTAGACTTGACTCTGTTTCTGAACTCTCTATTCTACCTCACTGAATTATCTGTATATTTCTGAACAAACACTGGAGATATATAAGAATAGGTAAAAATGATTGCTACTAAATACAAAGGTTTATTCCTAACAAAATATGTTTAAACATGCCTCTGTGATCAGTGGACAGCTGTAGGCAGAGTCCCTTTTGGTTGCCAAACAGATATACTTGGTGACGTAGTGGGTTACACAGTGGGCTGCTAACTGCCATGTCAAGAGTTGAAACGCACCAGTCCCTCCACAGTAGAAAGATGAGGTTTTCTGTTCCCTGCATAGGAAATCCTAAACAGGGCCATTATGAGCCAGAACCAACTCGAGGGCACACAACAACAACAACAAGGATGCCAAAACTGCCATTTTGATATTGTTTAAATTAAAGCATGCAAATTTTCAGGGACTGGTTGTTGTTAAGTACCGTTGACTCAGGTCCAACTCATAGTAATCCTGCATAGGATATTTCCACTGAAGTACATCTTTGTGGCAGACAAAAGCTTCAATTTTCTCCCATGGAGTGGATCGTAGGCTGGAACCACCAATCTTATGGTTCTTAGTCCAGCACTTGTCATGTTAGAAACACTGCTTTTAGAAGTGTATAGACTTACATGGATGATATGTGGAGAAGGAAAAGCTTCATATTTTAGTATTTTTTAAAATAAAAATTGCTATGACTTGTAGCAATACTTCTTTACTTACCTTCATTCTCTCTATTTATTTGATCCTTCTTTTATGTTATTCAGTAACGTTATCTAACTTAATTACAACCATTCCATTCCAAACATTTCCAGTATTGCCAGGAGCCCCAAATAAGTCAAACATTTGATCCAATCAACATATTAATGTCTGTAACCTGCAAAGTCATATGGAGACACTTCACAGCTGCTTGTCATGAATTGTTAGGGTTGAAGTTTCTGTTGCCTGCAGAACTCACATCTTTAGATTGCCAGGATACTATTGGCTCTCCCATGATCTCTCAGCCTCCATCATTTTAGTGTGCTGCCAGCAGCCAGAATCTGCATCCAAGGAACTATGTGTAATAGACTGGAAGTGGGAATTGTTATGTAAGTACCAGGGCTTTGAGCTGGTTAATCTCAGTTTGACTAATTTCTTTTGGGGATTCAGCACCCATTGCCTAGTCTTGATGGTGGTGGTGGTAATAGTAGTAGTAGTAGCATGCTTAGTCTTACAGTCAAGTTAATTATTCACCTTCATTGGGTTTTTCCCCTCTGTTTTATCACATCGCTACCCCATTGCTAATGCTTCTTGAACTTCCCAGATAAATCCCTTGTCTCAGTGCTGGCGACTGAGTTATGCAAATGAACATAGATTCTATATGAAGTTGTGGGAAGGAGTCTGTTTAGTTGTTTGGGTTTTTTTTGCAGGGGGCGTGAACCCACAGAAATTTCTAATGCTATTTTCTTATCATTTACAATGCAGTTATATAACTTATAAGGTGTGAACTATACCAACATTTTATTTGTACACAGCACATTATCACTTATTTGTTTGAGGGTATATAAAAATCAAATTTTAAGCATTCAACAAATATTCATCTTATGTGCCAGGTACAGACTAGCAGAGAACTCAGATAGAAATCCCTACCTTTAGGGGAATTATATTCAGGAACAGGGGTAGATCATTTGAAAAAGAAAAAGAAAATGTGTAGTATGTTATATGGTTACAAATACTAAGAAACAAGTAGTAAAGAGGAGCGCAGGGATCATCAAATAGGAGGTCGGTTGTGATTTAGGCAGAGTCAAGTGGGGAGTTTTGACAGTGTGAAGACAAAAAGGAAGTGAGGGAATTAGCCACACAAATATCTGAGGAAAAGTGTAGAAAGTGGGAACGAATGTGCCGATGTTCTAACTGGAAATGTACAAAGATGAAATAGAAAATCAAAGGGAAGAGACAGATAAGGAGCTCCTTCTAGATCATTCTAAGAATTTCAGTTCCACTTTGATGATTTTATTAATTGCCTTATTCAAGTAATTATTCTGAATTTTTGCTTGTGTATTTATTTATTCAATCTTTGTAGTGTGTTAAAGCTATATAAAACTGAAAGTATCCTCCTAATATGATACTGTTGACTTTTCCTTGTTTTTTTTTCCCCAACAGTTTTGGCTTGTACATTTCAATGCAATTTTGTAAATGTGTCTTATATCTTCATTTATAGATCATACCTTTTGCCAATAAGAGGTAAGCTCTTTTGTGCAATGTAATGATTTTTACCTAAATTCTAATTTTCCTGAGATTAGTATTGCCATCCTTGTTTTCTGTTTGCATGGCATTTCTCTGGATTTGTTTCATTTATTTACTTTAGTTGTTAAGTATATTATTGTTAGTTTGTAACTTTTGATGAATTCTTTTTTCTTTTCCGGTCTTTTGTTGGTTTTCTGAATTTATTTTGCCTATATTTTTTCCTTAATATTTGGAATTAGAGCATTCCTCTCTCACACAGCGTCCTGATATGGTGTTGTAGGATAAGCACTGGACCACAAGGTTGGTTTGAACTGCAAGGTTGACTGTTCAAATCCACCATCTGCTCTTTGGAAATTCTGTACAGGGTGGATAGGAATTGGAGCCAACTGCTAAACAAGTACTAAACAACATCAGCTCTCTCGCACATTAATGGTTACCTTAATTAAAAACAACAACAACAACAAAAAGTTACATACCTATATTTCTCTACCAAGGGAATTTAATATTTATATAGAATGAGGGTAGAGCAAACAGTCAACACACTCAGCTGCTAATTGAGAGGTCAGAGGTTTGAATTCTGAGGTCAGACACCTCAGAAGAAAGGGCTGACCATCTACATTTGAAAACTCCAGTTCCATTCTGATACACCTGGTACCACCATTAGTGAAAATCAGCTTAGCAACAACTGGCTTACAGGATGAGAAATTTTGTACAGACACATACTCTTTGTGATCACTACCGTCACTACTGTATATATCTAGAGTAGTGCCCATCACCCCTATTCTTTGTTTTTGTGAGAGTGGATTTAGGGATCTGAGATCACAGAGCCAGGGAGCAGCTGTCTCAGCAAAAGATGAAGAGCAGGGACATTTTCTTCTCCTAAGTCCTCTGTTTTTTGGATGGTGCATTAAACTGAATTCTCTCTTCCCACTGCTGCTTGTAACAAGATTGCAATAGCAGACCAGAGAGATATCAGGCAGTTTCACGGAAATTGTATGCAGTATTATATTCCTTTTTCATTAAAAGTTTTTATCTTTCTTATCTTGTTGAGTATATTGATTGTTTCTGGCTTGCTTCTGTGAGGCCATGCAGTTGATTGGATCTCTGTCTCATTATATTTGTTTATTAAAAGTCTACCTCCAGTATGAGTCATGGCTGACCCTGGCATGAGGGAGCAGAGTCCTTTGTGGTAATCAAGTCATGGGGCCAGTACATGGCATTGGGATGAGAGAGAAGTACAATCTCAGAAATCCTGGATGTCTAGGAATTCCCTGACCAGTGGCTTTCAGAATGAGACAGGTGGGTCCTACTTTTCTCTGGGACAAGACCTTAATGTATATTATGCTATTTAATTTTAACAACAGCCTGATAACATAGGTGTTATCATATATTCATTTTACACATGAAGAAATTGACTTGCATTGATGGACAATTCAAGTCAGCTAAAGACGGATCCAGATTTTAAAACTATTTGTATATGATCCCCAAACTGGCATTCTTTTCAATATCAGTGTTTTAAAAAACAGGACAGAAAATTCTAGATTTGGGACCATAATTATTAAGTAATTATAGAGATTCAGTTTTTAAGGTTTCATGACCTCAACTCACTCTATTTACCCTACCAGGGTCCTCACTACCCACAGGATTCAAGTCCTTATATTTAGAATTAAGGTACCTACTAGTACGATTAATAAACTTTGTGATTTGGAGCAAGTTACCAAGAATTTTATTTTCTTCATCTATGAAATGAGAAGTTTTGGCTCAATAAGTGATTTTCATACTTGTTATGAAGGCCTCTAGAGGCTGAGGATATAGATGAAGAAGAGGTAAGTTGGTTTGCTGTGGATTCTTTGATTTATTTGTTAAAGGTTCGGTACATAAGATTTCATTTAAAAATGGAAATTTCCCTTCTGTAACATATTTGGGACTTGGTGGGAGTGACAGGGGATTCTATAGGAGAAGGTCAAGGACTCCCAGCTATTGTAGACTGACGACATCACCAGTGCCAGCTATAGTTCCTACAGCACTGCAGAGGCCTGGCTGTAAGACAGCTGACATTTTCATTTGCACTGGGTTGCGAATTCTGTACCCAGTTCTGCCTGCAGATGTGTGGGAAGAATGAAATATGAGCTTTCATTTTGCCTAGGAAATTCTGTTTATTTTCACTCCATAAGTATTCTCTTGTGATCCCACTTCCCCAGAATATTTTCTTCATTGACAATGAAATTTTATCAAATTTTATCACCTTCTTAGGACATAAAACTTTCTAGGTTAATTTTCCCCTTTTGCTCTTCTCCGTTTCTAAAATGTATTTAACCTTGCTAAGTATCTAATGTTAATATTTTGCATACTAATTTGCATGTCATTGTTTTCCACACAAAATTGGGCATTTTAAACTGTGATCCATAAACACTGAAGGTCAAACCCTTGCCAAGCTATTTTTCCTTTCTTCCATTAATTTGCTAAGAGCTTAACATTTTCAGTAATTCCTCTTTTAAGACAGGTGAATAAATGTCACATCTTTTCTGTCCTGTTTACCTATGAGCATAATTTTCTTCTTCTCTTTGTAAGATGTATGCCTCCATCCTTGAATCCTGTCCATGACCATCCCAACAATATAGAATATACAATGCCCATGTGTTAAGTGAAAGATTGTGAAGCACTTGAGTGGTGGTGGTGGTGGTTATGTGCCGTGGAGTCAGTTCCAACTCATAGCGACCCTGTACAGGGTTTCTGAGGCTGGAAATCTTTATGGGAGCAGAAAGCCTCATCTTTCAACTGTGGAATGGCTGGTAGTTTTGAACTGCTGACCTCGAGGTTTGCAGCCCAATTTGTAATCACTACACTACCAGAGCTCCTTGGAACACTTGAGTAGAACCTATTAATTGAAACATATGTAGGAATACAGAAATGTCTACACTACAGTACAAACATGTCTACCCTCTGCCAAAAGAACAGGACATGTCTAAAAATACAGTGCAATATATATAGATAGATAGATATAGATATAGATATATTGTTGTTGTTAAGTGCCATCGAGTCAGTTCTGCCCCATAGCGACCCTGTATAAGGTTTCCAAGGAGCACCTGGTGGTCTTAAACCACCAACCTGCAGTTCAAATTGACTTTGCAGTCCTGCGCATTAACCCACAGCTCCACACCAGGACTCCATATATATATATATGGATATATATGTTCTATCCACCACTCATATGTCAGTTTGTTGTACTTTGATGGATTGCATGTTGCTGTGACTCTGGAAGCAATGACACAGGTATTTTTCAATACCATAAGGGTCACCAATGGTGAATAGGCTTCAGATGAGCTTCCAGAAAAAGACAAATTAGGAAGAAAGATAGAGAGACTACTTCCAAATATTTAGTTACAGAAAACCTTATGAATAACAATGGAACACTGTCAGCACCAGAATACTGAATATTGACACATGATGAAAGATGAGCCTTTCAGGTTAAAAGGCATTCAAAATACAAGTGGGGAAGAGCTGCCTCCTCAAAATAGAGTTAACAGTGATGGCAAAAATGGAGTAAAGTCTTCAGGACCTTCATTTACTAGTAGGCCCAACTCCAAATAAAGAGAACAGATGTAAATATCCATTAACAATTGGAACATGAAATGTACAAAGTATGAATCTAAGAAAATTGGAAGTTTTCAAAAATGAAATGGAACACATAAACATTAATAGCCTAGGCATGAGTGAGATGAAATGAACTGTCATTTACCATTTTGAATCTGATAATCACATAGTTCACTACGCAGGATGACAAATTGAGGGATGGCTCACATTCATCATGAAAAATAACATGGCAAGATCTGTCTTGAAGTACAAAGATAATATCCATACACCTACAAGAAAGACTAGCTATTACCACTATTATTCATATAAACACACCAACCACTAACATCAGTGATGATGAAATTGAAGAATTGTACCAACTTCTTAAGTCTGAAATTGATCATACATGCAATCAAGAATTATTGATAATTACTGGCAATTAGAATGCAAGGGTTGGAAACAAAGAAGAAGGATGGGTAGTTGGAAAATATGGCCTTGGTGATAGAAACGATGCTCAAGATTACATGATAGAATCTTGCAAGACCAATGACTTCTTTATTGCAAATATCTTCTTTAAACAACATAAAAAACACATGGACCTCACCAGAAGGACTACACAGAAATCAAATTGACTACATCTGTAGAAAGAGATGGTGGAAAAGCTCCATACTATCAGCCAAAACAAGGCCAAGGGCAGACCATCAATTGCTTATATGCAAGCTTAGGCTGAAGCTGAAGAAAATTAAAACAGGAGCCAAAATATGACCTTGGAGATATTGTACTGGAATTTAGAGATCATCTGAAGATCTCTAATGTGTTAGAGATCTGATGTATTAGATACTAAAGACCAAAGACCAGAAGAATTGTGGGATGACATCAAGAACATCGTACAAGAAAAAAGCAAAAGGTCATTAAGAAACAAGAAAGGACCAGAATGGACGTCAGAAGAGACTCTAAAACTTGCTCTCCAGCATAGAGATGCTAAAGTAAATGTAAGAAATGAGGAGGTAAAAGAGCTAAATAGAAAATATTAAAAGAAGCCAAAGAAAAATATAATAACAAAATGTACAAACAGTTAGAGTTAGAAAACTAAAAGGGAAGAATACACTTAGCTTTCCTCAAGCTGAGGGAACAGAAGAAAAATTCAAGCCTTGACTTACAATATTGGAGGATTCTACTGGCAAAATATTGAATAATACAGAAAGCATATCAAAAGAAGATAGAAGAAATACACAGAGTCACTATACCAGAAAGAGACGATCAATGTTCAACCATTTGAAGAGGCAGCATATGATCAAGAGTCAAAGATACTGAAGGAAGAAGTCCAAGGTACATTGAAGGCAATGGCAAAAAACAAGGCTCTAGGAATTGATGAAATACAAATAGAAATCTTTTAACAAACGGATGCAACACATGAGGTATTCACTCATCTATGCCAAGAAATTTGAAAGAAAACTACCTGGTCAACTGACTGGAAGAGATCCATATTTGTGCCCATTCCAAAGACAGGGGACCCAATGCAACGCAGAAATCATTGGGCAATATCATGACTATCCCATGCAATCAAAATTTTGCTAAAGATAATTTAAAAATTACTGCAATCATACATTGGCAGAGAAATTCCTGCGATTCAAGCCAGATTAAGAGAGGGACATGTAATAAGGGATATCATTGCTAATGTCAGGTGGAACTTGGTTGAAAGCCAAGAATACCAGAAAGATATTTACCTGTGCTTTATTGACTACACAAAGACTTTTGATTGTGTGGATAATGATAAGCTATAGACAACATTGTGGAGAATGAGTCTTTCAGAACGCTTGATTGTACTCACAAGGAACCTGTATATAGACCAAGAGGCAGTGGTTCTAAAAGAACAAGGGAACACCAAATGGTTTAAAATTAGGAAAGGTGTTCAACAGGGTTGTATTCTTTCACTATACTTATTCAATTCACATGCTGAGCACATAAGCCAGGAAGCTGCATTATATGAAGAAAGACATGGCAACAGATTGGAAGGAGACTGAATCATAACCTGCAATATGCAGATAATACAACCTTGCTTGCTGAAAACAACAGGGACTTAAAATACTTACTGATGGAGATCAAAGACCACAGCCTTTGGTATGGATTGCACCCCAATGTAAAGAAAACAAAAATCCTCACCACTGGACCAATAAATAATATTATGACAAATGGAGAAAAGATTGAAGTTGTCAAAGACTTCATTTTGCTCAGATCAACCATCAACGCTTATGGAAACAGCAATCAAGAAATCAAATGACGATTGCATTGGGCAAATCTGCCGCATCAGGCCTCTTTAAAGTGTTGAAGTGCAAAGATATCAGTTTGAGGACTAAGGTGCACCTGACGTAAGCCATGGTATTTTCAATAGCCTTATATGCATGCAAAAGTTGGACAGTGAATAAGGAAGACCATGGAAAATCTGATGCATCTGAGCTATGGTGTTGGAGAAGATTATTAAAAATACCATGGACTGCAAAAAGAGCAAACCAATCTGTGTTGGAAGTACAGCCAGAATACTTCCTGGAAGCCAGGATGGCCAGTCTTCATCTCTCATATCAGACATACTGTCTGGAGGGACCGGTCCCAGGAGAAGGATATCATGGTTGGTAAAATGTTGGGTTGGAAAAAAAGAAGACCCTCAACAAGATGGATTGGCACAGGGACAGCAGTGATGGATTGAAATGTAGCAATGATTGTGAGATTGTGAAGTTGGCACCGGACAAGACAGTGTTTTGTTCTGTTGTGCTCAGAGTTGCTATGAGCAGTACTGATTCGATGGCACATAACAACAAAAGCAATGACATACACATATGAATTTCAATGATTTTGCTTCTTTAGAGAATTCAGGCTAAGATCTCTAATGTGAGCTATCTTTGGTGATGGTGGTGTACTGTGGAGTTGATTCTGCCTCATAGTGACCCTGCATTGGGTTTCCAGGGCTGTAAATCTTTACAGGAGCAGAAAGACTCATCTTTCTCTCACAAAATGGCTGGTACTTTCAAACTGCTGACCTTGAGGTCAGCAGCCCAAGTGATAAACAACCATGGCACTACCAGAGCTCCTTTAAGTGAGACGGAATAGCAAAACAACTACAACCTGGACTAAAACATGTTAGTAATTGTGAAGAGGACAAAGGATCAAGCAATGTTTGTTCTGTTATAAATAAGGTTTCCAGGCATTAGAGTTGATATGAAGCTGCTCACAACAACAACCTCCTGAGGGAATGCTTTTAACAAATGAAGAATGGATAAGGGATTGTGAAATCCTTAGAACCACTCTATGACTCCACTTACATCTAGCTCCCCAGCAACACTAGGTTGAAACTATCGCTCTAAGACCTTTCATGTTCACACTCTTGATTGACTTCTTCCTCTTTGTTGTCCTACCTCTCTGCATTCATATAGGATTCCCCCAGATGTATCTCCTTAAAATATGATTTACACACAAATATTGATCTCATATTTTGCTTTCAGGAAATCTGGATTTACAGAAGAACCATCCCTCCATGTTTGTAAGTAGTCTTGCTGTGACTGCCAGTTTGATGCTCTGTACTCTATAGGCCAATAACACTAACTCCAGTCAGAGTCTCTCACTTGGAAATTTGAATCCAGACATTTCAGAATGGGAATGCTGGATCCCATGGTGGTGCTGTAAGGCAACAAACCACTCACTCACTCCTATTCCTTGATGTCCAGGCAGACCTGATTCCTGTGTTTTAACAGGCTCCCGTTTTCCCAGTTTTTGTTTCATTTTTCATTTCTGTGAACTGGAATACATACTTATAATAAATTCATTTGGGCTCACCTTATTCGGAGTTGCTGGAAAATAAATAACTCTAGCTGACATAGAAATCAAATAAAATCATGAGGAACTGCTTTGTCAACTGTTTGAACTCCAAGGTTGGTGGTTCAAACTTACCAGCTGTTCCTTGGAAACCCTATACAGGATCACTATGGGTTGGAACTGACTCAATGACACACAGCAACAACAATTATTATTGTATAAAAAACCCCATTTAGTGTTGTTTTGTTTTTCTCTGTATTGCGTAAACGCACTCACTGAGTTGATTCCAACTCATAACAACTGCTATGAGTGTTCCCAAGATTGCAAATCTTTACAGGAGCTAAAAGCCTCATCTCCCTCAGAGAAGCTGGTGACTTTGAAACTCCAGCTGTGAAGTTAGCAGTCCAGTGCTTTTCCTACAGTGCTGCCAGAGCTCCATACATGTATCTAGATTTGGCTTCTCTCATTTTACTTGTATACTTCACAGTTGCTTTCGTTGACACCTGCATTTCCGAAACACCAAAGTATGTGCTTAGTCAGTATTTTTTTATTATTATTTAATGTCAATAGGAGCACATTCTAGAAACAAAACATGGTAATTTCAGAAATTCTTACTTTATAGTTGTGAATTTATCAATTTTTGGCATAGTTTCCAGGAATGCATTGTGTCTTAGAATAGAGATGGCTGACATCATTCCTTATAACTATATCCAATAATTCGTAATTAGCTAATTTCTGAATTTTTACATCAATGTTTTCAATAAACCAGCCTAACTTCTGGTTTTGTACAAAACTGTAGTAGTTAGCATTTGTCAATAAAAATATATAATTAATAATATATCTTTTCCTTTTTGTAATTTTATATTTT